>NW_020837948.1:19215858-19526458 GCF_003676395.1 Aethalodelphis obliquidens
ATATATATATATATATATATATATATATATATATATATATATGGTCACCACAAACAAAAACCCGTAACAGATACAAAAATAGATACAAAAATAGAGAAAAAGGAGTCCAAACACAATATAAAGGTAGCCATGAAATCACAAGGGAAGGCAGCAAAAGAAGAAAGGAAAAAAAAGAACTACAAAAACAACTCCAAAACAATTAAGAAAATGGCAAAAAGTACATACCTATCAATACTTACTTAAAATATAAATGGACTAGATGTTCTAGTCAAAAGACGTAAGGTACCTGAATGGATTAAACAAAACAAGACCCATATATATGCTGCCTACAAGGGACTCACTTCAGATCTAATGACACACAGAATAAATGTGTGGGGATGGAAAAAGGTATTACATGTAAATGGAAATTAAAAGAAAGCCAAAATACAATACTTAAATCTGACAAAATAGACTTTAAAATAAAGACTGTTAAAAATCCACAAACAATAAATGCTGAACAGGGTGTGGAGAGAAGGGAACCTGTTGGTGGGAATGTAAATTGGTGCAGCCACTATGGAGAACAGTTTGGAGGTTCCTTAAGAAACTAAAAAGAGAGCTACCATGTGATCCTGCAATCCCACTCCTGGGCATATACCGGGAGAAAAACATGGTTCAAAAGGATACAATGTTCATTGCAGTGCTGTTTACAATAGTCAAGACATGGAAGCAACCTAAATGTCCATCAACAGAAGAATGGATAAAAAAGATGTGGTACGTATATACAATGGAATACTCAGCCATTAAAGAGAATAAAATAATGCCACTTGCAGCAACATGGACAGACCTAGAGATTGTCATACTGAGTGAGCTAAGTCAGACAGAGAAAGAGAAATATCATATGATATTGCTTATATGCAAAATCTTAAAAAATGATACAAATGAACTTATTTACAAAACAGAAACAGATTCACGTACTTAGAGAATGAACTTATGGTTACCGGGGGGAAGGGTGGCAGGAGGGATAGTTAGGGAGTTTGGGATTGACATGTACATACTGCTATATTTAAAATGGATAACCAACAAGGACCTACTGTATAGCACAGGGAACTCTGCTTAATATTCTATAACAATCTAATTGGGAAAAGAATTTGAAAAAGAATAGATACATGTATATGTATAACTGAATCACTTTGCTGTACACCTGAAACTAATACAACATTATTAATCAACTATACTCCAATATAAAATAAAAAGATAAAAAATAAAATAAAATAAAGACTGTTACAAGAGACAAAGGAGGACACTACAAAATGATCATCGATCAATCCAAGAAGAAGATATAACAATTGTAAATATATATGCACCCAAAATAGGAGCGCCTCAATATATAAGGCAAATATTAACAGACATAAAGGGAGAAATCAACAATAACACAATAATAGTAGGGGACTTTAACACCCCACATACATCAATGGACAGATCATCCAGACAGAAAAATCAATAAAGAAACACTCACCTTAAATGACACATTAGACCTCATGGACTTAATAGATATCTATAGAACACTTCATGCAAAAGCAGGAGAATACACAATCTTTTCAAGTTCACGTGGAACATTCTCCAGGATAGATCACATGCTAGGCATAAAACAAGTCTCAACAAGTTTAAGAATATTGAAATCATATGAAGCATTTTTTCTGACCATAATGCTATGAGACGAGAAATCAACTACAAGAAAAAAACTACAAAAAAACACAAACATGTGGAGGCTAAGCAATAGGCTACTAGACAACCAAAGGGTCACTGAATAAATCAAAGAGGCAATCAAAAAATACCTGGAGGCAAATGAAAATGGAAACAATGATCCAAAATCTATGGGACACAGCAAAAGCAGTTCAAAGAGGGAAGCTTATAGCAATACAAGCCTACCTCAGTAAACAAGAAAAATCTTAAATAAACAACCTAATTTTACCTAAAGGAACTAAAAAAAGAAAAAACAAAACCCAAAATTAATAGAAGGAAAAAAATCATAAAGCTCAGAGCAGAAATAAATGAAATATAGAGACTGAAAAACCAAAAGATCAATGAAACTAAGAGCTGGTCTTTGACAAGATGAACAAAATTGATAAACCTTTAGCTAGATTAACCAAGAAAAAAAGATAGGGCCCAAGTGACTAAAATCAGAAAGGAAAGAAAAGTTACAATAAACATCACCAAAATAAAAAGTATCATAAGAGATTACTACAAACAATTATATGCTAAAAATATGGACAACCTAGAAGAAATGGATAAATTCCTAGAAACACACAATCCTCCAAGACTGAATCAGGAAGAAATAAAAAATATGAACAGACCAATTACCAGGAATAAAATTGAATCAGTAATAAACAAACAAACAAAACTCCAAACAAAGAACAGTCCAGGAACAGATGGCTTCACAGAAGAATTCTACCAAACATTTAGAGAAGAGTTAACGCTTATCCTTCTCAAACTATTCCCCAAAACTGCAGAGGAAGGAACTCATTGTGAGGCCAGTATTACCCTGATACCAAAACCAGGTACCAAAGACACCACAAAAAAACAAAATTGCAAGCCAATATCACTGATGAGTATAGAAGCAAAAATCCTCAACAAAATATTAGCAAACCAAATACAACAATACATTAAAAGGATCATCCACCATGATCAAGTGGGATTTATTCCAGGGATTCAAGGATGGATCCATACCCACAAATCAATAAGGTGAACACCACATTAACAAACTGAAGAACAAAAACTATACAATTATCTCAATAGATGTAGAAAAGGCTTTTGATAAAATTCAACATCCACTTAGGGTAAAAACTTTCCAGAAAGTAGGTAGAGAGGGAATAGCCTCAATATAATAAAGGCCAAATATCACAAACCTACGGCCAACATCATACTCAACAGTGAAAAGCTAAAACCATTTCCTCTAAGATCAGGAACAAGACAAGGATGCCCACTCTCACCACTTTTATTCAACATAGTATTGGAAGCACTAACTACAGAAATCAGACAAGAAAAAGAAATAAAAGGAAGCCAACTTGGAAAGAAAGAAGTAAAATATCACTGTTTGCAGATGACATAATACTATATATAGAAGATCATAAAGATGCCACCAAAAAAATCAGAACTAATAAATAAATTCAGTAAAGTTGCAGGATACAAAATTAATATACAGAAATCTGTTGTGCTTCTATACACTAACAATGAACTATCAAAAAGAGAAATTAAGAAAACAATCCCATTTACAATTGCATCAAAAGAATAAATACCTAGGAATAAATCTAACCAAAGAGGTAAAAGACTTGTACTTGGAAAACTGTAAGACATTGATGAAAGAAACTGAAGACAACACGAACAAATGGAAAAATATACCATGCTTATAGATTGGAAGAATGAATATTGTTAAATTGACCATACTCCCCAAGGCAATCTACAGATTCAATGCAATATCTATCAAAATACCAGTGGCATTTTTCACAGAACTAGTACAAATAATTCTAAAATTTGTATGAAAGCACAAAAGACCCTAAATAGCCAAAACAATCTTGAGAAAGAAGAACAAAACCAGAGGTATCATGCTCCCTTATTCCAAGCCATACTACAAAACTATAATAATGAAAACAGTATAGTACTGCCACAAAAACAGACACATACATCAGTGGAACTGAATGGAGAGTCCAGAAATGAACCTACATGTATATGAACAATTATTCTACAATAAAGGAGTCAAGAAAATATGATGGGAAAAGATAGCCTCTTAAATAAATAGTGTTGGGAAAGCTGGACAACTGCATGCAACAAGAATTAAACTGGACTACTTTCTCACACCATATACAAAAATAACCTCAAAAGGGATTAACGCCTTAAATGTAAGACCTGAAACCATAAAACTTCCAGAAGAAAACATAGACAATATGCTCTTTGACACTGATCTTATCAATAATTTTTTGGTTATGTCTCCAAAGGCAAGGGAAACAAAGACAAAAATAAATAAAAAACAAATGGGACTACATCAAACTAAAAAGCTTTTGCACAGCAAAGAAAACTATCAACAAAACAAAAAGGCAGCCTACTGAATAGGAAAATATATTTTCAAACAATATATCTGACAAGGGGTTAATATCCAAAATATACAGAGAACTCATGCAACTCAACATCAAAAAAACAAAAAACCCAATTAAAAAAATGGGCAGAGCACCTGAATAGACATTTTCCCAAAGGAGAGAAACAGATGGCCGACAGACACATGAAAAGGTGCTCAACACCACTTATCATCAGGGAAATGCAAATCAAAACCACAATGCAATACCACCTCATACCTGTCAGAATGGCTATCATCAAAAAGATAACAAATAACATGTAACGGCAAGGATATGGAAAGGGAATCCTCACGCCTCATTGGTGGGACTGTAAATTGGTGCAGCCACTATGGAAAACAGTATGGAGGTTCCTAAAGAAATTAAAAATAGAACTACCATACAATCCAGCAATTCCACTTCTGGGTATTTATCCAAAGAAAACAAAAACACTGATTTGAAAAGATATATGCACTCCAATGTTTATTGCAGCATTATTTAAAATAGCCAAGGTAGGGAAGCAACCTAAGACAGACATAGACAAATGTATAAAGAAGATGTGGAATATTACAAAATTATAATGGAATATTCCTCAGCCATAAAAAAATTAAATCTTGTCATTTGCAACAGCATGGATGGACCTAGAAGGTATTATATTAAGTGAAATAAGTTAGAAAGAGAAAGACAAATACCACCTGATCTCACTTATATGTGGAATCTAAAAAACAAAAACAAACAAAACAAAATGAAAACAGAATCATGCACACAGAGAACAAACAGGTGGTTGCCAGAAGGAGGGGTGGGGAGGTGAAGCAGGTATAGAAGATAAGAGGTAACAAATCTCCAGTTATATAATATATAAGCCACAGGAATATAATATACAGCATAAGGAATATGGTTAGTAATACTGTAAAAAGTTTGTACATGGACAGATGGTTACTAGAGTTATGGTGATCATTTTATACTGTATGCAAATGTCAAATTATTATGTAGTAACCTAAAACTAACATAATAGCATACATCAACTATGTTTCAATTTAAAAAAATGTTTTCCAGAAATGAAAAGAAAGTGGGGCAAAAACTACTTGTTGCCCACAAAATACCTATTCTTTTCTTCTTTCTCAGTAGCAGAATTCAATTTTGTTGGGACTGTGATATGTTCAGCTAAAACAAAAAACGTTTCCCCACCTCCCTTGTGGTTGCTATAGTTATACGACACAGTTCTGGCCTAAGAAATGAAAGCAGTAAAATTTCCTAAAAGGAGAACAGAATCAGTTGGTAGTGCTGCATTCTGCTGAAGCATGGGCACAGTGCTTAGATGCTGGAGATGGGAGCACCATTCTACAACCTCAAGTAAATAGAAGGGAAGGGCCATTTGCAACAACATGGATGGATTTGGATCCATGTTCTACTAAGTGAAATTAGTCAGACAGAGAAAGACAATACTGTATGATATCACTTATATGTGGACCCTAAAAAATACAACGAACTAGTGAATATAACAAAAAAGCAACAGATTCACAGATACAGAGAACAAACTAGTGGTTACCACTGGGGAAAGGGAAGGGGGAGGGGCAATATAGGGGTAGGGGACAAAGAGGTACAAACTGTTATGTATAAAATAAGCTACAAGGACCTAGAGATAATCATACTAGGTGAAGTAAGGCAGACAGAGGAAGACAAATATCATATGATATCACTTATATGTGGAATATAAAAAAAATGATACAAATGAACTTATTTACAAAACAGAAACAGACTCATAGACTTTGAAAACAAACTTATGGCTACCAAAGGGGAAAGGAAGGGGAGGGATAAATTAGGAGGTTGAGGTTAACATATACACACTACTGTATATAAAATAATCAACAAGGACCTACTGTATCTGGAACTCTACTCAATATTCTGCAATAACCCAAATGGGAAAAGAATCTGAAAAAGAATAGATACATGTAGACGTATAACTGAATCACTTTGCTGTACACCTGAAACTAACACAAAATTGTAAATCAACTATACTCCAATATAAAATTTTTTAAAATTTTGGGACTTCCCTGGTGGTGCAGTGGTTAAGAATCCACCTGCCAATGCAGGGGACATGGGTTCGAGCCCTGGTACGGGAAGATCTCACATGCTGCGGAGCAACAAAACCCGTGCGCCACAACTACTGAGCCTGCACTCTAGAGCCTGCGAGCCACAACTACTGAGCCTGCGTGCCACAACTACTGAAGCCTGCGTGCCTAGAGCCCATGCTCTGCAACAAGAGAAGTCACCGCAATGAGAAGTCCGTGTACCGCAGCAAGGAGTAGCCCCCGCTCACCACAACTAGAGAAAGCAACTAAACAAAGACCCAATGCAGCCAAAAATTAAATAAATTTATTTTAAAAAAATTTTTTAACGGAAAAATAAAATAAGTTACAAGGATACAACATAGGGAATATAGCCAATATATCATAATAACTATAAATGGAGTATAACCCTTAAAAATTGTGAATCACTATATTGTACAGCTGTAACTTATATAATATTATACATCAGCTATATTTAATTTTTAAAAAATAGTAGGGAAGGGCCAAGAGAAGCGCTGTCAGGACCTCCAGGAAGCAGACACTGAATCAGAGTTAGGAGTGCAACTCTGGCATTATTGGGAGGGTAAAGATCAAAAGTGGTATTGGAGGGGGGTAGGGGATTGGGCCACAAAGGCCTTCAGATTTTCTGACTTGAAAATCTGACCACGCTTATGAGAGGAAAGGGGGAAGAAGGCAGTATTGAACAAGAGGAGCCTTGAATTAAGATGCAAATCTCGCAAAATTTCAGCAAAGCCAACTGTCCATTTGATGAATCCTATATCAGAGAGAATGGCCATGCCCAAGTGTCTTCTGCTATGCTCAGTCATTACTTGGGGGCTGCCTGGGAAAAGTGTGGCCCTGCATCAAAAGCTGAGGCAGATCCTGAAACCGTTGCATTTGGAGTCTCTCAAGATGGCAAATTCTTCCTTGAAGGAAGATCTAAGCGGTAGACCTGCATGGCCAGCACCACAGTGAAGGTCTCAGCCCTGACATTGTTAAACTGGGATTACTGCCGGCAACTCCCCATTTCTGGCTTCTCATTGTGTCAGGAAAATGAAACCACTAATTTATTTAGTCCTGTGTTTGGGGGTTTCAGTTCTCTGTGTTTCTATAAATTATCAACTCAGATTCCACTGGGCGAGTCTCTAGTTAACAGTAAATTAGGTGCCTGGGGAGACACATTCACCACCATTCCAGGCTATGAGAGCTCTAAGTCAATGAAACAACAGCCCGGGTGCAATGCTGTCACCAGGCAAATATAAGCACCAGTTTCCCAGGAGAATTTTAGTGACAACAACTTGAATAACTGTTTGCCAAAAAACAGAAATAATAGGCTTAATGAGTGTCTGCTTGGGGGGCTGATGTTTGGGCCTTAGTGTAAGAATTTTCAGATAGCTACTCACATCAAAGAAATTACTGTTTTCTTACTGCTGGATTCTTAACCGCATTGTCAGTGCTTGGAATGCTAGAAGTTTGACTTCCAGATAGCCTTAGGAAGCACACTTTTATCTCTCTGGACTTCAAATTCCTCTTTACAAAATGAGGACGTTGATTAGGTACCACTGCAAGTATTTAAAACAGAGGGGATTGAAGGCACAGAATGGGTAACACACGTGATGGAGAAGCTGAGAGTTGAACAGGTGATGATGTGTCATAACCCAGACATTAGCAACAACAGGAAGCCAATACCACCTTTAGGGTGGAGAACAAAGAGAAGAGGTGGTACTGCTGGAACTCAGGACAGTCCGTCAGCCAACAAAGCCTGAAGCACGGAGAGCCTGTACAGTGGGAGCTGGAGCCACGTGATAAATTCACCTGCTGCCAGAGCATCAGCCCAAGGCAGAGGGAGGAGGGAAGATACCCTGGCTTCTCCCAGCCTCCCTTGGGGCTCTCACCAGTGCCTCCGCTGGCTAAGGTCAGTGAGAAGCTAGCAAACACAAGACTTTGGTAAACCACAGCCTTCATGGGTCAGCCCCTCCGTGACAGAGAACACAGCAGCAGAAGGACAAAAGAAAAGGAACTCAGGCAGAGCAGGTCCAAGACCATCATAGCCTAGACCAAAGGCATCTACATTTTTTCAGAAGTAGGTCACAAGAAAATAAAAACATAATTGGGAAGACTGTTTGAACTGTTGATAATGGTAGCTAGAGAAGATCAATGATTATCATATAAACATGGACTTTACTCAGAAATACAGCAAATGTATACCAAGGCATTATTCATACTCATGATCTCTTGATTCATCAAATGGGTCTGGTGTAACTAGCTGAATTCAGATAGTTCAAAATTATGTAATTAATAAAACTCATTTCCATCATATCTGCTAACATGATTCCTGTCAGCTGCCACCCATTCAGCATGAGCTAATTTGTGTGTGTGATTTTGTTTGGTCGTTTTTTTTAAGTGAACCAAAAGCTCCAGGCAGCCAGGACCCGGGGCGGGGGGGGGGGGTAGCTGCGCTGCTCTGAGGACCTCTTACTGGATGCTGGGCCAAGACACCACAATTCCTCCTAATTTAACAGCCCCTATTTCTCCAGGGTAAGAGCACCTTCTACCGAGGAAAGGCTCCCAAAAGCTTTAAGGAGGTGGTGCATCTGTCACATGGTCGTGCCAACATTGTCAGCCTCCACCAGGCCAAGGGGTACTGACTTGTGCCTAGGAAGTTCTTTAAGCCTACTTCTTACAGTCACACAAATGATTCATAAGGGAGCTCAGAACCGGTGAGAACTTCCTGGAGCCATAAACATTTATCCATCTCTAGACCTTTAGGGCATCAAACTTCTAAAATGAAATCTCTGGATGTCAAATAAAGCTAAGCCAAAAGTGAAACTCCTCAACCCCATCATCCTGGTTTGTTCTCTGGAATAGGGCTCCCCAGCTGGTCCGTGGCCTGTTAGGAACCGAGCCTCACAGCAGGAGGTGAGTGCTGGGCCAGCAAGCAAAGCTTCATCTGCTGCTCCCCGTGGCTTACGTTACTGCCTGAACCATTCCTGCCCACCCCCCCGCCACCGGTCCGTAGAAAAACTGTCTTCCACGAAACCGGTCCCTGGTGCCGAAATGGTTGGGACCTCTGCTCTGGAAGCCTGCTGGGCACTGCATGTCAGCCAACTGTGCTGAAGGCACACAGTCGAAGCCTAGCACTTCTGTGTTTCATGAGCAGCATTTTAACGTCCCCCCAAAAAGGATATGAGTTAAAAACGACCAACATAAACACGAGCTTGTGTTTTTCTCTATTCACTTAAGGAAAGGGTATAATTCCATAACTACAAAGCCCCTGTTCCCATCCTTCAGATTCTCCTCCTCTGAATCCGGAGTTCCAGCCAAGGGTGACGTAGTAACTTCGGTTCCAGGAGGGCAATGAGATGGCTGAGTGGAGAGCATCGCGTCTCAGCCTTAGCTCAACAGAGCCGACCCAGCAAAAACAGAAGCGCTTATCAGTGAGGTAACAGACAAACAAAATGTTCTTTGTGGCTTAAAAACTATACTCCCGTGCACCCCATTTTAAGAATTTAGGAAAGAGTGAAGCAACCTAAATGTCCATAGACAGATGAATGGATAAAAAATGTGGTACATATATACAATGTACAATGGAATATTACTCAGCCATAAAGAAGAATGAAATAATGCCATTTGCAGCCACATGAATGGACCTAGAGACTATCATACTAAGTGAAGCAAGCCAGAGAGGGAAAGAAAAATATCATATGATATCACTTATATGTGCCATCTAAAAAAAAGAGATACAAATCAATTTACTTATAAAATAGAAATAGACCCACAGACATAGAAAGCAAACTTACGGTTACCAAAGGGGATGGGGGGGATAAATTAGGAGTCTGGGATTAACATGCACACACTACTATATATAAAATAGATAGCAGCTTCCCTGGTGGCACAGTGGTTAGGAATCCGCCTGCCAATGCAGGGGACACAGGTTCGAGCCTTGGTATGGGAAGATCCCACATGCTGCGGAGCAACAAAACCCATATGCCACAACTACTGAGCCTGCACTCTAGAGCCTGCGAGCCACAACTACTGACCCCGCATGCCACAACTACTGAAACCCGCATGCCTACGGCCCGTGCTCTGCAACAAGAGAAGCCACTGCAATGAGAAGCCCATGCACCGCAATGAAGAGTAGCCCCCGCTCGCCACAACTAGAGAAAGCCTGGGCGTAGCAACGAAGACCCAATGCAGCCAAAAATAAATTTATTTTTAAAAATAAACAAAAATTTTAAAAAATAGATAACCAACAAGGACCTACTGTACAGCACAGGGAGCTATACTCAATATTTTGTAATAACCTATAAGGGAAAAGAATCTGAAAAAATAGAGAGCTGAATCACTGTGCTGTACACCTGAAACTAACACAACATTGTAAATCAACTATACTTCAATTAAAAAAAAAGAATTTAGGAAGGAGTAAATATGGCCAACTGTCAGGTTAAGGAAAGAAATCCATGAAACTAGGTGGGAAAATTTATCTGAGAGGAAATTTTTTAAAGGAAGGTATTTAAGGCAATATAAAGGTTAATCTTGTTTACATTTAACATTTAATGGTTGGAAGGTTAAAGTTTGGGAACAAGAATTGCTGCTATTCTCCTAGAAGCAAATGATTATATTTTAAAGAACTTTACCCTCTCACAGGTCTTTGAGGAGACCTGTCATAATGTCAAGTCCTGATCTTTTTCTTGAAAGGAGGCAAAAGACATAAGAATTAACTCTATAGAATGGCACTGTGTCACAGTGCTTTCAGGGCAGCTAAAAAGAAGGAAAGAGCAGACAGCAAGTCTGAAAAGGACAGAGGGGAAGGGGCATCCCAGATTTCAAGATAAGTTCCCTTGACAGAAAAACAGGATATAGACTGTGATGAGGGGACTTCAGGTCATTACCTCTATTACAGGCTGGGATCCTGCAGTTGATTTCCCTCTCTCTCTCTCTCTCTCTCTCTCTCTCTCTCTCTCTCTCTCCCCTTATGCCCTTCCTCCACCCAACCTCATCTTTTCTCTGCAGGAAGCAGGTAATTAACAAGCACCCCTAAATGGAGGCCCCTGTTATCATTCCTTAATGTGTTTTCCAACTAAGTTAACAAGAATCTGGGGCTTTCTAAACCAGTTCAACATATGGGCCCAAAAAAGAAAATTTACACTTACGGCTACTGTCAATGGCTTTTTCACAGTTTAATGTGTTTTCTTCAATCTTGTGCTACTATTTAAAATAGCCAGTCTACAGAAAACTGTCCCTCTGGAGAAAGTGCTGTGATTTCCAGTGTGAGAGGGCAACAGAGCATTTTAAGGCAATTGATCTCAAAGGGAGCAAAACACACCAGCACCCAAGAGGAAGAGCGGCCACAGGAGAGGCAGCCACCTGCCTTCCACAAAGCTGTTCTGGGTGGACACAGGGGAGAGCTTAGTTGAAAGAAAACATGGGGAGGAAAAGGAGTTCAGCATCAAAAAGCACCTAAGCACCGACTCGATACCAAATAGGAAGTTAAAATAATATCATTCCCAAGATGAAAGGAAGAGTTTTAGGTTGTCAGACCCAACTTTCATAACTTTAATTTTTTCTACAGTAGACTCTCTCAGCTCTGGGGGCACATTGGAATCACCTGGGGAGTTTTAAGCTTTAAATCTGATGTCTGCTCCCATGTCAAACCAATTAAAGAAGACTAAATGAGGGAAAGGGACAAGCACAGGGAGCTTTACTGGAACATCTCCACTGACAAGGAATTCACTACCTTCCATGGAAACCCGTTCCCTGTTGAGACCATTCTGATTTTTCAAAGTTTTCCCTACGTTGAAGTTAGAGCTGCATTTTGTACCATCCCTCAATTTGTCCTTGTTCTGCCCAGAAGCACCATGGAAATCTACCCAATACGTATATCAAATTCTGGAATGATACAAACCTGGAGAGCTGCTTTGATAGCACAATTGACAGGCTGAGAGCAAATTGAACAAAATGAAATCCAACAGGTATCCACAACCTTTTTTCCTTGGGGCTAAGAAAGTATAGCACAAGGAGAGGATGGGAGAGAAAGGGCGTTAGCAGCAGGAGTTCCGTGATAGATTTCTGGGGTAGGGAGGGAGGGCTGGGGGGCAGTAACTCCACCTGAGTCATCAGGGTGACGTGGCTGCCGAAACCCCTCGTGCTCTCCCAGGCTGCATCCATACACATGAGATCTCCAGAAGAGGGTTAATCAGGAGACACACCCGTAGGAGAGAATAGGTGACCACGCTTCAAAAGCGATAGAGAAAAACAGAGAGAAATGAACCCAACAGTGAAAGATTTTTGAAGGTTCAAATAAAGAACTGGTAGGGGGAAGGCCGATGAAAAAGAAAGCATTAAAGTGAGGAAGAGGAAACTAGCATTTGAGTATGTACTCTGTGCCAGCTACCCTACATACATCACTTCAGATAATCATCAAGACAGCCTCTGATACATATAACTGATTCACTGTTATACAGCAGAAACTAACACAACATTGTAAAGCAATTAAACTCCAATAAAGATGTTAAAAAAAAAAGACAGCCTCTGAAGTTACCTAATTAATGAGAAGATATTTACAGAGCCTCAAGGGATAAAACTAGAAAGAAGGGGTGGGTTTGGAGCTTTAAAAAAGACAGGTATCTTCAATTTTTTTGCTTTCCTTTTCTTTTTGGGTCTCCTTCAAAGACTGAGATGATTACACGCCTCAGTTGGTGGGACTCAGTTTACTGGTCCACACAGACTCCTCTCTTATTTATTCATTAACTCCTTTGTCTCTTCACATGTATATTTGTAAATCCCCATGGCCCACCAGCATTTCTCTGCCTCTTTGTAAACAATGTATATTCTTTTATTTGCATATGTTCTTGTAAAATTTTGTGTGTATTCTGTAAATTTTCTTTTCCCATACTTCACCATTTTCCCCTACAGTTTGTACCTCTTTCTTGTTAATTTGCAATAGTTTTCAGGTATCAGTCCCTTGTTGGCATTAGCACTTTATTTATCATGTCCGTTAACATTCTAATCTTTGTATCAACAATAACATTGCCCAGGTGTAATCGAAATCAATTTTTTTTTTTAAAGATTTCACATTTGAGGATTTAGTTAATAAATCCTTCCCCACCTTAAGATCACAAAGAAATTGTACATTTTCTTCTAATAACTGTATAGTTTGAACTTTCACATTTAGGTCTTTCATTCTTCTGGAATCTGCCTTTGTATATCGTGTTATAACAAGGTCAATCTTATTCTGCTCTGTATAATGTGCCTGTTCATCCAGTAGTATACTACACAATCCTTCCTTTCCCCATTGACTTGTGGTGCCACCTTGACGATACATTAATTTCCAATCAATATACAAATCACATTGAGCTCTCTATTCTGTTCCATTGATCGATCTGTCTGTCCTTGTATCAATATCACACTGTTTTCATTACTATGGCTTTGTAGTATGTCTTAACATCTGCCAGGGAATGTTATTCCGTTTACTTTTCTTTTGCAAGATTGGCTTACTATGAAAAAGTTCGGGAGATCGGCTGTACAACATTCTGCTTATAGTTAGCAATACTGTACCGTACATTTGTTAGGAGCACAGATCTCATGTGTTTACAATTTTTAAAAAGATATTGGTTTACTATTTGTGGACTTTCATTATTCTGTATAAATGTTCAAGTAAAGGCTATCAAATTCATCAAAAAATCCAAATAGAATTTTTATCAGGATTGAATTGGAATTATAGATAATTTAGGGAAAATTGTCATCTTCATTATATTAGTCATTTCATCCAAGAGCATGAAATGTTTCTCCATTTATTCAGATCATCTTCTATGCCTTTTCTTTACATTTTAATTTTTTCCCCATAGAGCATGTGCATAGTCTTGGATAAATTAACTCCTAGATACAGTCTGTCTTGCAGAAATTCCTACATATGGACTGACAGACAAATGATATCAGTATAACAGAGAAGCCTCTGGTTAATATGGGATTTTCCCAACACCGTTCATATCCTGTGCTATCCAGCCACAGCAGCTGTATGCTAAACAGCTAACCCAGCTGCCTTTGGCTCCTCCAGTCAAGACCCTTCACTATCTTGGTCTGTCCTTCATCTGCTTCAGGTCCCCAGTGTGTGGTAGCCAGTACCTCCCTAGACCTCAGTCTTTAACTCTAGCACCACAGATAGATCAGAAGACCCTGTTTCTTCCCAGCCAGTTGTTTACCTTCCCAGTCGAGCGGTTCAAGCAGGTCCTGTTCTCAGGGAGTGCCCCAGGGAAGCAGATTTCAACTCAGACCAAGGAAGGGCTTTCTCACCCAGCTGCCCTAGGAGGGAGCAGTGCAGTCCCTTCTCTCTGCCTCAGTTTCCTCTAATCAGGAGGTCCTGGTGTGACATTGAGTCTCCACATACCAGCCGAGGTCTCCAATCCTGAGTACACAGAGCTCTCGTCTGCTGGGGAGGTTGAGGAAGAAGGGAGCGGGAAGAACCTGGCACCGTGGTGGCACATCTTTGGACTCAGTGGGCAAAGGCCAGGCTCCAAGGTCTGCCCGGTGCTGAGGGAGCCGCCCTTCCTGGCAGAGGGTGCGCTCATAGACACACTGTGAAGCTTAGTTCTTACTCTGGATCCATGAAATGAGTCAGGCAGTTTTTATTCTCTTCCGTTGTCTGGGATATCCAGTGTAGGTTAGAAAACAACTGTTTCTTGAAAGTTTCTTAGAATTTACCCGTAAAACAATCTAAGCTTGGGGTTCCAGGGAGGGGAAGTTGTTCAATGCCATTTCAATTTATTTCATATGTATGATTCTATTTCAGTTTTCTATATTTGTGCTAGTTGTGACATTTTATATTTTTCAAGGAATGTATCCACTTCATCTACATTTTGAGTTCACTCACATACAGTCATTCACAGTAGAGAAAAAGCCATAATTGGATAAGTAGAATGCAAACATTAGAAATTAGCCATGTAAATGAAGAGGTGTTTAATTGTGAGACTAAATGAAATGTCCAGCACAAGCTTCTATAACCATGGACCGAGAGTTGCAGCGTTGCACAGTTCAAATTCATCCTGGCTAGCTGCATTATGATGCCATCTAGTGGTTATTGTCCACTAGGGCTTCATTATAGATGGTAACAATGCTAGGACTCAGGTTAGCCAAAACTTCCAGGTCACTGGCAGAAATGCTAGGAATTTCCCAGTTCCCTGGTTGCCCATTGCTGCAGATTTGGCCTAAAGGGACTCCTTCTCCCTTTGAGGCCCCTTCAAAGATTGCTGTTGCCCCCCAACCCTACCCTCACACCCCCAATATGGCCCTCCCAGAAAAGATAAAACCTTAAGCCCACAGCCATTTGAGAACACCGGCAGGATACATCATCAATCCTGATATATCAAGCTCATACTATTGTAAGATGTTTCTGTAATCTTTTATTATTCTTTTTAATATTCCTGTTGTATCTGTATTTATTTGACCATTCTCTTTCTGTATCATATTTAATTTTATCGACCTTCTTTTTCCTCGACACTTTTGTTAAGAGTTTGTCAATCTCATTTATCTAGTCAAAGAAACAGCCTTTGATTTTGTTAATTTTTCTATTGCTTTATTGAGCTATAAAGGGTTTTTTTATTAGTATATCATTCATATACCATCAAACTCATCCTTTTTCAAGTGTACAATTCACTGGTCTTTTAGTATATTTACATGAATGTGTAACTATTATCACTATTTAATTTCAGAACATTTTTGTTACCCCAAGAGAGCACCCATATACATTAGTCATCACTTTCCATTTCCTTCTTTCGCTCACTGATCTGCTTTATGTCTCCATAAATTTCCTATCCTGGATCAATCACATAAATGGAATCATGCAATATGTAGCCTTTTATGGCTGGCTTCTTTCACTCAGCGTTAATGTTTTAAAGGTTCACCCACGTGGTAGCAGTGGTGGAATATTATGGTGGAATATTATTCCATTGCATGCATATAGCATATTTTGTTCATCCATTCATGAGCTGATGGACATTTGAGTTTCTACTTTTGGGCTATTATGAATTATACTGCTACAAACATTCATGTACAAGTTTTTGTGTGGACATATGTTCTCAGTTCTTCTGAGTCTGTAACTAGGAGTCAAGTGGTTGGGTCATGTGATAAATCTATGTTTAACTATTTGAGGAACTGCCTAACTTTTCCACAGTGGCAACACCATTTTACATCCCCATCAGCAAAATGAATAAGGGTTTCAATTTCTCCACATCCTAGTGGCTATGAAGAGGTATCTCATTATGGTTTTGATTTGAGTTTTCCTAATGACAAATGACGTTGAGCATCTTTTCACATGCTTATTGGCATTTGTATATCTTCTTTGGATAATGGTCTATTCAAATTCTTTGCCCGTTTTTATTTGGGTTATTTGTCTCTTTATTGTTGATTTGTAAGAGTTACTTATATATTCCGGATACTGGACTTTTATCCACCTCCTTTGAACAATTTCTTTGGCCAAGATTTTATGAGTAAACTCAGGGAACAGCAGCATTGAGAGGAGGCAGTAAATGAGGAATCATGCCAGTCAGCTTATGTATGTTTTTATCAACTGTTTATCCCATCAGGGCTCTGGCATTGCCTGGACTTTACCATCCCAGCACCGAAGATTTGGGTCTTCGATAAGATTTCTGCAATAAACCCCTATTTTTAGTCCAAGTTCTTGAGGATATTCCTGATCCGTCCGTACTTCATCTGTAAACTGGAGATATTATCCTTGAAGCTCCTTTTGAGGACTATATGATATAATGTATACAAACACTCGGCTTATAGTTGAAATAATAGATCCTCCTCCTCTCATTTTAATGTTTATTCCCACATTCTGCCTTCCAAAGTCTTAATCTCACGTATTCTCACTGTTTAAATATAATGAAGGTTTTCTTCCCATACTGACTTTGTTTGGCCTGCCACGGGAAGAAGTACTTTTGCCTGGTTACATATATAAATATTATGTATGTATGTAGTTATCTATCGCCAGCCTTCTAGCATGACTTATGTCCCACAAAGTTAAAAAACAGCCCTAAGTTAAAAGTTAGCCTTCTTTTCTGATTGCATTTCTTTTTTTTTTTTTTGCGGTACGCAGGCCTCTCACTGCTGTGGCCTCTCCCGTTGCGGAGCACAGGCTCCGGATGCGCAGGCTCAGCGGCCATGGCTCACAGGCACAGCCGCTCCGCGGCATGTGGGATCTTCCCGGACAGGGGCACGAACCCGTGTCCCCTGCATCGGCAGGCGGACTCTCAACCACTGCGCCACCAGGGAAGCCCTCTGATTGCATTTCTGAATATGGCCTGTGGCTTATCATTTATTTCCCATAGACATTGCTGAATGAACTTTTATCCTGAAGCTTCATTTGTTTAAAAGAATATTAACATAAAAGAATCCTCACTAGAGCTCCGAGGAAGATATATTACTCCATTTTTTTCTAGACATCTAGTAGCAGAAAGCACATATTTTATTAAAAAGATTCAAAAGACTATTGTTTACAAAAATGACTCACAGAAACCTGATTCACAATTGATTTCTAAAACATATAATGGGAAGAATAAGTCATAGAGTGGACATATGAGGAACTGGGGAATCCTTTTTTAGTCAGTGTCTGATATACCCAATCTTCTAAAAATCTATCTCAGTCTTGACCATTCTGGGATAGTTTGATAGGGAAGCTATTCAGCCAAAAAGGATGCTCGATAAGGAATCGTTAGCTCAGCATGTAATATCCACACAAGGGAAGGGGTAATTTTAGAAAATTAAGAGCCCCATATCTCAAACGTAAGGCATTCCTAAGGTAATATTTTTACTTTTGTATATGGTTTCTCCTTTATGCATATAAGGGTTCTCATTTTCAAAAACCTTGGTTTGGCTTGAGGTAAAATTCGGTTACTTTTAATTTTGTATCTTTTCCATAGCGGTGTAACTCTGTGGTCAAAAAATCTTATTCACCCTTCATATGAATGTGGCTGACTCTTTCTCTTTTCTTTCTTTTTTTTTTTAATTTTTGAATTTTATTTTTTTTTTTATACAACTTTTTTTATTAGTTATCTATTTTATACATAGTGTATATATACCAATCCCAATCTCCCAATTCATCCCACCACCCCCTGAATGTGGCTGACTCTTCCTAACATTATTTGGAGGAAGGGTGAGAACACTATTACTATTCTGTCCACATGGTAGCCACCTAAATTCTGGTCACATTGATGAAAGAAAATATTCATAAAATTCCATATTCCAATTGGAATTCCTTATATTACCGAATGAACTGACCTTAACGTGAAGAACACATTACACATATAATGATTTGCAAGAGGGCCTTCATATTTAATCTTTATACCATTTGATTCTCATCACAAACATGCTATATAACTGATCCAAGGCTAAAAATGACTAAAACTCCCATGACTCTTCCTGCTGATGGTTTCTCTGAGCTGGTACAGAGTTAAAAATGTAATTTCTACAAATGAAAAATTGCCGTTACTGAAATTCAACAATTTCATGGTAATTATCCATCCATATTTCCTTTTTATATGCTTTCATTTGGATAAAATTTCATTTAATATCATCAAATAAGTTTTCTTTGGGGCACAGTGATTTTCATATTGTCAACTAATAACCAGTCAGGTGTGTGTCTTGGTGTTTCCCAGAATCACCCTTTATTCCTTTTCCTCTTTAAGTCAGTACTTTCCTTCTTAGCTTCAGGAATATTTTATTCTGAAGAGGCAAAATATCTCCAAGATTTTTAGGAAAAGAAATTTTGTTCTTAAATCTGTGGCCAACTTTAGCTGCCAAAACTCAACCTCCTGTTTACTCATTCACTACAGGAGAGCTTACAAACCAAGCTCTAATCTCACCAATTCACAAAGAGTTCTGGAAATCCCACATACCTATGGGTGGGATCCACTGAAAGGATGTAGACAGGTGGCTCTCCTACTTAAGCAGGCATCAGAATCACCTGGTAACTTGTTAAAACAAACTGCTGATTCAGTACGTCTGATCTGGGCCCAAGAATTTGCATTTCTAGCAATTTCCTGGATGACGCTGATGCTGCTGATGCCATGACCATGATCTGAAAACCGCTGCATAAATCCCTGTGCATTAACCTCCAGTCTGGAAAGATACTGACTTTTCTCAACACACACCAACTTTAAGGTTAAAAAGATTAGAAAAGCAGCTAAAACCCTCAAGAATTCGTTTGCAGCCGTCACCTACTCTAGAGATCCTGGATTCCATAATCACTTGCTAAAGTCACTGCTACTGATACTATGGCCTTCTGGATTCTGGATCCTTTTCCCTTGCCAAGATTTTCAGAATTTTCCACATTCCCTCTGCTTCATTACTAGACCACTGTTGCCCTTGTCTCAGGATCACATTACTGTTACTGATCTTCTGATTCGGATAAAAGCCCAATGAAGGAAAAACTTGGCTCCTTTCCTGAAGGCAGATGCAAACTGCTCACCAGGTCATGATTTCTCTAAAGCACTTTTAAGAGTTCAACATTTATTAGCAAGTCAGTAAGTCCCTCTTCATTTTTTTTTTTTTTTTTTTTTTTTTGCGGTACGCGGGCCTCTCACTGTTGTGGCCTCTCCCGTTGCGGAGCACAGGCTCCGGATGCGCAGGCTCAGTGGCCATGGCTCACGGGCCCAGCCGCTCCGCGGCATGTGGGATCTTCCCGGACCGGGGCACGAACCTGTGTCGCCTGCATCGGCAGGCGGACTCTCAACCACTGCGCCAGCAGGGAAGCCCAGTCCCTCTTCATTTTAAAACCTCTCCATACTCAGAGGGAGGGGGCAGTCTGGTATTAGCCTCTCTTATTGCAAACACTTTAATAGCTTGTGAACAATTCTAAGAGGTAAAAACACGTCCTCAGTAGACTAACGACTGCAATAGAGACAGCATAAGGGCAGGAAAGGTGGGAATGTGGCTGGACTCACATCCCCTTACAGTCATCTTAATTTATTCCTCTGCATTCCAAGCCATTTACAATACACTTAAAACATAGCTTAGGCTCTATTAGAGTCCCTGGCACAAAGCAGGTTTCCACAAAGCACTGTTTTTTCGGTCATGGAGCAAAATCATGTACTGATTACCTTATGTCTAATACTGTATGTGAGATAGTTCAGGGAGCAGTCATGAGTAATCTTTATCAAAACAAAAAAAACCACAAAAAACCCTTTCTGAATGATCTTCTCACAGCTAACACAATGATTTAAGACAATGCCAAAGCATATTAACAACTACAATTAATTTATGGTAAAAAGCAAGGATTTAAAAGTACCTTGTTAATACAAGGTAAAAACACACTGTATTAGATATCAGAGATCACCTGTTTCACTTGTGCAGCCCAGTCTCCATGTAACAGAGTCAGAGAGGAAAACTCAGTTGTTACAATATCCAAAATGATGTGGCCATCCTAGCACCTAAGCAGACAGAGAACACGTGTCAGCCATGCTTGCCATTGTCTGGTTTTAGCTCCCTAATTTACACTTGCCATCTCTGAACCTCTAAGGCCTCTTCCCCTGTCACATTTGGAAAAAAGAAAACCGCATACTGTAGAGCAATGAAATTGATTTCCATTGGCCAAATATAACAGGAAGGCTTCTTGCTTCAAAAGCACACCTCGGGGTTTCCCTCAGGGTCTTCCGTACCTCAGGCACCAGAGGCCACAGAAGCAAGAAAGGCCTTTGTCAGTCCACACACAGACCAGAATGAGTCAGGAGCGGCCTCTTCCGCTTTCCAGGCACCGTCCTCACCACCTTCTTCCCCTCTCGTTAGGAAAAGCTCTCATTTCAATACTTAACACTTGTTGACTGATGAGACCTCAGGGTAAATGAATGCCAATGCTTCATCTCAACCAGGTGTTTACTTTTATGTATCTCATCATGGATTAGAGACTGAAATGCTTTCTCCTCTTAACGGGGATTTTAGCCATCAGCAAGTAGATGGAGTTTGTAGGGAGCACCTAAGAACCACTTTCTGGAAATGGAGGGGAATGTGATGGGTAGGAGGCAAGAGCCACAGGACAGCAGTGCCCCCAGAAACACAGCCTCAGGGACTGGAGCCCTTCTTTCCCCAGCACGAATATCTCGTGCAGTCTCAGCCTGGATGCAGAGGCTTTCCTTTCCTTTCCCACCCTTTGACCCCACCCAGCCCTGCACCAAGTACTCAGATGCCAGCCTCCTAGGCTCACTTGGACACGTGGGGGTGTTTCTGGTTGTCATAAGGACTGCGGAGTAACCCTAGCATTTTCTAGACTTCCTTGCTCATCTTTTCAAACTGGGCAGAGGAGGTCGGGTTCACTCTATGTGTGCGGATCAAAGGCGGTAGCTTTGCATTATGGCGTGCACGCGTATGAAGGGGTTAATTTTATTTTCCTTCCAATGTTATTGAGATATAATTGACATACAGCACTATCTAAGTTTAAGGTGTACAGCGTAAAGATTTGCCTCTTCTACATCATGAAATTATTACCACAATAAGTTTAGTGACAACCATCACCTCATACAGATACAAAATAAAAGAAAAAATTTCTTCCTTGTAATGAGAACTCTTAGGGTTTACTTTAACAACTTTCATATATAACATACAGCAGTGTTAATCATATGTATCACGTTGAACATTACATCCCTAGTACTTATTTATTTTATAACTGGAAGTTTGTACCTTGTTACCACCTTCAGATGCCCCCTCTTCCCACCCCCCCCACCTCTGGTAACCACAAATCTGATCTCTTGTTCTATAAGTTTGTTTGGGTTTGCAGTATTATTGACCTACAACACTATGTTAGTTCCCATTACACAACATAGTGATTCAATAGTTCTATACATTCAACATGATCACCACAATAAGTCTAGTTGCCAACTGTCACCATACAAAGATATTACATTATTATTGACTATATTCCCCACATTGAACATTTCATACTTGTGACTCATTTATTTTGTAACTGGAAGCTCATACTTCTTAATCTCCTTCACCTATTTCTCTCATCCCCCTTCTTCCCTCCCCTCTGGCAACCACCCATTTGTTCTCTGTATTTATGATTCTGTTCCTGTTTTGCTATGTTTGTTCATTTGTTTTGTTTTTTAGGTTTCACATAAAGGGAAATCATACAGTATTTGTCTTTCTCTGTCTGACTTTTTTCACTTAAGCATAATACCCTCTAGGTGCATCCATGTTGTCACAAATAGCAAGATTTCATTCTTTTTTATGGCTGAGTAATAGTCCATTGTATATATATATACCACATATTCTTTATCCATTCATCTATTCATGGGCACTTAGGTTGCTTCCATAACTTGGCTATTGTATATAATGCTACAATGAACAGTGAAGTACGTACATCTTTTTGAACTAATTTTTCATTTTCTTTGAATAACTACCCAGAAGTGGAAATGCTGGATCATTTTTATTTTTCTGAGGAAACTCCATACTCTTTTCCATAGTGGCTGCACCAATTTCCATCCCCACCAACAGTGCACAAGGATTCACTTTTCTCCACATCCTCACCAACAGTTTTTATTTGTTGTTTTTTTGATAGCCATTCTGGCAGGTGTGAGGTGGTGGTATCTCATTGTGGCTTTGATTTACATTTCCTTGGTGATTAGTGATGTTGAGCATCTTTTCATGTGTCTGTTGGCCATCTATTTATCTTCTTTGGAAAATTTTCTATTCAGGTCCTTCCCCCTTTTTTAATTGGGTGGTTTGTTTTTTTGATATTGAATTGTATGAATTCTTTGTATATTTTGGATATTAACCCCTTATTGGATATATCGTTTGCAAATATCTTCTCCCACTCAATAGGCAGTCTTTTCATTTTGTTGATAGTTTCCTTCACTGTACAAAAGCTTTTTAGCTTGATGTAGTCCCATTTGTTTATTTCTGCTTTTGTTTCCCTGGCCTGAGGAGACATAGCCAAAGAAATATTGCTAAGACCAATGTCAAAGAACATACTACCTATGTGTTCTTCTAGGAGTTTTATGGTTTTAGGTCTTACATTTAAGTTTTTAATCCATTTTGAGTTTATTTTTGTATAAGGTGTGAGAAAGTAGTCCAGTTTTCCCAACGCCATTTATTGAAGAGGCTGTCTTTTTCCCCATTCTATCTTCTTGCCTCCTTTGTCATAGATTAATTGCCCATATAAGTGTGAATTCATTTCTGGGCTCTCCATTCTGTTCCATTCATCTATGTGCCTGTGTTTGTGCCAGCGCAATACTGTTTTGATGACTAAAGCTTTGTAATTTAGCTTGAACTCAGGGAGCATGATACCTCTTGTTTTGTTCTTTTTTTCTTAAGACTGTTTTGGCTATTCAGGGTCTTTTGTGTTTCTATACAAAATTTAGAATTATTTATTCCAGTCACATGAAAAATGCCAGTGGTGTTTTAACAGGGATTTCATTAAATCTGTAGATCATCTTGGATGGTATGGTCATTTTAACAATATTAATTCTTCCAATCCATGAGCTTTTTATCATGAAAATGTTCAAATATGCACAAAAAAATAGTATAATCAACTAGCATATCACTTCAGTCCTACATGATTCAGTGTGCATTTCTATAACGTAAGAACATTTTCTTACACAAGCACAACACCACTGCTACCCTTAATAAAATTCCTTGATATCATCTAACATCCAGTCCATATTCAATCCTGAACTGGAGAGGAATATTTTTATTTTGTATGGATAGCAGGAAAACTAATAATATAGAAAAAATGATTATAGTAATATGATTATAGATACTGAACAACTATCAAAGGGAAACGAAACTTAAAAACATTTGGTTTGTTTAGCTGTATTAAAACAATACTAATTAAGGCAATTTATTCAACTGCTTGATGTTTATCCCCAGTGACAACAGATCATCATAACAATTATGCACGTCATTAAATGTGCCCAGGATTACAGCTGGAAACAAATAGAATGCACACAAGTAGTACAGAAATCTGCTTGCAACTTGAAAATTGTTTACTTCGAAAGAAATAGAATTGACCTGGATAATCTGCGTTCAGACCCAGGAAAGTGTAGTTGTTACCAAGGGTACAAAAAAAATTTTGAACTTCATCAAACTCCTGACAACCTTCTCTCATTACCTTTGCAATGATACATTATACTCTTAGCTAGGCGAGAAAAATGCTGATATGAAACTACAGCACCAGTACAAAAATTGGCAATTGTTCTGGGACCTCTGAGGAAGAACTCTTTTCATAAGAAAATCTTGGAGCCTGGAGGACCAGTTTTGTACACTGTAGCTGTTTAATAACTCCTCTTCCTTCTCCTCCTCCCTATGCCCACCTCAGTTTGCAGGACTGCACAGGTGAGGGCTCAGAAAACCGACCTGGAGCAAATTCCTTCTCATGACACAGTTTGTCATTTGGAAAACACTGATGGTTACATCAAAAGGCTTTCTGCAATGTTACTGCACTACCTTCACAGCAAATTTGCACAGTCCTTTCTAAATCTAGATTTAAAAAGGATGTACTTATTTCAAAGGAAAAAGGATTAAACAGAAGGTGAGGGGGAAGCTCCAGGCACTTAAGTCTCCTTCCACTCTGGCAGTGAGTGTTTGCCATTAAGGCAGCCTCAGACCCTTGTTCTCATCCTCTCCAGGGCCTTGTGTGCACTTGGTTCTTTGGACACAGAATCTAGTGAACTCAGGGACCCCAACTTACCCCAGTGGTCAACCAAGACTGTCTTAGAATCCTTCTGGCAAAAGTAACCTCAGAAATGTTGACCTCAACTCATTACTGAGGTTGTAAGCATAACTGGGCAGCTTTTGTTAAGTTCACATTAGCCACAGCCTTCTGCAAAAAGGGGAAGAAAGAAAGAGGGAGTGAGGGAGGGAGGAAAGGAGAGAGGGAAGGGAGGGCTGAGCTTGGAAATGGACTCTCTGAAACCAAAGTACTGGTGAACTTGTTAAAGATTTTTAAGTCTGACAGGCCAGCTTTCCCAAACCATGGCAGCTGTAAAGGGAATATAATTATACTTAGCAGAAGCCACCAGAATTTTGAAGTTACCTTAAATTTAAAGCTTCTGGGAGACTTAATTAAATTTAATGAAAACCATAGCTGCTAAACAAAGATGTTGTAGCTCCCACTTAGTTATTCCTGAGAAAATTAAGTAGCAATCATGAAGACATACCTCAGCTTTCACATTTAAGCCGTTAGGTAGTAATGCCCAAAGTTTATAAATAAGGTAATGCTCTCTTCTTTTCATTAGCTAGTACCATTGTCAAACTACTCATCTGGTCCTGTAAGAAAGAAAATCAGAACTAGAACAGAAGGAAAAAAAAAGAGGAGAGGGCTTCCCTGGTAGCACAGTGGTTGAGAATCTGCCTGCCAACGCAGAGGACACGGGTTCGAGCTCTGGTCTGGGAAGATCCCACATGCCGCGGAGCAACTAGGACCGTGAGCCGCAACTACTGAGCCTGCGCGTCTGGAGCCTGTGCTCCGCAACAAGAGAGGCCGCGATAGTGAGAGGCCCGTGCACCGCGATGAAGAGTGGCCCCCACTTGCCACAACTAGAGAAAGCCCACGCACAGAAACGAAGACCCAACACAGCCAAAAATAAATAAATAAAATTTAAAGTAAAAAGCAAGCCCTTCCAAGTTCATTAAAGGAAATGTTTAAAAAAAAAAAAAAGAGGTGAGAAAAAGGAAGTACAGGGAGGTTATCCTGAGTGTGATATAGGGTAATATTCTAGCCGACTTCAAACCCTTGAGCTCCTCCACCAACCCCGCCACTCCCTCCTGCGGCATTTCTTTTGTTTTTTAAAAAATTGTATGTTGTCTGCCATTGCAGAATTAGTACCCAGTTAGTTCAGGTCAGGATGGATGTCTGTAAATCACAGCACCAGAATATGTGGCTCGTTATGCTCCCACGGTAATCTTAACCTGAACTATTTATATGTAGAAATAATCATGATCCTTTTGATGGATTTGAGCAACAGGATGGTAGAGATAGAGTGAAACCTGACCCTAGGCAGAAATTCTACTCTCGGACTAGTACAGGGAGGAGGGGGAGATGAAGTGGCCTAATCTGCCTTCATGGAGGCCAACCAGACAGTCCAGGACAGGGTGCGCAAACAGTAATGTGCATCAGAATCCCCTGGAGGGAGATTGCGAGACCCTATCCTAAGAGTTTCTGATACAATAGGTCCGAAGTTGGGCCCCAAAAACTTGCTTCTCTAACAAATTCCCAGGAGACACTAATACTGCTGGTCCAGAGACCATATTTTGTTTTTATTTTTTTACTTTTAGTTTTTTTGTTTGTTTTTAATTGGGGTATAGTTGTTTTACAATGTTGTGTTAGTTTCCACTGTACAGCGAAGTGGAGTTCCCTGTGCTATACAGCAGGTTCTCATTAGTTACCTATTTTATACATATTTGTGTATATATATCAATCCCAATCTCCCAATTCATCCCACCACCCACCTTTCCCCCCTTGGTGTCCATACATTTGTTCTCTACATCTGTGTCTTTATTTCTGCCTTGCAAACCAGTTCATCTGTACCATTTTTCTAGATTCCACATATATGCGTTAATATACGATATTTGTTTTTCTCTTTCTGACTTACTTCACTCTGTATGACAGTCTCGAGGTCCATCCACATCTCTACAAATGACCCAATTTTGTTCCTTTTTATGGCTGAGTAATATTCCATTGTATATATGTACCACATTTTTATCCATTCGTCTGTCAATGGGCATTTAGGTTGCTTCCATGACCTGGCTATTGTAAATAGAGCTGCAATGAACATTGTGGTACATGACTCTTTTTGAATTATGGTTTTCTCAGGGTATATGCCCAGTAGTGGGGTTGCTGGGTCACATGGTAATTCTATTTTTAGTTTTTTGAGGAAGCTCCATACTGTTCTCCATAGTGGATGTATCAATTTACATTCCCACCAACAGTGCAAGAGGGTTCCCTTTTCTCCACACCCTCTGCAGCATTTATTGTTTGTAGATTTTCTGATGATGCTCATTCTAACCAGTGTGAGGTGATACCTCATTGTAGTTTTGATTTGCATTTCTCTAATGATTAGTGATGTTGAGCATCTTTTCATGCATTTGTTGGCCATCTGTATGTCTTCATTGGAGAAATGTCTATTTAGGTCTTCTGCCCATTTTTGGATTGGGTTGTTTGTTTTTTTGATATTGAGCTGCATGAGCTGTTTGTATATTTTGGAGATTAATCCCTTGTCGGTCACTTAGTTAGCAAATATTTTCTCCCATTCTGAGGGCTGTCTTTTTGTCTTGTTTATGGTTTCCTTTGCTGTGCAAAAGCTTTTAAGTTTCATCAAGTCGCGTTTGTTTATTTTTGTTTTTATTTCCATTACTCTAGGAGGTGGGTCAAAAACATCTTGCTGTGATTTATGTCAAAGAGTGTTCTTCCTGTTTTCCTCTAAGAGTTTTATAGTATCCGGTTTTACATTTAGGTCTTTAACCCATTTTGAGTTTATTTTTGTGTACGGTGTTAGGGAGTGTTCTAATTTCATTCTTTTACATGTAGCTGTCCAGTTTTCCCAGCACCACTTATTGAAGAGCCTGCAGAGACCATATTTTGAAAACCACAGGTCTAAGACATACTGTCTCAGAAGTTTGGAAAACAGAGGCATGTTTGGGAAATGGTTCGGTATTAGGTGAATCCAATCCGAGACACAGAAGATATGGTTAAGACAACTAGCTAGCAATGATAGAAAGCAGATGGGTAATGGGTGAGTCCCAGAAATCTGCCGCATAAGGGCAGGCCCTTCACCATCAGATGAGGAGTAAAGTCTCACCCTAGGAAAAATGAACAGAGCTGGGTGGGGTCCCATAGCCATGATCAACCTGCTGAAATCAGATCAGGACCTCAGCCCTCAAGGGAACCAGCCAATACGTTGTAGGAAGTACCCAGGGGCTGATGGAATGAATCTGGGACAGAGAGCTTCAGGGAAGGGATCTCCTACCCAAAAGAAAGATCTGACCCGTCTGCAGGTAGACTGGAACACATGCTCCCTCACCTGGCATCAGATCTTTGACAACCAGGACCCACCCCACACCCCACACAGATAAACTCTTGCCTGCAAGTGCTCCAGGCCCTGACAACCCCTGTATAAGTAAGCAAAGCGCCTGCATCACTGAACTCTACACTCATCTGACTACATTTAGAGCATTGTCTCTCCCAATTTAATGACTCATAAAGCACAGAACTATAAAGTGATCTTATTAAAACATATTTCACAGTTAGCTAGTGGGAAGCAGCAGCATAGCATAGGGAGATCAGCTCGGTGCTTTGCGATGACCTAGATGGGTGGGATAGGGAGGGTGGGAAGGAGGCTCAAGAGGGAGGGGATATGGGGACATATGTATCCATATGGCTGATTCACTTTGTTGTACAACAGGAACTAACACATTATTGTGAAGCAATTATACTCCAATAAAGATCTATTTTTAAAAAACATATTTCATATTCATTTTCATCTAACTCTTAAAACAACCCCAAGAGATGCACCACGAAAACAGCCAGGAGGAGGGATGCTCAGGAATCACAGGACTGGCTCTCAGACCCACCACTGTGTGAAGCTGGGATTGGCCTCCTGACTCCAAGGTTAACATTGTTCCCCTTAGTTCATATTCCCTCCCTTTTGAAAAGGATTTGTTTGTGGGTTTTTTTTGGGGGGGGGAGTGGCTTGATTTTCTGTATTTATTTTTATTAGTTCTTGTGAAATTTTTAATTTTTTAATTTTTATACACTTTTTAAAGGTTACTTTCTATTTACAGTTACTACAAAATACTGGCTGTATTCTCTGCGTTGTACAATGTATCTTTTTTTCCAACTGAAATATAGTTAATTTACAATGTTGTATTGGTTTCAGGTGTACAGCACAGTGATTCAGTTATACATACATATATATTTTTTTCAGATTCTTTTTCCCTTATTGGTTATTACAAAATATTGAGTATATTCCCTGTGCTATACAGTAGGTCCTTGTTGGTTATCTATTTTATATATAGTGGTGTGTATATGTTCATCCCAACCTCCTAATTTATCTCTCTCCCCTACCCCCCTTTCCCATTCAGTAACCATAAGTTTGTTGAAAACAATTTGAACCAACTCTACAGGAGAAATTTAATCTCTCCTGCTTCATTAAGCAAAAACAAAAATCAACAGATTATACCAGAAAACATATTACATCATTACACTCAATTATGTAACACTTAGCACAGCCTGTTTTCCTAAGGAAGTCCCTCCCTGCCTTAGGAAAAACAGAGTTCTCTATCACTAGAGGTAACCAAGAAAAGGCTGCACAAATACCCACCAGGTACATCAAAAAAGGAATTCAAGCATCCAGTGGGATGGATATTGACTGATGTTTCATTTTATTGATTTTAAATTCTCTTAATTTCTCTATTAAGCTCATTTTTAAAAACAGACTCAACATCCCTATTACCACTTCCATAATTTTTATGTGTAAAATGTTTCTGTGGACACAGTAACCTTAAAAGACAATGAAAATTCAGTATTTTCACTGCAATGTTTAACATAAATGACAATGCATATTTTCATACTTGCCAGTCCGTTTATTTTTGACAAGTTGAAGTACCCGGCAAAATGTTTCTTACCAGAGTCCATGGGTTTGGAATTCCAAAATTAGAACAATACCCATACCTCACAATCCTAAATGTGTGTATTTCTTGCCCAATGGTATTTTTACTATCTGAAAGTGTTTTCTTTAATCTTCTTTGATGCACTTTCTCCTATTCTTTCTATCGCTCACACTATAAACTTTGAAAATAAATGTCCTTAGGCATCAACTCTGTGATGTTTACTAAAAAACCTGGCAAATTTTTAATGGGATCATTACAAATTCTGCTTGTTAAACCCAAGGAAAAGTATAGGTATATCAATATTTTAAATGGAAAGCCCATCAAGGCAACATGCCACACAGACTTAGGAGATTAGTGACGTGAGCTGGGTTTGATTCCTGGCGCCACTACATCCTAACTCTGTGACTTTGGGAAAGTTTACTCTTTGGAAAAAATGATGAAAATTGCACATAACTCACAGGAACAGAATGCAATCATGTACGTGGGGCGCCAGCAAAATGGATAAGGCAGCAGCGTTTCATAGTGATTTACAAAGATTGCCTGTATCCAAATCCCAGATCTGCCACTTAGCTATATACTGTTGAGCAAGTTATTGAACCTCCCCAAACCTGTCTCCTTGTCTTTATAATAGGGATGATGGTATTATCTACTTCGTAGGCTTGTCGTGATGATTAGCTGGGATAATACTTGTAAAACCCTTGGCACTGGTCCTGCAGCTGGTGGGCAACTCAGGGATGCTAGTTCCCTTTCCCAGCATCCTCTTCCCAAGCTGCCTCCAAGTTTCCCTACTCACTTCTCCCTAACTTGCCATCCTACTTTGCCCCAAAGGAAAAAAATACTTGTAAAGGAGAGGCAGAATTCCTTTTAGATAAAGAATTATCTTTGTTTAGGCATATACACTGAAATCCTCCCTAGCTGTGAAAAGAGCTCCAGTGGCCTGGTTGAGAAACAGAGCTAAACTGTTAGGTATATTTGCTTTATTAAGCATGGAGACGTGGGAGGTAAGGAAGGCAGATGTGAGAGGAGTCAGCCTATTTGGGGCTTTTCAACAGTGGGAGTGGCAAAGGCACTACTAAGAACCAGAGAACCTAGTATATTCCACAAGTAGCCTACTGGGCTAAGCTGTGAGGTAAACCCTCTGTGTTAATCCTAATGCTTCAGTCCTGGTCTAGTACACATAACTACCTTGTGTAAATGGTTTGGGATAAAACATGAGCAAAAATGAATGCTGTTCCGCATTTAGATTCAATGCAATGATAAAAGAAGGGAATAACTGAATAAGGAGAGATGAGAGACTGCTAATTCAATGGAGTCAGAAAATTATATCAAAAGATGAATAGAAAAACTATTAACCACTGCTCCCCTCCCCAAGAATACGTGGACATGTTGGTAGGGACATGGGAGTTCGTATTGTAAGCAGGACGGAGACTCTTTGAATTAAATATTAAATAAAAGGTGACCAAAGAGACTGAAAAACCTGGGCCCCCCCCCCACCTTCTTTCCACCAAGACTGCTGACGTCTTGACTATGCCAATTCTCTTTTTTCATCACTGGTTTTCATTAGACATCTATATACAGTATTATTCCTACTTGATAAAGTGAAATAATTGGTTTCAAACGAAGATTAGAACTTTACTGTTTATAGACTCCTAAAATCTTGAAACCAGAAGACCTTCTGGTGATGACCTACCTAGTTCAAGCTCTTAACAACTAGGAGACCAGCCTAGAGAATGCTTGCCCGGTTTTCATGCAAGTTACCAGCAGCAAATGGACTTGAGTTTTCAGCCAAGGGCAACTATTCCCTTCCTTATCATTGGCTGTTTCAAGTCAGAAAGGGAATAAAATTAAGCCTAGGTATGTAAGGGGGCTCATAAAACTAGGGAGCTATTACTAGTTGCCTGCATATATTCCTGAGTTGTGAGGTTAGTTAACCCATTTTAGCAACAGATAATCTCTTTATTTCAACTACACCAATCAATGCATTATTATATCAGATAACTTTCTAACGTTCTCCTTAGAATAAAATATCATGATGAAACTCAATCTTTGACATATAAAAGTGAAATTGAGTATGAAAGCAGACCCATTTGATTATCATAATTTCTGAAGTTTTTCACAGAGAACAGACTTGTGGTAGCCAAGGGGAAGGTGGGGCGGGGAGGGATGGATTGGGAGTTTGGGATTAGTAGATGCAAGCTAGTATATATGGGATGGATAAACAACAAAGTCCTATTGTGTAGCACGGGGAACGATATTCAGTACCCTGTGATAAACCATAATGGGAAAGAATATGAAAAAGAACGTATATATATGAATAACTGAATCACTCTGCGCTACGGCAGAAATTAACACAACATTGTAAATCAACTATACTTCAATAAAGTAAATTTTTAAAAACTTCTGAAGTTTTCATTCGCTTTCCTATGTCTCGAACTGATTTTCAGGTGAGTTAAAGTGAACACAATTTACAAAATTCAATGCCTTTACAAAGAATATGAAATTTCAGTAGTTTCTCTTGCAGTCTAATTATTGAATAAGCAATTAAGCTAATTTTCACTGAATTTATGAAATGAAAATCAACTAAACACTTTAACCTAATTTTGGAGATTTGTAACGGGATTAGTTTTTAAATGGCTGTGTGATAAAGTCATAGTTCTACAGCAATTCAATATGTTTACAATAGTAATAATTTTACTTTTAAGATATACAAAGAAGATAAAGATGAGCTACTGTATGGAAATTGGAGTTAACAGACCATGTCTTAGGCCTCTAAGTATTATTCTTTTATAATAGTTATAGTTATAAGCCTAATTAATTCAAGAAAGAACTTGATTTTGTCAACTACAAGATTTTATCAGAAAAATACAAAGAATATTGGTTTGGATATTGGAGGAGGGGTGGAGGTCCCAAAGAGATGAGTCCCTAAGGTTTTGTAAAAAGGCACTTAGGGAAAGAAACTTTAATACATAAAGAAAGGAGGTACAGGGTATAAGTGAGAAGCATATTTTCAACTCTGTAAGAATTAGAAATAAAAAATGCCGAAGATTGGCCTCTCTGGTCCAATTAATTATACAATACCCAGACTTCTCTTATTTCACCTTTAGTTAGAGAATTTTCTATAATTCCAAAGTTACAGAGCAAAGTACTGCTAGCTTTATAGACACAGCACTTCTCAGAGCCCCAATCTCCTTAATTAAGGAGTCTATTTTAAGACAAATCATATTACCTTAAAAGATAGGGATGGAAAGATATGTTTAGAGATACTGCTTGGAATGCATAGTAGAACAAACACAAACTAGGAGATGGTGAGTATGTTTCTTGGTCTAACTCTTACACCTCTCCCAGTATGACCTGGGACAACTCATCAACTTCTCGGAGTTTCACTGCCATCTGTCAAATGTTTTGTTTTTTTTTTTCGATGGTCAACTCTAAATAATAGAAACTGACAATTCACACGTGGAGAAATACACACTCCTTAAACAACTGATGGGAAAACGTTCATTCTCTAATTTTAAAACGCAATTTAAATCGAACCAGAGAAACCACTGAACATCTGCTAAAGAGTAAGAATTCCTTTTAATGATAATCCTTAAGAAGTAATGATAAAATTGGATTCACTCATGCAATGAGCTGCTTAAGATCAGATATTCTCTCTTCCTTATTCCCATCTAAATCTTTAATGCCTGGTGCACATTAGGAGTTCAATAAACAGTCATTAACTGACTATCCATTGGTGGGCTTGAAAATTGTTATTTGGGAATCAGTACGGTTACATGTAGCAAAAACCATGTATCTGGAATAGCTCACACATTAGGCTGAAAGGTGAAGAGTGAGGGGAAATGGTTTATTCCAATCTGTCCTAACTCACCTCCACAGGCCAATAAACTTGAGTACTCTTTACCAGGCAGAGGAAAAAGAAGACACGTCTATTTTTACAGGGGACGGTGGGCCAGAAGGTAGTGGTACCAAAAGCCCCTCTCTCTAATCTCCCAATCTGAAATCTAAGGTGAAATACTCTTACTGCCCAGGTGTCCTCCCTTGGGACATGGGCCAAAGTGATGGCTCACTCTGGACTGAGGTTTGGTTGCCACAGAACCCCAACTTCAGTTGATTATTCCGAAAGGCAAAAGAGTCAGATCGTTGAAACACACAGTACTACCCACCTTCTTGTGATACCGTCTGCGAACAGGACTGTATCTTCGGATGATGACGGGTTTCCAATCAGACGCGGGGGCCTGCTTCTCCTGGTCCTGCACCTGCACACAGCAGTACGCACTTCTTGCCTACTTTACTTCCACACATGCCTCATTTGAATCAGAGGTCTAAGTCATATTGCTTCAATTGCTTTCTCTTGCTTGGCGATACAAGATTTAGTCACATTGGGAACTAAGGGACTGTTGCAGTCCGTAGGCATTGACTTGTATAAGGCTTTTTGTATAAGACTTTTGTTTTTTATGACAGAACTCGCCATTCATAAACATGCTGACATGTTTGCTCTCCTCTCCTCACCTCCCAAAGTGGGATAAGCACAAATGAAACTTCTTGGCTGTATAGGACTGCCACAAGCTGCTCTCACCCTTTGACCCAATAATCCTACCCCTAAAAGCTTTGTCTAAGAAAACAGTTCAGAAGAATTGAAATGTCTAAAACAGTAGTGTTTAAGTAGAGGGTAGTGATTCGTGAATGTTGATGGCGATGAAAAGGGAAGATCAAGGGGATACTGGAGTTGCTGGTTTGGAAAACTGAGTGGATGTTGGTGCCACTCGCCGACACAGGGAATGCATCACGTGGCTGGTAGGGGCACAGCCAGTGTGTGTGCCGTGTGGTTTTACCTGCCTGGGTGTGGGAGTGGGAGAGGGCCTTTCACACTTTCATAATTCATATGAATTCATATTTTCCTAACTGTTCAAAGCAAATAAAGGTGACAGTTCAATATTTTGTTTTCTAAACTGGCACTCTCAGCACCTATGCCTGAAGGCCATATCCACCGCCACCACCCCCTGCAACCCTGGCCTGTTTTGGACAGGTTTTTACATTTTTTTTTACAAAGCTGTTTTAAGAAAAAGAAGATGCTACAGAGACCATATGCGGCCTACAAAGCCTAGAATGCTACTCTCTAGCCCTTTACAGAAAATGTTTGCTGACGGCTGATTTAACCCATCATTGTTCTTTACTGACATGCTTCTAACTTCAAAAGAGACTAAGGAAGACAGAGCTGTTCAATCTCCCTTCACATAAAACTCACTTGAAGTGATACTTTTTAGACATCATTTTATGTCTTCTTCCACGCTGCCTTCAAAAACTTCCCTGGCCAACACTGCCCCAACTCGCGGCGCTTTCTACTTCTCTGTTTTCTGACCCTTATCAGCTGTGGACTCAAAAGTTATGCAACCAAACTGTCTACAAGACGGCTTCTGGATGAGGCCATCAACAGGTCTCCCATGAGCAAATTTTGAATTTTAGTGCCTCAATATTTTACCTCCTCAGATATCTTTTTATTTTTTAAGCTACGATAACCCTGATAGCTGGATGTCACTTACTAAGCAACGTCAGCCAATATACTGCAGACACATGTAATATAAATCTAGATTTTCAGTCGACACTTGCAGTTTTTCTATTTTGCCTATCTATGGGTTTTTAAGTGGGTTATTGTCTTTCCTCTCCCCACTTAAACAGCTTACTTCACACTGACCTAAAACCTTCTGCTCTTCAGAAAATCAGTTTCCTTAACTTTCAGCTTTTGAGGTTTCTCAACTTCAGAATTTCTCCATGGCATTGGATTATCATTCAGTTTTGCTGCAATAGTTGTTGACTTAAAGGATAAAGTTAATGTTGGGGTAGTATTCTTATTAAATAGATTATTACTCAAATCTATTTCTCTCCAACACAGAATTCAGCTTTCTCAGATGGTTTGCTTTAAAATACACACACAGAGTCCTGTGAGGAGCAAACAGAGGCTGTTCTACCAGTGTGGGTTACAAAGAGCTTCGCACAGGGAACACGCAGGGGAGGCATAAGGATACGGAGGACTTTGCCAGGTGATGGGGTAAAAAGGCAAAGAAACCTTAGGGTAGACTGTTGAGATTAGGCTCTCCATACTCTAAATTTCCTCTGGTATCATACCTGATTCACCCTCAGGCCTTGTGGTCTGGCTGGGGCTGATCCTATCAGTGCAGAAGAGTTACCATGTCAGGCCTGAGACTGCTGTCCTTAGAAAGGTTCGCCTGCAAGGTTGGCCCTTCGCTGACATGTGGGAACTTAAAATCTTGAGAAGTTTCCCGATGTTCCCTCACCGAGGAGAGTGGTTCCCTGCGCACAAACTGCCCCATGTGGTTGATGCTAAATACCTGCATTCCTTTTAGAAGGCTGGAATTCTGGTGTGCCCTCTGGCAGAAGACGCCTACGTGACCAGCCTCCTGATGAAAACCTCAGACACTGAGTCTTGGTAGACATTTCACATGCCGTCATGATTTGATGCTAGGAAAATTAAGCATGTCCTGGATGACTCCACAGGGAAAGACTCTTGGAAGCTTTTACCTGATTTCCTCTGGACTTATTCATGCACGCTTTTCCCTTTTCTGATTTTGCTTTGTAGATTCTGATATAATAAATCAAAGTCATAAGTCATAAGTATGACTATATGGTGAGTTCTGTGGTCCTCCTGACAAATCACCAAATCTGGGGAAAGCCTTGGGGCTCCCCAACACACTATCCTTTGCTACACGTACGGACCCTGATAGATGCAGGCCAATCAGCATACCCACAATCTCTAGCTACAGTGATGAGTTCAGGGATTGGCTTATAATCAATGACAGCTAGTGAGAGCAGGTAAGGTCTTCCCTGGGGCTTTTGGTAGAACGCAGGGGTCTCTCTTCTGCTGGTTGATTTGAGATGCGACCACGAGGCTGTACCTCTTGGCTGCCATCTTGTGACCACAATGAGAATAACTTGGAGCTGCCAGGGTTGTTACCACATGGAGCCTGTGGATAAAGCGGGCAGAGAGATGGCCTGGATAACACTGACTCATTCAATGATCCCCCTTCAAAAATCTACCCATCTAGATTTTTTTCCGTTATGTGAAAAAGTTTTATGCCAATTTGAATTGGTTTTATTACTTGCCACTGAAAGAATCCCAAATGATGCAAACTTGAACCATGCTAAACAGTCTGACAGTAAGATGACCAAGTAGGAATCATCGCAGGTTTCTAAGTTGGGAAGTCACATGCTCAGATGTGTTAACCTCTGGAGGCTGCACGGAAGTGGGTGGCAAGACGGTGGTAAAGAAAGACTGGAATGCAGTTGGAAAGCCATTAAAATGAGCTATCAAGTACGAGGTACTAGGGTACAAGTACTTGGGTAGGAGTGGCATAGAGTAAAATCCTTAAATATTCAGGAAATAGAAGTGATAAGAGTTGGTGAAGGACTGGATATGGGGTGTGAGGAAGAGAAAAGTCAAGGATAACTCTGGTTTCTTAGTTTAACTCAGCAAAAGGTGATGTTCTTAACTAAGACAAAATAAGAAAAGATGCACATTTAGGAGTGGAGAGGAAGATCACATGTTTATTTTGAACATGTATCTGCAGTAACTACACTTGACCCTTGAACAATGGGAATAAGGGGGTTAAGGGCACCAACCCTCCATGCATTCGAAAATTCGTATATAACTTTACAGTGGGCCCTCAGCCCGCCATATCTGTGGTTCCATATCTGTGGATTCAACCAACTATACAAATGGAATAGTACTGTAGTATGCATTTATTGAAAAAAAACCCGAGTATAGGTAGAGCCATGCAGTTCAAACCCACATTGTTCAAGGGTCAACTATATATGACAACAGTCTAGTAGTCATTTGGCACTGTGGATGGAACTATGGAATTATGGCAAGATCAGAGTTGAAGATAATAGACTCAGAGTTATGAATATTCAGGTGATGGTTGAAGATAAGGCAGTAAATGAAATCACTCAGGAAGAAAACACCTACCAAAAAGTGGAGAGGGCTGAAACGTCAATCAAAAATTCTGTAAAGACAGGTAGACAGAGGAAATTACCGAAGAGACAAGCAGAAGTCAGGGAGATTAACTCATAGGTTCATTTAAGAAGGTAAAATATTTCCCACCAGAGAATAAAAGGGAAATAAAGAATTAAAAAGGATGGTGCGGGCTTCCCTGGTGGCGCAGTGGTTGAGAGTCCGTCTGCCGATGCAGGGGACACGGGTTCGTGCCCTGGTCCGGGAAGATCCCACATGCCGCGAAGCGGCTGGGCCCGTGAGCCATGGCTGCTGAGCCTGCGCGTCCGGAGCCTGTGCTCCGCAACGGGAGAGGCCACAGCAGTGAGAGGCCTGCGTACCGCAAAGAAAAAAAAAAGATGGTGCACTCAACATGATGGTACACAACATGGTATAATATTAAATATTACAAAAAGGTTAAGGAGCATGAGGACTAATAGGAAGCTACTGAATCTGGATACCAGTAGCTCTCTGACCATTAAGATTGACAGGGATGGGTTAGTAAGGTAATTAAAAGGTCATTTTCTTAATATGCTTTAAGCATCTAGGGTATATATTCAACAATTTCATTCATTAATATGTAGTGGCATTTGATTAACTTTACTATGCTATTTCTATTTGGAAGGACACTAAGCTGTTCCAAGCGCAACTATAAAAGACAAACATTAAAAGACTGCCATTTGGTTTTTTTAAATGCAACTGGCATAACAATGAATCACCCTAAATTAAATTTATGTGATGCAGTAAAAGTAGTTCTTAAAGGGACATTCATAGAAATAAATGCCTATCTTAAGAAACAAGAAAAGTCTCAAACAACATAATTTCACACCTCGAGGAACTAGAAAAAGAAGAACAAATGAAGCCCAAAGTTAGTAGAAGAGAGAAAATAGCAAATGTTAGCACAGAGATAAAGGAAACAGAGACTAAAAAAATCTACAGAAAAGATCAATGAAACTAAGAGCTGGTTCTTTAAAAAGACAAACTAAATTGAGAAACCTTTACCTAGATTGACCAAGAAAAAAAAGAGAGAAAACACAAACAAAATCTGAAATGAAAGAGGAAATGTTACAATTGATATCACAGAAATTAAAAGGATCACAAGAGACTACTATGAATACCACCAATAAATAGGATAACCTAGAAGAAATGAATAAATTCCTAGAAATGCACAATGTCCCAAGACTGAATAATGAAGAAATAGAAAACCTGAACAGACCAATTACTGGTAAGGAGACTGAATTAGTAATATCCCAACAAACAGAAGTCTAGGACCAGACAGCTTCACAGGTGAATTCTACCAAACATTCAAAGAAGAATTAATACCAATCCTTCTCAAACTCTTCCAAAATTAGAAGAGGAGAAAACTTTTCCAAACTCATTTTACAAGGCCAGTATTACACTGATACCAAAACTAGACAAGAATGGCACAGGAAAATTACAGGCCAATATCACTGATGAACACAGATGCAAAAATCCTCAACAAAACATTAGCAAACCAAATTCAACAATACATAAAAGGATTATAACCATGACTGAGTGGCATTTATCCCAGGGATTCAAGGATGGTTCAACATCTGCAGATCAGTCAACGTGACTCACCATACATTAACAAAATGTATGGATAAAAATCATATGATCATTTCAATAGATGCAGAAAAGCATTTGACAAAATTCAACATCCATTTATGATAAAAGCTCCATTTATGATAAAAGCAAAAATAAACAAATGGGACCTAATCAAACTTACAAGCTTTTGCACAGCAAAGGAAACCATAAACAAAATGAAAAGACAACCTACAGACTGTGAGAAAATATTTGCAAATGATGTGACCGACAAGGGCTTAATTTCCAAAATATACAAACAGCTCATACAACTCAACAACAACAACAAAAAAAAACCAATCGAAAAATGGGCAGAAGACCTAAAGAGACAGCTCTCCAAAGAAGAAATACAGATGGGCAATAAGCACATGAAAAGATGCTCAACATCACTAGTTATTAGAGAAATGCAAATCAAAACTACAATGAGGTATCACTTCACACCAGTCAGAATGGCCATCATCAAAAAGTCTACAAATAATAAATGCTGGAGAGGATGTGGAGAAAAGGGAACCCTTGTAAACTGTTGGTTGGAATGTAAATTGGTGTAGCCACTATGGAAAACAGTATGGAGGTTCCTTATAAAGCTAAAAATAGAGTTACCATATGATCCAGCAATCCCATTCCTGGGTATATATCTAGAAAAGACAAAAACTCAAACTGGAAAAGATACATGCACCCCAATGTTCATAGCAGCGCTATTCACAATAACCAAGACATGGAAACAATCCAAATGTCCGTTGACAGATCAATGGACAAAGAAGATGTGAATATATATATACAATGGAATACTACTCAGCCATAAAAAGGAATGAAATATTGCCATTTGCAGCAACATGGATGGACCTAGCGATTATCGTACCGAGAGAAGTAAGTCAGACAGAGAAAGACAATATTATATAATATCACTTATATGCAGAATCTAAAAAAATAATACAAATCAACTTATTTATAAAACAGAAACAGACTCACAGACATAGAAAATAAACTTACGGTTACCAAAGGGGAAAGGAGAGAGAGAGGGATAAATTAGGAGCACAGGGTTAACATATACATATCACTATATATGAAACAGATAAACAACAAGGATTTACTGTATAGCACAGGGAACTATATTCAATATCTTATAATAACCTGTAAGGGAAAAGAATCTGAAGCTGTATGCCTGAAACTAACATAATATTGTAACTCAACTACAGTTAAATTTTGAAAAACAGAAAGTTATATATTTGGTAGATTTCCAAGCATTATATGAAAGTAAAGAATTTCCAGCAAAAGGGAAGGGAGAAGAAAGAAAACTATTTGAAAACACAAAGACCTTTATCTTGCCTTAAAGCAGAACACTATCTATCATAGCAAAGTATGAAAATGAATAAATATACTAAAATTCATGTTAAAATTGGGATATCAATAAAGAGAAGAGAAAATAACAAAACAAACTGTAAAAGGCATCAAAGTGGCCTCTACTCATTTCATTTTCCTTACAACTTATAAATGCCATCACAATTCTGAAGAGACTGGACTTGAGTGAAAGTTTTTTATTATGAAGACATAGGTCTAAGAACAGAAGGATAATCATGTGCCAGCTTACAGTTCCTTGTAAAAGTAATAACATGAAAAATTAGTAGAAAATGAACATCTGAAAAGTTACCTGTAATCTGAAAATGTTAAGCAATTTCCCCTGTATCTTAATTTTGACCATTTTTGCTGAATCACTTTTGCATATTTAGTTGAAGACAGTATTTAATTTTTCTATTGTAATTAGTAACGTAGTATGTCCTTCAGAGCTTGGCATATTCTTTAAGAATCATCTGAAGCTTCTGGCTCAACATGATGTTCCCTCTGGCCTTCAGTCTGCCACTAAAGAATGCCTGGAAAGGAGAGAGGGAAAGACAGAACCAACCTTTACCATGTCACATTGTATTTCTTTTTTAAAAAGATCATTGCTTAGACTGAATACAATTGAGTTAATAACTCTGGACAACAAAGGCAACTTTTATCTAGCAATGATAGTTCAATGATTATAGATAACACCCATATTTTTAGATATCTAAGAAAAAATAAAGACTCTTTGTGTATTTTAGAAAACCATAGAATAATTTATCTGAATTGACAGATCTGGGAATTCTGCTTCAACCTATGCTTATGGCTTTAGCCTATATTCTTAAATGTGAATTTAAGACCATATGAATAAAAGGCTTTACTGTATTACTAACAATAAAAACACTGAGTTCAGAACTTTCAAAAGTAGATTTAAAATATTTATTATATCTTCATGAAACAGAAGGCCATATAATGGCAAAATAAGATAGTGTAACAAAGTAGTGAATAGATCCTGGGCTGTAGCATCAGAATGCCTGGGTTTAAATCTAGGCTCTGCCACTAAATGCAAGGTGAGCTTGGACAAATTACTTAACCTCTCTGAGCTCTGGCCTCCTTATCTATAAAGGGCATGACAACAGCACCTAAATAGCAGCTTTGTTGCATGAGTTAAATGAAACAGTGTGAAAAGTGCTTAGCTTAGCATTCGACATGTGGAAGGAGCTATTAAGCTCATTATTACCAAGCAAAAGACTATAATGTCAAAACACTAAGAGCTCCTGTACCACTTTTTTTCTGACCTGACAATAGAAACTTGTGCAAGTTCTCCCCCCGGTGTCAAGTTCCCTATCAGTAAGATTAAAATGATAAAACACAATATAGCTTATTGAGAAAATAACATACAGAATATGAAGTGAAAAAGAAGTCTCTAGATTTTTAGCTAGATGTACATGTACATCTACATGTACATGTAACATTACAAAGCAGCCTCACAAATAAAATATCACTTGAGAAGCACAGCCATCAACCTGAAGTGGGCATATCAGCAAAAAAGAAATTCAAAAGCTTAAAAACCTACCCAAGGCCACAGAGCCAACAAAAAGTGGGCCAGGACTAAACACGGGTGTTCTCTGCTTAATAATATCTCCTGCTTATTAACTAGCAACAATTTAATTTCAGAAGCGAATCCTTACCAACTGGAGGAAAAGCAAAAACTGCTTAAACTTTTTATCCCAAAAATACTGCAGGAGAATTTCATTCAATCAGGTTCAAGTGCTAAGCATTCAAACTAGAGACTGGAATTTTAAAACTAAGACAGCTTTCACTGTGCAGTTACAGAAATGATGGTCTGCGACTCCTGCAGAGTCAGTTCGTAGACGGGCTTGCCAGGTGCTACAGTCTGAGAGGGACTTACAACCTAAAATAAAAACACCAACTTCTGGGCTTCCCTGGTGGCGCAGTGGTTGAGAGTCCGCCTGCCGATGCAGGGGACACGGGTTCATGCCCCGGTCCGGGAGGATCCCACATGCCACGGAGTGGCTGGGCCCGTGAGCCATGGCCGCTGAGCCTGTGCATCCGGAGCCTATGCTCCGCAACGGGAGAGGCCACAACAGTGAGAGGCCCGCGTACAGCAAAACAAAACAAAACACCAACTTCCTTGAAGTAAATATACCAATATTTGATGGTTGTTATTTGAGTGGAAGAATTTTGTACATAAATCTTTGTTCCTATCTAACTGTTTTCTTAGGATAGATTCCTAGAAGAAGAATTACTAAATCATGGCATTTCTTAAATAAGTTTCTTGACCATGCTTCCATATCAACACAGTTTTCAAACTGTGCACCTCAGTGCACTGGGGCACCACACCAAACTCCAACAGACACTACAAAATATTTTAAATTTTTGAAGGAAATACAGTGACATTGGTCAAACACAACATGAAAACTACCCTTGTTTGGATCTAACTACTTAATAAACTGAACCATTAGGTATTTCTTTTGGCCTAGGAGTGCCACGCAAAAAGTGCTGAGACAGTAAGTGGCCATAAAGGAAGAAAGTCAGTGAAACTCTGCCATAGTGCTGTCCAGAAAGACTGTTAAATTAATATTCCTTCTAGCTATGTGTGAATCCCCTTATCCCAACCTTAATAATACTGTTTTCTTAATCTTTGAAAATCTGAGGCAAAAATGACATGCTTTAATTTGCATGTTTTAGATACTGGGAAAAATTAATAGTTTTTCTCATGTATGTTAGTCATACCTATTTCTTTCATTAATTACTGGTTCATGTCGTTTGCCCATTTTTTATATTGAGGTCTTTGTGTTGTCCAGAATTTTTATAGGTTATTAACACCAATATACTATGTATCATCATTTTATTTTTCCCCAGGTTTATGGCATATCTTATGGAGTCTGACATGCAGAAGTTTTTAATTTCTACATAGCCTAAACTACTGCTATTGAGCTTATGTTCCTTATTTCTATCCTTGCTTTAATCTACTCAAGTATTAATTGAGCATCTACATTACACTAGGCAATATTCTATGCTAGGAAAGAGACATCTCTCCCTGTTCTCATGGAGCTAACATTACAGTAGGGGAGTCAAAAAGTAAAATGCAAACAAGTAATTAAAGCCTGTTATAAATGCTATGAAGGAGGCTACTTGGATAATATAATAGGAGGGAACTACTTTGGATGAAACAAAGCCAGCCATGCAAAAAGATGGGAATAGAAATTCCAGAAAAGACAAATAAATAGACATTGAAGGGGTAAAAATTGATGGGAAGGAACTAAGAGGAGAGGCAACGTAAATTGAATTAGCATTGTAAGTGATGAGGCAAGCAGTGCAGGATGAAGCTGGGAAGATAAGCAAGGGAAACTTCACATACAATATAATAATATGTAGCTTGGATTTTATCCAAGTGCAAAAGTAAATCTTGGAGGTTTTTATCAGGTGGAATGACCCATAATCTGATTCATGGTTTTAAAAGATTACTCCAGCTCCTGTATGGAGAACAGATTGGTGGAAAAGCAAGACTAAAAGCACTAAGACCAGTCAGGAAGCCAGGTGAGAGATGATGGAGGCTTGGATCAGGATGATAACCCTAGTGATGAAGAGAAGAAAATGAACTCAAGATACGTTCTGGAGAAAGAACAAGCAGGATTAAGGATAGAAAGGATACAGAGGTGAAGAAGGAAGCCAAGACAATTCTTACATTACTGAGCATACTAATTTGGGTAGATAGATCATGGTGCCATTTCCTGAAAACAAAAAGAATGGGGGAAAAAACTCAATCACAAGTTCTAAGTTGGACATAGTAAGATGTGCCATCAGAGACATAAGTGAAGAGCTGGTTACACCACTATGGAACTCAGAGAAGATGCTCAGTGAGACATTTAAATCCGCAAGTTGTCAACATGTAGATGGCTCTAAATACCACAGGATGGATGGACTCATTTAAGAAGAGTGTTACTTAGAGAAGAGCCCTGAAATGAGCCCTGAGAAACACCAAAACTCAACAGTTGGGGGTAAAAGAGGAAGACACCAAAGGAGATTAGGAAGAGCCAAAGGTGGAGAAAGCAAAACAGGAGAATAAGGTATCATGAAAGCCAAGGGATAAGATTATTTCAAGAAGTTGGTGGTTAACTGAGTTGAATGCTACTGAAAGGCTGAGAAAGATGTAGATAGAGAAATATTTACTGGATTTAGCAATATAGGTCATCACAAGAACTTCACAAAAACATTATCAGTGCAGTAACAGATGCAGAAGTCAGATAAGAGAAGGCAGAAGAGCAGTCAAGACAGAATTCTTAAACCTTTGCTGCCCACTAAAGTAGCCACTAGCCCATGCAGCTATTGAGTACTTGAAATATGATTAGCCCTGGCTGAGATGTATTGTAAGTATAAAATACACACTGGATTTTAAAGATTTTTTTTAAAGAAGGATATAAAATATCCCATTAATATTTAATATTGATTACATGTTAAAATATTTGAATGTATTGGGTTAAATAAAATATATTAAAATTAATTTTACCTGTTTCTTTTTAAGATTTTTAATTTATTTTGATTTTTTTATTAAAGTATAGCTGATTTACTGTGTTGTGTTAATTTCTGCTGTACAGCAAAGTGATTCAGTTATACATATATATACATTCTTTTTTTTATATATTCTTTTCCATTATGGTTTATCATAGGATATTGAATAGAGTTCTCTGTGCTATATAGTAGGACCTTGTTGTTTATACATTCTATACATAATAGCTTACATCTGCTCACCCCAACCTCCCACTCCATCCCTCCCCCAACCCCCTCCCCCTTGGCAACCACCAGTCTGTTCTCTATGTCCATGATTCTGTTTCTATTTCATAGGTAGGTTCATTTGTGTCATATTTTAGATTCCATATATAAGTGACACCTTATGGTATTTTTCTTTCTCTTTCTGACTTACTTCACTTAGTATGATAATCTCTAGTTGCATCCATGTTGCTGCAAATGCATTATTTCATTCTTTTTTATGGCTGAGTAGTATTGCATTGTATACACCACATCTTCTTTATCCATTCATTTGTCAATGGACATTTAGGTTGTTTCCATGTCTTGGCTATTGTAAATAGTGCTGCTATGAACATAAGGGTGCATGAATCTTTTTGAATTATAGTTTTGTTAGGATATATGCCCAGGAGCACGATTGCTGGATCATATGGTAATTCTATTTTTAATTTTATAAGGAACTTCCATACTGTTTTCCACAGTGGCTGCACCAACTTACATTCCCACCAACAGTGTAGGAGGGTTCCATTTTCTCCACACCCTCTCCAGCATTTGTTATTTATAGACTTTTTAATGATGACCATTCTGACTAGGGTGAGGTGATACCTCACTGTAGTTTTGATTTACATTTCTCTAATAGTTAGCAATGTGGAGCACCTTTTCATGTGCCTGTTGGACATCTGTATTTCTTCTTTGAAGAACTGTCTATTTAGGTCTCTGCTCATTTTTCCATTGGGTTGTTTGTTTTTTTGTTGTTGAGTTGTATGAGCTGTTTACATATTCTGGAAATTAAGTCCTTGTCGTTTGCACCATTTGCAAATATTTTCTCCCATTCTGTAGGTTGTCTTTTCGTTTTGTTTATGGTTTCCTTTGCTGTGCAAAAGTTGTAAGTTTGATTAGGTCCCATTTGTTTATTTTTGTTTTTATTTCTATTGTCTTGGGAGACTGACCTAAGAAAACATTGGAACAATTTCTGTCCGAGAATGTTTTGCCCATGATCTCTTCTAGGAGTTTTATGGTGTCACATCTTATGTTCAAGTCTTTAAGCCATTTTGAGTTTATTCTTAACCTTTTTTTTAATGTGGCTACTAGAAAATTTTTAATTACTTATGTGGCTCACATTCTATGTCTATTCAACAGTGCTGGTTTAGACAATTCTTTTGTGAAAAGGAACAGAGAAATGATATGGTATGCTGGATGGGGATCTGATATCAAGACAGAGTGTTTGCTTTAAAATCAAGATGTTAGCTTGCCTCTATGCTGTAGGACAATTATGTAGTAGAATGGGAGAGAATGATGCAGAAAAAAGTGGAAAGGAGAAGAAGCAATGACTTTGAGTAGATACTTGGATGAGAAGTGAAGAAGTCTTTGACAGGAAGAGGGAGACTTCCTTCAGTGTAATGTATAGGAAGAAAAGAAGACAGGTGCAGATGCTGACGAAATAGATCTGGTGATGGGAAAGTGAATATTTTCATTTGAAAGTCTTTTTTTTCTCCCAAAGAACATGAGAAAGATCATCAGCTGAAAATGAAAGAGAGGTAGGCATGGGGGTGTTTTGAGAAGACAGGTATGAAATACTCATCTCAGACAACAGGAATGGAGGCTTAGTGGAAAATCACAGTAAGATTGCTAGACAGTGTGTAGAGACTATTTGAGACTTCTAATCAAAATTTTAAAGGGAAGTCAATTTGTCTAGTTGTATGGCTTTTCTCCTGGCGTCTTCATCTATTCAGGTACAGATGCAAAGATGGCAGAGAGTAGGGTTAAAATAGAGTGGAGTTTTCCAGGCAAATAAGATGAGAGAGGTACAAGGAAGATGAGGGTATTTTCAAGGGAGATACTCCGATGGACCATGGAATCTAAGCTGAACAAGAAGAGAAGACAGAAGGGAGCTGATGGATAGAAAGTGGTATTGTCAACAAACCGGAGGTCTCTGTGAAGCTCAACAGCAGTAGCAGGAATAAGAAAACAAGTTAATGAAACTGTAGGTGATGGTGTTGGAAAATGGTGATGTTTTGTAACAGATATTGGAAGTTGTACATATTATGTTCCCAATAAAGACAAAAGCTGATGTAGAATGGAGTAAAATTAGAAATAATATCAATAAACTAAGAGTCATCTATTAAGAGAAGTCACTTTTACAAATACTGAAGGAAGCCATCAAGGTTGACAAGAGTTGATGCAGAGAGAGAGACAGAGAGAGAGACAGAGAGAGAGAGACTGTACACTGGGATATAAGGTCTTTGATAACTGAAGAATAGTGATGACAGATAGCACTGAGGTGAGGCAGACGTAATTGAGCCAAATGAGTTTAGAAAACCCCTAATATTAAATTAGAACTTCTCTAAGGACTGTCACCAAGAATAATGAACACCTAGGTTTTCATCAAGTTTTGCTTCTGCTTTAATTTTTTTACATTTAATTCCATCCTGTATGGTACTGACTAAGGTATATGGAATGACATAAAGCACTACCATTTCCTATGCAACTGCCCAGTACCATTCACTGAATAATCCATTCCCCCCCAAAGGTCTGATATTCCTAGCAATTACATAAATGTTTCTGTAAATCCTACATTTAATCTTTATGTATAAGCACCTCAAATATATCTTTAAAAAGAACTCTTAATTAGCCACTCAGCAGCCACAATGACCTTTAAAAATCAGATGTCACTCCACAGCTCAATAGCTTCCTATCACACAAGATCTAAACTGTCTTGCCAACATCTACAAGGTCCTGTGTGACCTACGCCATGCCTACCTCTCCCTGTTCGCCTCCTGCCTCTCTCCCCACTGGCCTCCTCACAGTTATAGTATCCAATAAGCTGAGCTACCGGTGCCTCCAGCCTTGGTGCTAGTTGTTTCTTTAGCCTTATGGCTCCTTCCCTCACTTTGTTCAGGTCTCTATCAAGCCTTTTTGGACAATCCGATCTAAAATAGTTCCTCTATCCTGTCACACTCTAATCCAGGGGTTGGCAAACTACAGCCTACGGGCCAAAACCAGTCTGCTGCCTGTTTTTGTAAACAAAGTTTTACTGGAACTCAGCCACATCCATTTGTTTACATATTATCCATGGCTACTTTAACTCTACAATGGCAGAACTCAGTAGGTGCAACAGAGACCATCTGACCTGCAAAGTTTAGAATACATTTACTAGGGGACCCTGTACAGAAAAAGTTTGCCCACCACTGCTATAACCCATTACTCTTATTTTTCTTCATACCTGAAATTATACTTCTTTTCCATTTCCCTCTAGAACTAAGCTCTACCCAGAAGGGGCACTGTCTTGTTCAGCCACATCTAGCACCTGAATAAAAGGAGGTACTAAATAAATTCCTGGGAAGGAATTAACTGAGGGCTCACTCAGTACCACACATTATTCTAAGCTCTTCATGTATATTATTGGATTTAGTTATCATAACAATCCTATGGGATTATCACAATTCATTTTACAATGAGAAAATTAAGGCTTAGAGAGTAGGTGGCAGAGCTAAGATTCAAACTTAGATTTATCTGATGCCAAAGAACGTATTTTTAACCACTATACTACTTTACAATTCTTTTAAAATTAGTCTTTTTATCCAGGAAAATTGAACATTTTCTCCCTTATTCAAATTGCTCCATTCCTTGTAAAATTGCATAGTTTTCTGCAAATAAGCCCTGTGCTTTTTCTTGTTAGGGTACTCATTGGTACTTTGTAGTTTGGGTAGTGATTACAAACAAAATTTTTAAATTATATCCTCTAGTTGGTTTTGCTGCTATGTGAAAGCTATTTTTAAATAATTATTGTGCATTCAACCACTTGTTTCAACTCTTCTGGTCTAAGAATCAATCAGTTGATTCTCGTGGGATTTCTAGCTACATAATCATTCATATTTTCTACTCCATTCTAATTGCTACATCTAACTTTGTGTGTTTGTGGACTAGCCATAGGTTTCAGAACAATATTACCTCATAATGGCCAGCAAAGGCACTCTTGTTTCAATCATGATTTTCCACTGAAATGTCTCTAAATGTTTTACCTTCAGTAAGACACTGGCTATTATGTTCCATCCTTCTATTTCCAGTTTTCAATGACGATTAAGACAAGTTCTTAATTTTATATATCAGGAAAGAATGTCTAATTTTATGAAATATCATATGGTTTTTCAACTCTGAACTAACAATATATTAAAAGGTCTAGATGTGGGTTTTACATTGTTTATCTGCTAAAGAATTCCATCCAAAAATTTAATTTTAAAAAGTATCAGTTGAAAACTCCATTAGAAAAATATATGAGCTGTCAATTTGAATACCGCTATCACTCTGTCTTTCCTCAGAGTTGCAAGATATCTGTCTTATAAATCAGAATTTTGGAGTCAGCCAAAAAACTGCAATTGTCAAATAGGAAGCAATAATGACAAATAAATGAACATTTTAAGAACTTTACCTTCTGAGGATCAAGCTTGCCCAAGACTACTTTCATGAAATCTTCATCTGAAAGCGTGATGGTTACATCAGCAGAATCTTTTGCAGGGCCTTGATACACTTTTCCAGAACCATTTTTTAGGTCAATAGCTGGGAAAAATAGGAAGAAACAAATGTCTGTCATTTTTTTCTTCACAAACCAAATAAATGCAGACATTTTTATAGTTTCCAAGTTACTGTGGTACTTATTCTATTGGGTTGGCCAAAACCTCGTTTGGGTTTTTCTGTAAGATATGGAAGACCCGAACGAACTTCTTGGCCAACCCAATACATTATATATTACCTATCACTTAGAAAAAAATTTTAAATCCTTGATTTTTTGAGATGTCCTCTTTATAAAGAATATGATCTTCAAAATAGTCAAATCAATAATAGTTTTTCTTCATTGAGGAAGTTTACACAACAGATATTTGAAATGTGAATCAATGTAGAATAATATAAGGAAGTTAAGTGGTTGGAAGTTATATGATTAAGGCCTTTAGATTAAAATAAAGACTCTGTAGTCAACAAAGGAAGAAAACTGAATTTTAAAACAATGGCATATTGGTTGGGGTGGGGGAAGGGAACGCACACTCTAATTACCTTTCAAAAACCTGAATTCATCAAAGGTTCTGTCATATGAATTAAACGACAAATTAAATTTTTAAAAGTATTGTAATTAGTTTGCTATAATTTATTTATAAAATGTTTATTGCCCTAATTGTTGTGAAGAAACGTTAAAATTAAAATCTTTTCCCTTAAATGTTTTTGACAGAAGGATTAAGTCTCCCAGAAACAGGCTGGGTAACTGGAAAAACTATTAGATTTGCCTTCATTGCTCTCTATACAACATTTACAGAGCTTTATGTTAAAGTTACATTTTAGAAAGTTTTAATTGTCTCATATATGACTGAGACCAGTCATCCAGGAAGGTAATTCCACTCATCCAGCTTCAGCCTCTTGAATGTGCTTTCTCTGCTACTGCGAAAGCTATGATTGCATCACTCTCCCTAAGAGTGTCAGGAAACTCCCAATTTAGGATCAAGGAAAAGCTACACACACGTAAGCAAAACCATGAATTCTGCTTAGCCAAGCCCTACTCCAAAGAGAAAATTAAGTCACTCCCCTTGTCAACAGAAGAGAATCTTGCCAACTAAACTAAAAAATAATAACATGACTATGACGGTTACCTGGGAAGGAGTAAGAGTGAGAAGGAGACCTTTTTGCTTTTTATGCTTCATTCACTCACTTCATTGTTAAGTTTCTTCTATGGGTGTCAGACAATGTACAAGGTACTAAAAGTAAGGCATGAAGAACAAAGGCTCTGTTCTTATTGGTACACACATATTACAAGTGTGTTTTTATGTATTATTTGTATAGTTAAAAAGAAAGGTAGAAAAAGAGAGGGAGGAAGGCAGGCAGGGAGGGAGCAGGGAGAGAATAACAGGCAGGGGTCAGAGGGCAGAAAGGAAAGATTAAAGAAAAGCAAACCTCTGGCATTCAACAGACATGGTTTTAATTCTTCACAAGTAAGTGTAAGGACCACTGTATGTACTAGTCTTGCTCAGGAATAAAACTGGACTCACGCATCTTAATACTTCAGTGTGGAATAAGTCTGTTAGCTAATGAAGGCCCTTCTAATGAAGGGCTGTCTACGTGCCCTCTCACTCACTTGGTTTTACGTGCTGCTTCACAGCCATGACTCTTATGAAGCAATAAAATATTTTTTTCTGTGGAAAGCTAATAACTAGTGCTGGTAAAAGAAAAGAGGGCTAAAAGGGGGGAAGTTCTTAGCAAGAATACAGAAACTTGGGGTAAAGGAGTGAAACTCCCCATTCCACAGTGGCTCAAGTCATGGTTACAAATGGCTCCTGCGGGAGGATCGTCATCTACCACCATCACCTTAGGTTTACAGATACCTGTCAGGTCATGGGTAATCTAACTGAAATGAAGAACAAGCTATATGTATTTTCTTTTTGTGTCAGAATGTATTTTAAAAGCTTTATGAATTATTTTAGCTCAGTATTTATATAATCATTAATGCACTGAAAAAGTCCAAAAAATTTCAGTTATACTTTACAGAATTTAATGGGGGAGGGAAAGGTGTTAGATGAGAACATATATTTGGACTTAGAGACCTTTGAAGGTTTTAGAATATATACCTTACAAATTACAACACTCTTACCAAAGTGGGTGTACAAGGAACATACCTCAACTTAATAAAAGCTATTTATGACAAACCCACAGCCAACATAATATTCAATGGTGAAAAGCTGAAAACCTTCCTGCTAAAATCTGGAACAAGACAAGGATGACCACTCCTATTCAACATAGTACTGGAAGTCTATTCAGCATTCAGACAAGAAAAAGAAATAAAAGGTATCCACATTAGAAGGAAAGAGGTAAAATTGTCATTATATGCAGATGACATGATACTAAATACAGAAAACCCTAAAAATTCCACACAAAAACTACTAGAACTGATAAACAAATTCAGCAAGGTAGCAGGATACAAGATTAACATACAGTTGCATTTCTTTACACTAACAATGAAATATCAGAAAGGGAAAGTAAAAAAAAAAAAAAATCCTTTTTAAAATCATATCAAAAAAATACAAAACTTAGGAGTAAACCTGACCAAGGAGGTGAAAGGCTCATATGCTGAGAACTGTAAAACACTGAAAGGAAATGGAAGATGATTTAAAGAAATGGAAAGATATCCCATGCTCTTGGAAGAATTAATATTGTTAAAATGGCCATACTACCCAAAGCAATTTACAGATTTAATACAATCCCTATCAAATTACCCATGACATTTTTCACAGAACTAGAACAAATAATTCTAAAATTTATATGGAACCACAGAAGACCCAGAATTGCCAAAGCAATCCTGAGGAAAAAGAACAAAGCAGGAGGCATAACCCTCCCAGACTTCAGACAATACTAAAAAGCTACAGTAATCAAAATGGCATGGTACTGGTACGAAAACAGATATATGGATCAGTGGAACAGAAGAGAGACCAGAAATAAACCCACACATCTATGGTCAATTAATCTTTGACAAAGGAGGCAAAAATATACAATGGAGAAAAGACAGTCTCTTCAGCAAGTGGTGTTGGGAAAGCTGGACAGCTGCATGTAAATTAATGAAGTTAGAACACACCCTCACACCATACACCAAAATCAACTCAAAATGGCTTAAAGACTTAAGTATATGACATGACACCAGAAAACTCTTAGAAAAGAGCATAGGCAAAACATTTATCTGACATAAATTGTACCAATGTTTTCTTAGGTCAGTTTTCCAAATCAAAAGAAATAAAAGGAAAAATAAATAAATGGAACCTAATCAAACTTATAAACTTTTGTACAGCAAAGAAAACCATAAACAAAATGAAAAGATAACCTCCACACTGGGAGAAAATATTTGCAAACAATGTGATAGACAGGGCTTAATTTCCAAAATATACAAACAGCTCATACAATTCAATATCAAAAAAAAAATCCAAAAAATGGGCATAAAACCCAAATAGAAATTTCTCCAAAGAAGACATACAGATGGCCAATAAGCACATGAAAAGTTGCTCAACACTGCTAATTATTAGAGAAATGCAAATCAAAACTACAGTGAGGTATCACCTCACACCAGTCAGAATGGCAATCATCAAAAAGTCTACAAATAATAAATGCTGGCAAGGGTGTGGAGAAAAAGGAACCCTTCTATATTGTTGGTGGGAATGTAAAATGGTGCAGCCACTACGGAGAACAGTATGGAGGCTCCTTAAAAACCAAAAATAGAGTTGCCATATGATCCAGCAATCCCACTCCTGGGCATAATTCCGGAGAAAATTCTAACTGGAAAAGATACATGCACCCCAATATTCATAGCAGCACTATTTACAATAGCCAAGACATGGAAGCAACCTAAATGTCCATGAACAGATGAATGGATAAAGAAGATGTGGTGTGTGTATACACACACACAATAGACTACTACTCAGCCATAAGAATGAAATAATGCCATTTGCAGCAACATAGATGGACCTAGAGAATATCATACTAATTGAAGTAAGTCAAACAGAGAAAGACAAATATCATATGATATCATTTATATGTGGAATCCAAAATATGAACTTATTTACAAAACAAAAACAGACTCACAGACAGAAAACAAACTTACAGTTACCAAAGGAGGAAGAGGGGAGGGGATAAATTAGGAGCTTGGGATTACCAGATACAAACTAATATATAAAAAATACGTAAACAACAAGTCCTACTCTTTCTCACAGGGAACTGTATTCTGTATCTTGTAATAAGCTATAATGAAAAAGAATATGAAAAGAATATATATATATATATATACATATGTATATGTGTATATATATATAACTGAATCACTTTGCTGTACACCAGAAACTAACACAACATTGTAAATTAACTGTATGTCAATTAAAAAAAAAAGTATAGATCCAGTAAACAAACTAACCCAGCGATGTCATGTATTAAATAAATAAATAGATAGATAGATAAGCTTTATATCTATTGTATACATTGTACAACACAGGAAATATATTTTATAATAAGTATAAATGAAATATAACCTTTAAAAATTGTGAATCACTATGTGGTATACCTGAAATTTATACAATATTGTATATCAACTATACCTCAATAAAAAAATTTTATTTTATAATAAGTAATAGATAGTGTTACAGATTTTACTCAACAGGACGACCTTGCTACAATGTTCTGATTTCAGCTCCCAAAACAGCTGAAGAAGTCTACAACGTCTCTCTTTCTGATTCTTTTTTATTTCATTAATATTTTGCACATCAGTATGGATAAGAAGGTGCAAGTGAGCATTCCAAGATCTGGGCCTCCTTCCCAAAAGCACCTCACTGAGGCCCACCCTCTGGTTTCTTATGCATGTCAAGGGGCTACATCTCTCCATTACACACTCTTGTTCCCCAGAAAAGAGGAAGGGTCCTCGCCCAGGAAGCCTTCCTGCTCCTAGATGATCAAGCACGACAGGCCTCAGAGAGGCCTAACCTCAAAAGACACAGCTAAGACTCCTCCTCCACAGCCAAAACCAACACTGACACCAGAACTCTCTCCATTCTCTCTAGACTCACACTAATTTGGTTTTTAAAAATCCCGACACAGACACACATTCTGCCCAGAGATTCATTGTTGGTGTTGTTTGGATGGCAAGATAGGGGAAGGAGCAGGGAAGATGGGCACGGTCCAGGATCTTTGGGTTTGACATGCATCTTCCAGGCCACTGAGCCCAAACCCCTTGGTTCCTAGACTTGCTCAAGGCCTGTCACTTGTGTAACTCCAGTTCCATAGGTGAACTAAGGAGCTGAGCCTGTTCTCTGTAAACAGGTTTGGATCTGCCATAATGCAAACATGACTGGGACAACTAACAGCAATTTAAAATACCAAGAATTTGGTGATTAACTGTTTAGCAAAACATTTTTAAAACTGCTTGTAAAAAAAAAAAAAAATTAGGTATTCCCTAAGTCAGAGCATTCAATCATCTATTTTATGTCATTAAGCACCAAGATGCAAAAGAGAGATACCAACATGGAATCATCTTCTAAAATATCATAAGCCAAAACACCTAGATAATTTCTACTGCTGCCAGCTACTCTGATTTAGCTCAGTGACACAAAGATGGTGAGAAAACAACCAGAACTGAAAAAAGTTACACAGCTGAGAATCAGATCAAATAAAAGACAGGCAGATAACCAAAGATAATGATGAACCCTTTCAGAGAAAGCTTCAAGATCTAATTTGATTTTTAGCTTTGATAAATTTGGACCTGAAGAAGAGATGATAAAACAAACAAAAGCCACAAGCATCAATTACAAGTAGTTATTAACAGGTTTCTAATATTCCCATTTTTCTGGTGAAAATACAAGAAACAACCTTTTGCCTAGGTTAATTAAAGGTAATTATTAAATGTAAGCACATTTTCTAATACTTTCTACAAGGAAAGTGATACTAAGATAAGGAGAAAATCTTAGTTGGTTATTGACACTATATTGAAAGAAATTACGCTATTTGCCAGAGTGAATCACTTGTATACTTTACAAATCTCTACAGAGTTCTTTTCTGCCAACTGTGAGATACATAATTCCAGCATGTTTTCTCTCTTATAGATCGCATTCCTTTCCTTCACCGGTGTCCTCAAAAATCCTGTGTTTTATATTTATAACTCAACTTCTAATATAGTTTCATCTATAGGGGAAAAGGTTTTATTCCATCATGAATAAATAGAAAGAAGGAAGGACAGAAAATAGAAAGAAAGTGATGATACCTACATATCACTGTTATCTATGAAGTTTTTTAGAAAAAAAAATAGACACTTTGAACTTTGGGTAACTAAATACATATTTCATGTTTTGGCTTCCTTTACCCCCTTCTGAATTAACCTCCTATAAGCAAAAATGTCCTCCAGAAGGACAAACATCAAAATGTTAACTGTAGGTAGTGGGATTATGCATCATTATTTTCTGCTCTATACTTTTATATACCAAATTTTATATAATGAAAATATACTCCCTAAAAGGAATAGCAATTGTTATGTTAAAAAGAAACTTACATTAAACCAAAATCAATTGAACAAAACTTCAAAATGTTTCCTAGGAATATGTAATAGAAGATGGTCTCAAAAAGTTTTAGTTGATTTAGAAATACATTTTAATTTTTTTGGTCTCAGTGAGCATTTACAGTGATCTTTAATTGTAATGAGAAATAAAACAGTCTGATTTACAAGGTATTTAGGCACTCTAAAATAGTCATCTCAGAATAAAAATAATGAAAATCTACAAAACAGTAGTTTCTACTGTGCAAGTAAAATCCCAAACCTAAAGATTCTTTCCTTTAAAAAAAAGTCTGTATAGACAGATTATCTGCATGATATGTGGTATACAAATAATGAAGGAAGATGGTTCATACCATCAGTTGCGGGACTTGCAGAAGCACAGCCTATAATCCTTGCTTTCAGGTACCACCATAGTGTACTACATCTCATACACTAGCCTACAGTCCCCAGAGAAGGATTACAACCAGGTTTGAGATGGGCCTGAAAGTTAACATGGTCCTGGAGTGTAAGCCAATCACAGGTCACTTCCAGGAGTCCCTCAGCATTCCAGGGGCTCTTGGCCAACCTTAACTACACAGGATCCCATTGTACTTCACAGTTATGAAGGATGGGGAAAATCCTTGAGCTAAAAAGTATTCTGGATGCTCCTTGTACCACATCAGTAGACAGATTCAAGGGACCACAGCTGCTTGACTACAAATGAAAGGATCCTGTCCCTTGGGACCTCAAGACAAAAAACACGAGAAATCAAGAAGTTTCAGTGAACATTCACTGATACACCATTTTTCTCCAACAACTCTAGAGATCGGAATACTCTATAACATAAACCTAAGGCTAGAATACTCTATAAAGAAAGAATATTCTACCAATCAAAGTAAGGCTAGAACACTTTATAATATAAAGGTAAAGAAATGATGGTCAGCGTTTATTAATAGCATGCTTCATGATTCAAAATATGAATAGCGGTCAGCTATGGAATAAATGTTTGTGTTTCTCCAAAATCCATATGTTGAAGCCCTAATCTCCAAATAATGATGGTATTTGGAAATGGAGCCTTTGGGAGGTAATTAGGTTTAGGTGAGATCATGAGAGTAGAGCCTCCATAATGGGGTTAGTGTCCTTAGAAGAACAGACATGAGAGAGATGATCTTTCTCTCTGCCTTGTGGGGAAACAGTAAGGAGGCAGCCATCTGCAAACCAGAAAGAGGGTTCTCACTAGAGCCCAAACATGTTGACACCCTCACACTGCACCTTCCAGCCTCCATACTATGAGAAAATAAATTTCTGTTGTTGAACCTACCCAGTCTATAGTATATTTGTTATAGCAAACTGAACAAAGACACTCTCATTGTTAGAAGCAGTGGCCTCGCAATCTATAATTGACTGATGCTGAAGAAAGAGAATGCATATATACTCGCTTCCCTTAACCTATATAGAAACAGCACAGTGAAATCGGATAAAGCCACATATTTTTCTGTCATGACATATAGACACTGGATACTTAAAAACTTGCTAACAGATCTGGCTGATTAGCAAAGTGAGCCCACAAAAGTGCTAGTGCTTTTATTATGCAGACAGAAAAAGAAGAAAATTCTCTGATCTAGAAAATTTTTTTTACTCATCTTCAGTAATTTCATCTTACCTTCCCCAATTTCACTTTAAGAATTAAACTAAAACTGGACACTGCAATCTTTTAAGAGACCACAGCACAGAAAAGTTTGTGCCATGATTAAGAATGTAGTTACACAACAGATACAAAAGACATGGTAGAATTTTTTTTACCCCTTTCCCTTTTTATCTTCTCTTTCTTCTTAAAATGGTACCAGAGTCCTTTTGGAGCTCCACAGAAGTGAATGGAAGTTGCTGCTTTCCCTCTGCAGCAACTTGGCTTATATTGGATGCCTTGCCAGGTTGCTAACATGGCACTCTAGTAGATAACTTCCCTAGATTAGATAAAATTAGTACCTTTGATTGCCATCTGTATAGACGAAGAAAATAATTATGATTATATACTGATAGTTAAGGTGATAATCCAAAATGTTAATTTGGGGGGAATGAAGAAAATATTTTTAAAGCTGTTAAAATATAATGAGAATTACTCAAAACTTTAAAATATTTCATTTAACCCGATGTACTTTCTTCACATTTAAGAGGAATTTGAAGATTAGTTAAAGAAGCATACAGCTAAGGTGACTGTTTAAAGTACTAATTTCAGGTGTTACAATGAAATCTTTAAAACAGCTATTTTCATTTTAATTGATTCCCTTCATCTCTAAAAAACATGCATGGCTTTGGGTGCCACGAAACCCGTTATTTCCCATAAAAAAACAACTTACCGAAGAAGGTTAAGATTTACCTACCTTCAAAGAGACGGGCTTTAGTTATAACAAGGATACTTTATCTCTATTGACTAAGAGTTATCTTAAAATATAGAGCCAGGGACATGACTTACTCCACTTAGCTGCAGTATTTTCACCTTTAGTGATATGCCACTCAAACACAGCATTTACTTTCTTCACCACCTCTCCCCCCATATGCTGAAGGCGGCGACCTATTTCCTCAAACACAAGGGTACTCTGAAGCTCCCTACCCTAGCAAAAAGAGAAAAGTTAATTTAATTTTAGAAGTTCTGTAAAAATGACTCAAGGGGATAAAACTATTACAAAATAAAAGTGCAACAATGTGATTTTTTTTGAAAAACCTGCACATAAATAAGGGAAACTAGTTTTTTCTCACTAGGTTTCTTTCACACCTTTCCTTATATTAATTTATGTCATCCAGAACCTCACTCCTCTTAATAAAAGAATTTTACTTTTATCAAAATTCAGAAATAATATTTTACAAGTAGACTAGGAACTAACTGGATAACTTATATCCTAACTAACTTCAGCAGGAAGATACTGTGCAAATCAGTCAACTACTGTGGTCTCATTTCTCTGTTTGTAAAATAGGACTAGATTACACGAAGCCTGAATTTCTGTCTAGCTCTAAAATGTCTTAAGTTTTTGATCTTAGATTCTCTTTAAAGAGATTTTAATTTTCATTCAGTTATATGATAATATGGCAAATGAAAGACAAAGATCATGGGTTTGAAAACCTCGACATTACAAAGTTAATATTTTGGAGACAGAAAATATAAATATTTTTATTAAAAGTCTCAGCATGTTAATACAGAATAACACAAATGTTTTAATAAATAATACATGCTACTGTTTTTATATCTGCACTCAAAGCATTATACAAATCTTTAAATCAAGAAAAAGGTACAGGATATTTAAATTTTTAATATATTTTTCTCCCAAATACTATTTAAGATTTCTCATTAAACAACTGATTTACTTACTCTAAAACTAGAAAATTACTTATATTCTCTTGAAAGATACCCTAGTATCCACACAAAAAAGTTTTTTTAAAAATTCATAAGTTGTCAAAATATTCCTTTTTCTCCAAGCAGTTTTAAATTAATGTTCTCCAGTTCGAGTTAAGAATCTTTCATAGCTCTTAATTTACTAAAGTAGACTGAATATTCTTAAAGTGATCTTAATTGAAATTCATAAGTCAGGGTATGACTTGGATGTCAGTGGTTATAACCCACCTCAGATGGTGTCTTAGCTAAAACATCAGCTGTTGGCACAAGATCCACATATGCATTTGAAATGACGATGTCTCCAGTTCCTTGGACCTTATAAAGGTACAAGAGGAAAAAGAAAAACAACCAGTTCACTCCGATGATTCCAAAGAAAATACAATTTCATTGTGAAACAGTATAAAATCTTTTAAAAGAAATTTACATTTTTCTTCATATGAAAAAGAAAATAATCCAAATTAAATAAACAGTTCATAACTTAAATATCAAGAGAAATAACATGAAAGCTTACTGATTTAATACAAGTGTTAATTAACCCTAACTGTAGAATCAACTGGAGCCCTTTCAAAAAATATTTATGACCAGGTCCCATCTCCAAATATTCCAATTTAAATGGTCTGGGGTGGACCCTGAGCATTGGTATTTGGGGGATTTTTTTTTTTTCCAATATAAGTATGTCTAATGGGGAGCCAGGGTGAGAATTGCTTAATTCTTATAAATAGTAAAAGGCATGGCACAAAATCCACATGAGGTAGGGGTACGTAAAGTGTATTTGTTCGGTTAACATAGAATGAAATTGGGTAGGAACAGACCACAGTCTTTGTAAAGAAATAATTCTAGCTCTTATTTCAAAAAGGAAGTGTACACAGTATAAAGTAATACTTAAATAGCCTTTTTATAAAATATTAAAGGAATTATAATTCCTAATATATCAGCTAAAATTATTCCAGTGGTATTCTTTCATAAAAGTATGGTATTGCTACAAATGTATAGGACAATGTCTAAAACTTAAGGCAGCATTTATTAAAACTGACTTTTAACAATCAGGAAGATCATTCTCCCTTGACTACTCCCCATTATACTTCAGAAAAAAAGATCTTCCAAACAATCGTACCTCAAGAAACAAGAATGATCTCATATAAATAGGCTAACATTACACCTGAAGCACTTAGAAGAAGAAGAACAAAAAAAACCCCAAGTTAGCAGAAGGAAAGAAATCATAAAGATCAGATCATAAATAAATGAAAAAGAAATGAAGGAAACAATAGCAAAGATCAATAAAACTAAAAGCCAGTTCTTTGACAAGAGAAACAAAATTGATAAACCACGAGCCAAGACTCATCAAGAAAAAAAGGGAGAAGACTCAAATCAATAGAATTAGAAATAAAAAAGGAGAAGTAACAACTGACACTGCAGAAATACAAAGGATCATGAGAGATTACTACAAGCAACTATATGCCAATAAAATGGACAACCTGGAAGAAATGGACAAATTCTTAGAAAAGCACAACCTCCTGAGACTGAACCAGGAAGGAATAGAAAATATAAACAGACCATTCACAAGCACTGAAATTGAAACTGTGACTAAAAATCTTCCAACAAATAAAAGTCCAGGACCAGATGGATTCACAGGCGAATTCTATCAAACATTTAGAGAAGAGCTAATACCTATCCTTCCCAAACTCTTCCAAACTATAGCAGAGGTAGGGACATTCCCAAACTCATTCAATGAGGCCACCATCACCCTGATACCAAAACCAGACAAAGATGTCACAAAGAAAGAAAACTACAGGCCAATATCACTGATGAACACAGATGCAAAAATCCTCAACAAAATACTAGCAAACAGAACCCAACAGCACATTAAAAGGATAATACACCATGATCAAGTGGGGTTTATCCCAGTAATGCAAGGATTTTTCAATATACACAAATCAATCAATGTGATAAACCATATTAACAAATTGAAGGAGAAAAACCATATGATCATCTAAATAGATGCAGAAAAAGCTTTCGACAAAATTCAACACCGATTTATGAAAAAAGCTCTCCAGAAACAAGGCATAGAGGGAACTTACCTCAACATAATAAAGGCCATATATGACAAACCCACAGCCAACATCATCCTCAATGGTGAAAAACTGAAACCATTTCCACTAAGATCAGGAATAAGACAAGGCTGCCCACTCTCACCACTCTTATTCAACATAGTTTTGGAAGTTTTAGCCACAGCAATCAGAGAAGAAAAAGAAATAAAAAGAATACAAATCGGAAAAAAAGAAGTAAAACTGTCACTGTTTGCAGATGACATGATACTATACACAGAAAAGATGCTACCAGAAAACTACTAGAGCTAATCAATGGATTTCGTAAAATAGCAGGATACAAAATTAATGCACAGAAATCTCTTGCATTCCTATACACGAATGATGAAAAATCTGAAAGAGAAATTAAGGAAACACTCCCATTTACCACTGCATCAAAAAGAATAGAATACCTAGGAACAAACCTACCTAAGGAGACAAAAGACCTGTATGCAGAAAACTATAGGAGACTGATGAAAGAAATTAAAGATAATATAAACAGATGGAGAGATATAACATGTTTTTGGATTGGAAGAATCAATATAGTGAAAATGACTATACTACCCAAAACAATCTACAGATTCAATGCAATCACTATCAAACTGCCAATGGCATTTTTCACAGAACTAGAACAAAAAATTTCACAATTTATATGGAAACACAAAAGACCCCGAATAGCCAAAGCAATCTTGAGAAAGAAAAACGGAGCTGGAGGAATCAGGCTCCCTGACTTCAGACTATGCTACAAAGCTACAGTAATCAAGACAGTATGGTACTGACACAAAAACAGAAATATAGATCAATGGAACAGGATAGAAAGCCCAGAGACAAGCCCACACACATATGGTCACCTTATCTTTGATAAAGGAGGCAAGAGTATACAATGGAGAAAAGACAGCCTCTTCAGTAAGTGGTGCTGGGAAAACTGGACAGTTACATGTAAAAGAATGAAATTAGAACACTCCCTAACACCATACACAAAAATAAACTCAAAATGGATTAAAGACCTAAAGGTAAGGCCAGACACTATAAAACTCTTAAGAGGAAAACATAGGCAGAACACTCTACGACATAAATCACAGCAAGGTCCTTTTTGACCCACCTCCTAGAGTTATGGAAATAAAAACAAAAATAAATGGGACCTAATGAAACTTAAAAGCTTTTGCACAGCAAAGGAAACCATAAACAAGATGAAAAGACAACCCTCAGAATGGGAGAAAATATTTGCAAATGAAGCAACTGACGAAGGATTAATCTCCAAAATACACAGGCAGCTCATGCAGCTCAATACCAAAAAAACAAACAACCCAATCCAAGAATGGGCAGAAGACCTAAATAGACATTTCTCCAAAGAAGATATACAAATTTCCAACAAACACATGAAAGGATGCTCAACATCACTAATTATTAGAGAGATGCAAATCAAAACTACAATGAGGTATCCCCTCACACTGGTCAGAATGGTTATCATCAAAAAATTTAAAAACAATAAATGCTGGAGAGGGTGTGGAGAAAAGGGACCCCTCTTGCACTGCTGGTGGGAATGTGAATTGGTACAGCCACTATGGAGAACAGTATGGAGGTTCCTTAACAAACTAAAAACAGAACTACCATACAACCCAGCGATCCCACTACTGAGCATATACCCTGAGAAAACCATAATTCGAAAAGAGTCATGTACCACAATGTTCACTGCAGCACTATTTAGAATAGCCAGGACATGGAAGCAACCTAAGTGTCCACCGACAGATAAATGGATAAAGAAGATGTGCCACATATATACAATGAAATATAAACTGTTATTACTGTTGGTGGTGGTATTTAAACTGCTTGACACAAACCATCAATGTAGTACAAATGATCAGGCCAAAAAGTATCACCCTGGTCAATTGTATTAACAAAAATAATCTGTAAAAAACTTATAAAAGGCTGATTGCACGTCCTTTTAGTATTTTACTGGAGCACTGCTAACAGCCTCACCCCAAAATTACTTAACTCTATAGGGAGATATACTGTCTTGTTACTTACTATTAATTAAGCCCAGACTCTGTGACCTAAGATGTTAATTTGTGGGTTTTTGTGTGATCAAAATGCACACGATTTCTGTCCAGTAGGAAATATAACCGTAACAGATATGGTTTTACTGTTTTATAGGACAATTGACTAGTTTTGTCTCTAACTCAGCAAAATTATTTTAGAATGCTTTCCCTGTTGGACCACATAAACCCTGTTGTTCTAGTTCTCCTTTGAACCAGTTTTATCATCTTGCTAGCTCCCTCGTTAAGGAATTAAATAAATTTTCATCACATTTTCATTTTATATCTGTCTGAGAGTCATGCCTTTAATTTTCTGAAGATTATATTCTGACAACAACTTGAATGATGGGTTGAGCCAAAAAGATATGGTTGGTTGGGTTTTCAGAAATGCTATGTAGACAGGCACCAATTTAGCTGAGAATAAAAAACAGAAAATAGCTTCTTTTCGGCCAGAACAGCCATCTTCCAGTAATTCACCAAAATGACCAACACAAAGGGAAAGAGGAGGGGCACCCGCTACATTTAGAAAACATGGAGCTGCTCCTTTGGCTGCATACATGCGAATCTACAAGAAAGGTGATATTGTAGATATCAAGGGAACGGGCACTGTTCAAAACGGAATGCCCCACAAATGTTACCATGGCAAAACTGGGAGAGTCTACAATGTTACCCAGCATGCTGTTGGCATCATTGTAAACAAACAAGTTAAGGGCAAGATTCTTGCCAAGAGAATTAATGTGCGTATCGAGCATGTTAAGCACTCTAAGAGCCAAGATAGCTTCCTGAAACTAGTGAAGGAAAATGATCAGAAAAAGAAGGAAGCCAAAGAGAAAGGTACTTGGGTTCAGCTGAAGTGCCAGCCTGCTCCACCCAGGGAAGCACACTTCATGAGAACCAATGGAAAAGAGCCTGAACTGCTGGAGCCCATTCCCTATGAATTCATGGCATGATGGGGGTAAAGAAAATAAAAAACCTGGACTGTAAAAAAAAAAAAAAAAAACAGAAAATAAAAAACAAGGTACAGAAGCATCTTATTTTCAATTAAAAGTTACCACTGATTTTTTTTTAAAAACTTTCTAAGTTTTATATCATATCCATAGTAATAACCAAAAGTATGCTAGGATGGAACATAATTATAGGATACAGTGAAGAGGGTAACAAAACAATGTACCTCTAACTACATTATTCATACCTTGGTTTGGAAATGGATTCTACTTCCTTCCTTCCACATCTCAGTTTGTAGAGTTTGTCCTGGATATACTGGTTTTGCAAAACGAACCTTTAAAAAAAATGTGTTTTAGGGTTAAAAATGTTTTAATATGAAACTTTTCCACTTTGCAGGGGGGGGTGGAATTTGAGGGGAAGGTTGGAGAGCATAAAAGGAAGAAACAGAGACTGGACTATACTTAAATTCATAAAAATAGTAATATGATACAATTAGTAGAGAAAGGATATAGTTAGTAAAAGTTAATTCTTTGTCTTTCAAAGTATAGAATCAATAAATAGTTTAATCTTGACAAATCAAAACACAGAAGAATAATCATATTAAGTAGAGTTATATAGGTAACCACCAGAACAACTTAACAGAAGCAGTTAAAAGTGGCACTAATTAAGTCTGAGGAATAAGACCTGGGGTTGTTGTATAGGACAGAATAATTACACTTTTTATTTCCTAATTTTCTATACTATTTTATTGGCTCTGTATACATATTATTGGCTGATTTTTTAAATAATTATAATAATAACTATAAAATAGTTATAATAATGAGAATAATCAGTGTTATCAAAGGCAAGACATCAGAAAATAAATTTCCACTGCTGCATGGATCACAAACTGATAAAAGCTTTTGGAGCTATTTGACACTGCCTTAAAATTTTGTTTCTTTTTTTTTTAAGTATATGTCTTTCGATTTATGCAAAATTGTGCAGAGTCAGTTTTCTTTGTAATTTATAATGGATGAAAACTTGAATCCAACTTAAAAGTGCAAAACTAGGGCTTCCCTGGTGGTACAGTGGTTAAGAATCCGCCTGCCAATGCAGGGGACACGGGTTCAAGCCCTGGTCCAGGAAGATCCCACATGCCGCAGAGCAACTAAGCCCGTGCGCCACAACTACTGAGCCTGTGCTCTAGAGCCCGTGAGCCACAACTATTGAGCCCACGTGCTATAACTACTGAAGCCCGCACACCTAGAGCCTGTGCTCCGCAGCAAGAGAAGCCACCGCAATGAGAAGCCCATGCACTGCAACGAAGAGTAGCCCCTGCTCACCGCAACTAGAGAAAGCCCGCACACAGCAAGGAAGACCCAATGCAGTCAAAAATAAATAAACTTAAAGTGACCACAAAAAAAAAAGTGCAAAACTAAAATCAATATGCAGCCAACATACTGATATAGGTGCATGTTTATTAGAGTTCAAATGCAGCCACTTAACATTTTCAATTAAATTAAGGCAAATTATAAAACAGTAAAAAATGAATAAATAAATTTTTAAAGGTAAATCTCGAGTTTTTGTTAAGGCATATAAGCTGCTATATGTATGTCCCTAACTATTTATAAAACAATCAAATTAATCTGTTAAAAGTATAACTGTATATAATATCCTTCATGATGCATGTGTAATAGAGGCATTTATAGCTACAAAAAGAAAACTTGCTGATTGCCAAGTCAATGAAATAATAAAAATAATAACTTCAGTATAGTACCTATTTTTAAGTGAAGTCACTAAGACTCCTCTAAAACTAAAAAGGAACAAGTAGTTAAATTATTACTAATTTACACACACCTTAATTGCTTTGAATCTTGACACGTCATTATCTGCAAACTGCTGTAAAACATGCCTGGCAGAAAATCCAAATGTACATAATCCATGTAATATGGGCTTGTCAAAACCTAAAAATGAGAGAGAGAATTTAGTTAGATAAAGGCACATTTCATGTTTAAAAACCAAGAACAGTTCATTCAGGACTTGAAAAATACATTTATAACTGCATTAGCCTGAATCATACCATCTATTTTAACACATTATTGACTGGGGGGATTTTTGCAGAAACTAACGCCTATGGCGTTAATACGTCTCCGGTCAATAATGTGTTAAGAAACATGGAAAATATTTTATAAATAATACTTCCTGGGCAAAAAATTATGAAATAAACAAAAAAAGAATAAAAAAGAAAGGAATGTCAGAAATCTGGGGACACAAATAATTATTTTGTTTAGCTTTGGTTGTAACCATGAAATCATCCACAGTGATTTCAATATCCATGTATGTAGATGATCCTTCTTCAACCTTTCAGTTCTTTGCTCTCCCCTCCAACGGCCTCGACCTTCACGATAACTCAGACACCCATCCCCATGGTCCTATCCTAGACCTTGCACTAGCAGGAGCTACCTTCCACCATAATCTGAATTTCACGTACACCAATTTCTGAACACTACTTCCCACCTTTCCATGTCCTTTGCATAAACATATTAGGAGAGGGCTATTTTTTAAATGTTACTCAAACTTCCAGTCATAAGTAGCGACATCTTTAAGTATTATTTAGATAACTGAGCTAATATTTTCATTGGCTCATATTACTAGCAACTCACCTGCTAAGTTAGCAAAGTCAGGATCAATGTGTAAGGGATTCCAGTCTCCACTGAGGCGGTACAAAGCAGCCTGTGGAGAAAGAATTATAAAATAAACTAGCACCCAGTGCCTTCCTAGAATACATTAAACTAAAAACAGGAAATATGGCTGGTTATTGCATAAGAAATGCATTATAATGTACCTAATAGTAGCTCTGATTAAAAAATAACTATTTCTAACAAAAAAAGATTAAGTGTAAATCAAATGCTTTTTGTAACACCTGCCACTGAAATCAGAAGGGGTGAGGACTGTCAAATAATAGGAAGGGGAACCAAGAACTACATCTGGGAACAACACTGGTTACCACTGCCTAAGGAGAAATTCACAAAAAGGAATCCATCAATCTACTCTCATTAAAACACAATGAAGGGCTTCCCTAGTGGTGCACTGGTTAAGAATCCACCTGCCAATGCAGGGGACACAGATTTGATCCCTGGTCTGGGAAGATCCCACATGCCACAGAGCAACTAAGCCCGTGTGCCACAACTACTGAGCCTGCGCTCTAGAGCCTGCGAGCCACAACTACTGAAGCCCAAGCACCCCAACTACTGAAGCCCACATGCCCTAGAGCCCGCGCTCCGCAACAAAGAGAAGCCACCATAATGAGAAGCCCGTGCACCACAACGAAGAGTAGCCCCCACTCGCCGCAACTAGAGAAAGCCCGCGCACAGCAACGAAGACCCAATGCAGCCAAAAATTAATTAATTAATTTTTTAAAAAAGAAAAGAAAGAAACATTAAAAAAAAAACACAGTGAAGATAAGGTGTAAATGTTTATAGCCTCTTCTAACCAAGCAAAATTTATGCCAACTTTCTTAATGGGGTGTTTTAAATTGAAGCCTGTAACCCAATACTAGACATATAAACATCACACACTCCTCACAAACTTTCATTCTACTGGGTACACTAAATCCTGAGATCAGCTCATCCTGCAAAAAAACAGACTAATAACTTGCCATTAAGATTATATTCCTGCTTACTCCAGATCCTCACATCACTTCTGTACTTAGACAAGGCAGAATTAGCAGAAAGATATAGATAACAATAGGAAAAAAGTCACCACACTTCCCAGCATTTAAATTGTGCATTGGTCAAATGAGAGAGTACTTTTCAGTACTGAAGGGAAGAAATTCATAAAAGAGCTAACAGTAAGTATTTAATGTACCTGTGTATTAACTATGGGGCTGCCTCCAGACTTCTCTTTCTTATCAACTGCTAGGTCAAGCTTTCCAAGACTATTAAAATGTTGTGTAGAGACTAGCCATGTCAGCATACCTGACTTTCTTAATGAGTTTTTGTTGTTTTTAATTATTGATTATTCTTTTTTAACAAATTTTATTTACAGAAAATAACATCTCCTCTAATTCATAGGAAAATGTTGTTTACTTTTTAATGTTTTGTACAATTTTAATAAGCTCTTTCTCTTTCCCATCACTCTATATGATAGTTTTCTAAATTATTCACTTTTTTAATGACTCAGTATTTTTTCCCTTTATATGACTTCTAAAAATAATTAAATCAAATCAACAATTATCAAATAGATGTGACTTAAGATTCTGTATAAGATGGTAGAGGATTAAATGATAAATTTTAGAAAGCACTTTAAAAAAAATAAAACACTAGGCAAATATACATCATCACGTTGCATACAAATGGGAAAAAAAAATGACGAATTTCAGGGTCCAAAGGGGAAGGTGTCAAACACATAATAGATCATGGGCTTTGGCACCAGACAGACCTAGGTTCAAATCCAGCTCTGCCATTAGTGGGCAATTTTCTTTATCACCCTAAGCCTCAATCTTCTCATTTAAAAAACTGAGAGGCTAATCAAACTCTTACAGAGCATTATCCTTGATAAATATTAATACCTCAATAAATGTGAACTATTATGATTATTTTAAAAGATTTCAGCAACAGTATAAGACAATCAAGTTTTTAAGATTAGTGCCAGTGTTCTTACCCCACAGATATTATTCCTATAAATGAAAAGAAACAACTCTTCTAAAGAAATCATATTAAAGGAATATGAAAATTTTCATATTATTTCAATGACAGCATTGCTTCCAACAGAAGGCAGAATTAGCAAAGATATAAAAGATCTATCATGAGAAATGACTAAAGTCAACTGATTGGATGTTTAACTAAATTCAATCATAATGCAAAATAACCGTTCTCCAAACAATAAAGAACACTATCAAGGTTTATTTTCTGAATATCTTGAAGGACTTTCATATTTCAGAAGAAAAGCAAAAAGCTTCGTGTTTTGTTCTGTTTCATTTCTGCCTAGATGTAAAAATCACTAAAATTCACACATACAAACTAAGAAAAATAGCTCTATATTGTCTTACTTGAGTATTAAATGTAAGTGGGAGGATCTTCCATATATGAGTAAATTAGTTCTTAGTTTTATTTATTTAAAGTGTACCAGTAGGGACTTCCCTAGTGGTCCAGTGGTTAAGAATCCACCTTCCAGTGCAGGGGACATGGGTTTGATTCCTGGTCAGGGAACTAACACCTCACATGCCAAGGGGCAACTAGGCCCTTGTGCCACAACTACTGAGCGCACGCCCTCTAGAGCCCGCGCACCACAACTAGAAAGCCCACACGCCACAACTACTGAACCCACACACTCTGGAGCCTGCGCACCACTAGAGAGCCTGCGTGCCACAACTACTGAGCCCACGCGCCACAACTAGAGAGCCCACATGCCGCAGTGAAAGATTCCGCATGCCGCAACGAAGACCCTGCGTGCCACAACTAAGACCCAATGCAGCCAAATAAATAATTTTTTTAAGTGTACCATTAAGTTAAACTAAATGCTAAATTAAAAGGGTCAGGAATTAGTTCTTCCCAAATCCTCACATCCCCTAAAAAAGCAAACAGATCAACAAGAACAAGTAAAACTACACAGATCTCAGGCCTACAGTGTAACTAGAAGAGAAAAACCACAAACTTCAAATTCCTCTAAGTAGAAAAATAAACACCTATATCCAGCAGCATTGTCTTCTGAGCACACTCTCAAAACTACTAGAGAGAGCGGTAGGGGTGGGGCGGGGGAGTATAGCAGAAGCTCATGGAAGAGAAAAAAAGGAAACAAAGAAAAATCACTTCGAGACACAGACAGTCTACCTCGAGGACAAAAATACTGAGAAGAATCCTGGAAGATTAGAATACTGACTACTGAGCAAAGAATTAAAAGTGCATGCACCTCCAAATGGCAGTCCTAGAAAGGCAATACTTCTGAGGGAGAAGAGGATAAAACAAAGATGTCCCCTTTGAAGACTGAATGGTGAAGAAAAAGAAGCAAGAGGGGAAATTTATGATCCTGCAGGATAAAGAGAACTAAAAAAAATTTAATAAAACACTTCCCCACTATGCCCTACTCCAAAAAGCCATCCATTAAAGAAAAGGCACTTTGCTATACTGACAGAAGATGACAATCTTGAATTTCTTTAAGAAAGAATCTTGTAAACCATCCCAAACTACTAACTTTACCTACAAAATGCATACAGGTAAGTAATCTCCATCTGTGCAAAGCTACAAGAAGACTAAAAAAGAAAATAAGAACCAAAACATTATTATAAATAAAATTTTCCCAGAAAGAACAACTAGCAAACAGAAGAAAACGATAACACAATACTCAAGCATTTGGGGATAGGAAATAAACATCTTGAATCTGAAATTCAAAAACCAAGAATATAAATGGACAAAAAACATGAAGAAATGAAGTAAGAGATGATTAAACTTGGGAAAGAAATAAAAGAAAAATCAAAATCATATTAGAAATTGAAGACTAAATTATAATGTTCTCAAAGGAGAACATATTCAAACAAAATTTTAATAAGGCGCATAGAAGAAAAAAAAGAAAAAAAACAAGAGGATGGAAATGAAATAAAGAACTAAAAAAGGACAGAGAGAAAATGGTTGGAAGAAAGATAGAAAAAGATCCAATGTACATAAAGAGTACCTGAAGAAATAAAAATAAAACAATGAATAAGAACTAATATTTAAAATTATCACCCTAGAAAACTTTTTGAAAATAAAAGATCTGAACACACATATTAAAAAGGCCCACCAGGTACATGGGAAAACTGACCTGGAATGAGCAACACTGAGATTTATCCTAGTAAAACTATTAGATTTTTAAAGATAAAGGAAAAAAAAATCCTAAAGCCCTCAAGGATAAAGATCAAGTAACTTAGAGGAAGATAATGACTGGCATCAGACTTCTAAACAGCAATATAGAAAGCCAGGCAACAATGGAACACCATTTTAAGAAACTCAAGATTTCATATCCAGCCAAGCTGTCCTTCAAGTATCCAGGGTATAGAAAAATAGTTTTAAATACATAGGAACCAGACTTCCCTGGTGGCGCAGTGGTTAAGAATCCGCCTGCCAATGCAGGGGACATGGGTTCAAGCCCTGGTCCAGGAAGATCCCACATGCCACGGAGCAACTAAGCCCAGGCGCCATAACTACTGAGCTTGTGCTCTAGAGCCCGTGAGCTACAACTACTTAGCCCATGTGCCACAACTACTGAAGCCCACACGCCTAGAGCCCGTGCTCCGAAACAAAGAGAAACCACCACAATGAGAAGCCCGCGCACCACAACGAAGAGGAGCCCCCGCTCGCTGCAACTAGAGAAAGCCCGCACATAGCGATGAAGAAGACCCAATGCAGCCAAAAATAAATAAATAAATTTATTTTAAAAATAATAATAAGATAAATAAATACATAGGAACCAAAGGAATACTATACACGAGGCCTTCTTGGGGAACCTACCACAGGAGGAGCTTTATCCAACCAGGAGATATGGGAGAAACTTTGGCAAAAGGATTGATATATATTCAATTGCAAATCTAAGACTAAAACAAAGGTGGGGAAGAGGCAAGAATAATATATAAATGTTAAACTGTTCTGAAAAAGTAAAATTAATGCATTCCCCAAAATGTGAACTATAAGGGAAAGAGAAACAAGAAAATAAAATAGGCTCTTTAATTGTTAGAAACAAGTAGGAAACAAAGCACAGCAATAAAAACTGAAAAAACAAATAGTAATAAATGAGAAAATTGGGCACTATGGGCATATAAAAAGGTATAGAATTTCCACTTCCGGCCTAGATGGAATAAGTGGAATGAACTTACTCTTCCACAGTAAACAATTAGGAAAAAAAATTTTTTTAAGTGGGCGAGGGGGATACTGTTCTTAGATACTGGACAGGAGGCAGAACAGGATTATGATTCTTGGTAGAAAAGAAACAAAAAAGATGGACTCTACAATGGCCACAGTGCTCTGCCTGACAGCACTTTCTAGACTGCAGTGCAAAAAGGGAAACAGAAACATAGCAAAACAGTCTCAAAGAGTTAAAGAGATAAAGATCAGAGTTCTGGGAGAATGGGCAGTTAGAATGTAGATGTACTGAAAAGGAGGAAGCTACACAGGAAACAGTTCCAGAAATTTAAATAGAAGTCCCCTTGAGGGCCACAGAGAAAGGCCCTGGAAGATGAGACACCACGTGAAGAAGAAGCCAGGTGGAGATTAGAGGCACGCCAGCCAACAGGGAGCACTAAGACCCTGCACTTGTGAAAGAGCCATCCTGGACTTTCCTGCCCCACCCAGACGCCATCTCAGAACAGCTACATGAGTGACAGCCAACACCATTTGTAGCACAAGGACCGCCCAGGCAACCCAGAGTCATGCAAAATAATAAATCATTGTTTCAAAACAAAATTTTAAAAGTACTTATAATACACATGGTAATATAATAAAGAATTATATTTTAATGGAGTATAACCAATATTCCAAAGATTAACTTTATTTAACAATGATGGTAGCTAAAATCCTAATTGTTAGAATAAGTAGTATGAGATATGTATCTGGGGAAAATAAAGATACTTGTTTCCATTCTCCTCAAATACAAAGCCTAACACCTGTTACCTATTTATTCTTTGGTCTTTCTAGATTATTGGGGATGAATTTTCTCTTTATTAATTATGAAAAACCATGAAGTATACATGTAATATCATACCAGTTTGAAGATGAAGAAATTCTCCTAAAGACATGAAAAACAAAATATTCCAGAAGTGATATTGGTAGAGCGATGGTTGCTAGTTTCCCTACTGATTGAGAAGTTACTTATTTAATTTAAATAGCTGGCACAAAGTTTATGCTATAACAACATAATCTGTTCCATTTCCACTTCTCCTTAAAGGTCTGTTCATCCACAATCATCTCCCACCACTCTCTGGTGTGAATGCTCTAATTCTTACTCCTTGTACATACATCATGCTCTTTTCTGCTATCATTACTAAGTTCTTATCCCCTTCCAGGCCATACTGCAAGCCTTATATCCCTGGTAAGAGAGAATATCTATACACCATTTTAGTTCAGAAGTCCCATCTTTCCTACCAAACTCTTCTGTATGTCATTCTCTAATAAGTAGCCCATCTCAGAATGTCTACAGCACTAACTCTACAATTCAAAGCCTTGTATTTAATCATTCGTTGCTTAGAATAGGTGCCCCAGAAATTAAGACATCTACACCTTATATCTAAGTATCCTTTCACTTCCTTGTCAATAGATCACACTTCTTCTACTTGATTTGTATCTCTTATAGCACAGATCCAATTTAAAACAGCCCACAAATCCCCTGAAATTTAAGCAAAGTTTTATGCAAAATGTTTCTGAAGAAACAGTCGGTAGTTTTTATCATATTCTCAAGTGACCATATGATACAAATGGTCAGGAACCTCTGTCAAATGATGGGTGTCCATTATTTATACAAAAAATATTTGTTAACTTATAAACTGTCCTTTGTCACACAGCAAAATACTCAAGTCTGCTAAAAGCTAACAAAAAGTTCTATTCATCTGAAAAAAGAAAAAAAAAATCTTTCTGCTTACTGTATAAAGAAATTCAAGCCATGGAAACTATTCAGCTTTTCTTATCTACAGCAGATACATTTTATTATTTCAGTAACACAAGAATAATAATGGAGCATTTCTGGGTTTTCTGAACCATGAAACCATGAAGTCTTCTGTTCTTTAGTGTGCTAATAAAATTAATTTCACTATGAAGCTTTAATTAAACATAAATATGAGTGCTCTCTTAAGAAACTGATAAGAAATAGGGATAGGAAGAACATTTAAAGGCAAAAACTAATCTGAGGTAGAAAGTATTGTTCTATCACCCAATTATATAGTGTATAAAAAAATACAATTAATATATTCCAAACTTAATTCTTTCTGGCTCATGAAATTATATTCCTATTTGCCAGCACACATAAATCCTGCAGTTCTCATATCAAGTATATCAAAATTAGTATCAAAAATTAAGTGAATTTTACAAATAATGTGCTGTCATTACCTGCTTATTCACAGCATAACTTCAGAGCTTTACAAATTCTGTTCTATGTCTGCATGGTTAGTATTCTGGCCATCATAGGGAAGAATCTTCAGGTCTCTCAAAAACAAAGTTGCTTTTCTCATCTTTATGGTCACCTTTTGTTTCTTAGATAAATCTTTGCATGCTTACAGAATTTGTTAACTGACAGGGCATTTTAACTCCTCCATCAGAAAACATATTATTTACGCCAAACAAAAGAGATTAAATCATCTACTCCTTCTCCGATGCTTTACTGTACCTGTCCACTAAAGTTAGCATAAAATAATCTCTCTCGAAGCAATGTAGCTCAGTTTTCTTTTCCAATAGAAGAAAGGATAACTGAAATTTGCCTTTTATTTTATCCTGCTCTCTAAGGCTTTAATGAAATTCTTCACTACAAAGCTAGGCAGTCTCCTTAAGGCAAGCAATCCACTGCCAACAAAGCATAACGCTTTTTCAATTGACTAATGAAAAGCCATTTTACATTTTTTTTGATACCTAGTGGATACTCAGAACACAGCCACTACTTTTGGACTCACAAAATTACAGGGTATCAGAGTTATAAATCAAAAAGTGTCAGGAGTCAGGTGGCTTTATCACTTTTCAAAAATACATTCTTGAGGCTTCCAGGAAGATGGCGGAAGAGTAAGACGCGGAAATCACCCTCCTCCTCACAGATACACCAGAAATACATCTACACGTGGAACAACTCCTACAGAACACCTACTGAACGCTGACAGAAGACCTCAGACCTCCCAAAAGGCAAGAAACCCCCCCACGTACCTGGGTAGGGCAAAAGAAAAAAGAATAAACAGAGGCAAAAGAATAGGGACGGGACCTCACCAGTGGGAGGGAGCTGTGAAGGAGGAAATGTTTCCACACACTAGGAAGCTCCTTCGCGGGCAGACTGTGGATGGCGGAGAGGGAAGCTTCGGAGCCGCGGAGGAGAGCACAGCAACAGGGGTGCGGGGGGCAAAGCGAAGAGATTCCCACACAGAGGATCAGGGCCGACTGGCACTCACCAGCCCGAGAGGCTTGTCTGCTCACTCGCTGGGGCGAGCGGGGCTGGGAGCTGAGGCTCGGGCTTCGGTCGGAGCGCAGGGAGAGGACTGGGGTTGGCGGCGTGAACACAGCCTGCAGGGGGTTAGTGCGTCACGGCTAGCCGGGAGGGAGTCCGGGGAAAAGTCTGGACCTGCCGAAGAGGCAAGAGACTTTTTCTTCCCTCTTTGTTTCCTGGTGCTCGAGGAGAGGGGATTAAGAACGCTGCTTAAAGGAGCTCCAGAGATGGGCGCGAGGCGCGGCTAAAAGCGCGGACCGCAGAGACGGGCATGAGACGCTAAGGCTGCTGCTACCGCCACCAAGAAGCCTGTGTGCCATCCACACCCCACTTCCGGGGAGCCTGTGCAGCCCGCCAGTGCCAGGGTCCCGTGATCCAGGGACAACTTCCGCGGGAGAACGCACGGCGCGCCTCAGGCTGGTACAACGTCATGCCGGCCTGTGCCGCCGCAGGCTCGCCACGCATCCGTGCCCCTCCCTCCCCCCGGCCTGAGTGAGCCAGAGCCCCCGAATCAGCGGCTCCTTTAACCCTGTCCTGTCTGAGCGAAGAACAGACGCCCTCCGGCGACCTACATGCAGAGGCGGGGCCAAATCCAAAGCTGAGCCCCAGTGAGCTGTGAGAACAAAGAAGAGAAAGGGAAATCTCTCCCAGCAGCCTCAGAAGCAGCAGATTAAAGCTCCACAATCAACTTGATGTACCCTGCATCTGTGGAATACCTGAATAGACAACCAATCATCCCAAATTGAGGAGGTGGACTTTGAGAGCAAGATTTATGATTTTTTTCCCCTTTTCCTCTTTTTGTGAGTGTGTATGTGTATGCTTCTGTGTGAGATTTTGTCTTTATAGCTTTGCTTCCACCATTTGTCCAAGGGTTCTATCCGTCCGTTTTTTGTTTGTTTTTCTTAATAATTACTTTTTATTTTAATAACTTTCTTTTTACTTTATCTTCGTTCTTTCTTTCCTTCCTTATCTCCTTTAGACAACGAATCATCCAAATTGAGAAGGTGGACTTTGAGAGCAAGATTTATGATTTTTTTCCCCTTTTCCTCTTTTTGTGAGCGTGTCTGTGTATGCTTCTGTGTGAGATTTTGTCTGTACAGCTTTGCTTCCACCATTTGTCCTAGGGTTCTATCCGTCCATTTTTTTTTGTTTTTTCTCTTAATAATTATATTTTTATTTTAATAACTTTATTATATTTTATCTTACTTTATTTTATTTACTTTATCTTCTTTCTTTCTTTTTTCCTTCCTTCCCTCCTTCCTTCCTTCTTCCCTCCCTCCCTCCCTCCCTTCTTTCTTTCTTTCTTTCTACCTCTACTAATTCTTTCTTTCTACTTTTTCTCCCTTTTATTCTGAGCCGTGTGGATGAAAGGCTCTTGGTGCTGCAGCCAGGAGTCAGTGCTGTACCTCTGAGGTGGGAGAGCCAACTTCAGGACACTGGTCCACAAGAGACCTCCCAGCTCCACATAATATCAAATGGCGAAAATCTACCAGAGATCTCCACCTCAATGCCAGCACCCAGCTTCACTCAACGACCAGCAAGCTACAGTGCTGGGCATCCTATGCCAAACAACTAGCAAGACAGGAACACAACCCCACCCATTAGCAGAGAGGCTGCCTAAAATCATAATAAGTCCACAGACATCCCAAAACACACCACCAGACGTGGACCTGCCCACCAGAAAGACAAGATCCAGCCTCATCCACCAGAACACAGGCACTAGTCCCCTCCACCAGGAAGCCTACACAACCCACTGAACCAACCTTAGCCACTGGGGACAGACACCAAAAACAACGGGAACGACGAACATGCAGCCTGCAAAAAGGAGACCCCAAACACAGTAAGAAAAGCAAAATGAGAAGACAGAAAATCACACAGCAGATGAAGGAGCAAGATAAAAACCCACCAGACCTAACAAATGAAGAAGAAATAGGCAGTCTACCTGAAAAAGAATTCAGAATAATGATAGTAAAGATGATCCAAAATCTTGGAAATAGAATAGACAAAATGCAAGAAACATTTAACAAGGACCTAGAAGAACTAAAGATGAAACAAACAACGACATACAACACAATAAATTAAATGAAAAATACTCTAGATGGGATCAATAGCAGAATAACTGAGGCAGAAGAATGGATAAGTGACCTGGAAGATAAAATAGTGGAAATAACTACTGCAGAGCAGAATAAAGAAAAAAGAATGAAAAGAACTGAGGACAGTCTCAGAGACCTCTGGGACAACATTAAACACACCAACATTCGAATTATAGGGGTTCCAGAAGAAGAAGAGAAAAAGAAAGGGACTGAGAAAATATTTGAAGAGATTATAGTTGAAAACTTCCCTAATATGGGAAAGGAAATAGTAAATCAAGTCCAGGAAGCACAGAGAGTCCCATACAGGATAAATCCAAGGAGAAATGCAAATCCAAAGAGAAATGCAAATCAAAACTACAATGAGATATCATCTCACACCAGTCAGAATGGCCATCATCAAAAAATCTAGAAACAATAAATGCTGGAGAGGGTGTGGAGAAAAGGGAACCCTCTTGCACTGTTGGTGGGAATGTAAATTGATACAGCCACTGTGGAGAACAGTATGGAGGTTCCTTAAAAAACTACAAATAGAACTACCATATGACCCAGCAATCCCACTACTGGGCATATACCCTGAGAAAACCATAATTCAAAAAGAGTCATGTACCAAAATGTTCATTGCAGCTCTATTTACAATAGCCCGGAGATGGAAACAACCTAAGTGCCCATCATCGGATGAATGGATAAAGAAGATGTGGCACATATATACAATGGAATATTAGCCATAAAAAGAAACGAAATTGAGCTATTTGTAATGAGGTGGATGGACCTAGAGTCTGTCATATAGAGTGAAGTAAGTGAGAAAGAGAGAGACAAATACCGTATGCTAACACATATATATGGAATTTAAGAAAAAAAAATGTCATGAAGAACGTAGGGGTAAGACAGTAGTAAAGACACAGACCTACTAGAGAATGGACTTGAGGATATGGGGAGGGGGAAGGGTAAGCTGTGACAAAGTGAGAGAGAGGCATGGACATATATACACTACCAAACGTAAGGTAGATAGCTAGTGGGAAGCAGCCGCATAGCACAGGGAGATCGGCTCGGTGCTTTGTGACCGCCTGGAGGGGTGGGATAGGGAGGGTGGGAGGGAGGGAGATGCAAGAGGGAAGAGATATGGCAACATACGTATATATATAACTGATTCATTTTGTTGTAAAGCAGAAACTAACACACCATTGTAAAGCAATTATACTCCAATAAAGATGTTAAAAAAAAAATTCTTACCTGATTAAGTGAGGTGGTATCTGTAAGTACAGCATCAGGAGGTCTATTAGGTATGGCTACAGCTACCTGAGATCAAAAAACATTACACGTTAAATAATAACAAAATAATTGTTATTCTCTTTACCCAAACTGATATTTGATAAACAACCATGTTTCAATATACAGTCATCCCTCAGTTTCCAAGGGTGATTGGTTCCAGGACCCCTTCATGGATACCAAGATCTGCAGATGCTCAAATCCCTTATATAAAAGCGGTGTAGTATTTGCATATAATCTATGCACATCCTCCCATATACTTGGGAGGATGTGCATAGATTACTTATAATACCTAATACAATGTAAATGCTGTGTAAATAGTTTGGGAACTTTCTGGAATTTTTTTTTCTGAATATTTTTGATCCACAGTTGATTCAATCTGCAGATGCCAAACCTGTGGATACAGAACCCACAGATTTGGAGGGCTGACTGTAACAAAATCTGCAAACTGGATAAAAAGTTTATTTTAATATTTTATTTTCAGCACATAATGACATTTAAAATTTCATAACTGCTAGCTTCATCTACATTAAGATTTCCCTGAAATGACCTTGTTTAATGAAAGGAATTATATAAGCAGATCCATTCTCTAGGCCACAAAGGAGAAAAAGGTAAAGACTCTTTTCCCAATGCAAAAGATGACAGTAACTGTAAGAATTAGACAAACAATTCACATCTATATTGATTTAATCTTTAAATGCACTTTACCAAGATTGTGGATCTCTTTGCATTTATTTTCTTTTTAATTTTTATTGCAGTATAGTTGATTTACAATGTTGTGTTAATTTCAGGTGTACAGCAAAGTGAATCAGTTTTTTATATATATACATATATATATATATATACACACACATATACATATACACATATACACACATATATCTCCACCCTTTTTTAGATTCTTTTCCCATATAGGTCCTTACAGAGTATTGAGTAGAGTTCCCTGTGCTATATAGTTAAGTCCTTATTAGTTATCTGTTTTATATATAGTAGTATGTATATGTCAATTCCAATCTCCCAAATTATCACTCCCCCACCATTTCCCCCCTGGTAACTATAAGTTTGTTTTCTACATCTGTGGCTCTATTTCTGTTTTGTAAAGAAGTTCATTTGTATCGTTTTTTTTTCAGATTCTGCATGTAAGTGATATCATATGATATTTGTCTTTATCTGACTTACTTCACTCAGTATGGCAGTCTCTAGGTCCATCCATGTTCCTGCAAATGGCATTATTTCATTCTTCTTTATGGCTGAGTAATATTCCATTGTATATATGTACCACATCTTCTTTATCCATTCCTCTTTTCTTTTTTAAGTGCATAAATCTTTTTTTTTAATAAATTTATTTATTTATTTATTTATTTATTTTTGGCTGTGTTGGATCTTTGTTGCTGTGTGCAGGCTTTCTCTAGTTGCAGTGAGCGGGGGCTACTCTTCATTGCAGTGTGCAGGCTTCTCATTGCGGTGTCTTTTCTTGTTGTGGAGCACAGGCTCTAGGCATGCAGGCTTCAGTAGTTGTGGCCCGCAGGCTCAGTAGTTGTGGCTCGTGGGTGCTAGAGCACAGACTCAGTAGTTGTGCTGCATGGGCTTAGTTGCTTCACGGCATGTGGGATCTTCCCGGACCAGGACTTGAACCTGTGTCCCCTGAACTGGCAGGTGGATTCTTAACCACTGCACCACCAGGGAAGCCCCCATTCCTCTGCTGATGGACATTTAGGTTGCCTCCATGTCCTGGCTATTGTAAACAGTGCTGCTATGAACATTGGGGTGCATGGTTTTCTCCAGATGTATGCCCAGTAGTGGGACTGCTGGATCATATGCTAACTCTATTTTTAGTTTCTTAAGGAACCTCCATACTGTTCTTCGTAGTGGCTGTATCAATTTACATTCCCACCAACAGTGCAAAAGGGTTCCCTTTTCTCCACACCCTCTCCAGCATTCATTGTTTGTAGATTTTTTGATGATGGCCATTCTAACCAGTGTGAGGTGATACTCATAGTTTTGATTTGCATTTCTCTAATAATTAGTGATGTTGAGCATGTTTTCATGTGCTTTTTGGCCATCTATATGTCTTCTTTGGAGAAATGTCTATTTAGATTTTCCTTTTTGCATTTATATCCTAATTGGAGCAGTTGAGCTTCTTGGATGTGTAGATCAACGTTTTTCATCAATGCCATTGTTCCTTCAATTATATTTTCTGCTTCTTTCTCTCTCCTCTCTTTCTGGTATGCCCATTACATAAAAGCTGGTGTACTTAATGGTATTTCACATTTCTCTGAGCCTCTTCATTCTTTTTCTTCACCTTTTTTCTTTCTGTTCTTCAGACAGAAATAGATTGATCGATCTTCAAGCTTTTTGATTTTAATTCTGCCACTTCAAATCTACTGTTGAGACCCTCTAGTAAATTCTTCATTTCAGTTATTGTACTTTCAGTTCCAGAACTACTTCTATTTGGTTCTTTTTTTATATAATTTCTATTTATTGATTTCTTTCTCTCTTTTTTTTTTTTCTGAGCCACAACACGCATCTTGCAGGATCTTAGTTCCCCGACCAGGGACTGAACCCGTGCCCCCTGCAGTGGAAGTGCGGAGTGCTAACCACTGGACCACTGGGGAATTCCCCAATTTTTCTCTATTTGATGAGACATTGTCATCATACTTTATTTCTTTACACACTTTACTTCTTTAAGCATGGTTTCCTTTAGTTCTTTGACTATATTTACAATAAATGCTTTGAAATCTTTTCCTATTAAGTCTTCTCAAAAGCAATCTCTGTTGCCTGTTTTGTTTTGTTTTTTCGTATATATGGGTCATACTCTTTTATTTCTTTCAGATCTTTTAATTTTTGTTGATAACTGGATACTTTAGATAACATATTGCAGCAACTCTGGATACTGAGACCCCTTTCCCCTTCCAGGGCTTGTTGTTATTGTTAACTTGTTTATTTGTTTAGTGACTTGGCTAGACTACTTAAGTACATTTCCCCCACAGTGTGCAGACTCTGATGTTGCTCCTCAGAGGGTACAGCCTTGGGCAAGCACAGTCAGCCTGGGATGGATGACAGTGGTTTTAGCAGATCTCTCCCTGATCTCTCTGTTAAACTGTCTGTCCAGCTGTTCAGCTTCACAAATTGACAGATGACTGTTCTATTATTTTCAACAGTGCCCTGGGGCATAAATTGTTCCACAATCTGATCCAATTAAAGTCAGGCCTTTTTGGAGGTGTAGTCTTTGAGGCCAGTCTTTGAGGTTTGTTATGATCCCATGATGACTCTTCTTAGCTGTCTTCCCATGGTTCTCTCTAGCAAATTTCTAGTTGGACTAGTTTAGTTTACTGCTTTCATGGAGCTACCAGCCTCCTCTTGATTATCACTAAAGTAACACTGTTTTTGAAACCATCCTTACTTTTGAGCTTCCAAATACTTGGTACCAAAATGAGTCAGTTTCCGTGGGAAGAGCTTCAGAGCTCTCTATATTATTACAGCCTGCCTTGCCCCCCAGGCCAAACCTCTGCACCACTGCAACGGACATGAGGGCAAGCATCGTGGCCCACTTCTCTCCAAGTGACATCCTCACTTTACAAGAAGAGTCCTAGGCAAGGGAGGAGCTTCTGGTCTTCTCAGCTTGCCTCTAGTAGCAGGGGACCACAACCCTATGAGCAGGCTGGGCAAGAGTTATCAGGGCCCTCGTGTTCTCAGCCTGCCACGGTGGAACACAGTCTCCACCCTACAAGTAGGGGCGGGGTGAAGGAAGACAGCCCCGTAACTCTCAGCCACTTTTACCTGGAATTGAGCTTCTGCAACACAAGCTGGGGCTGGGGAGCTGGTGTGGAGGTAATAGGAAAAATGAGTGGGCTGGTCCTCCTAGGAAGACAGTGCAGCCCTATTCTGGGAACTGAGGGCAGAGGTAAAAGCTAGGTTAAATTGATGTAAAATCCAATTTACAAAATATTTTTAGGAAAAAAAATATGTTTTTGGATAGAATTTGAGAACTAAAGAGTAACTAGAATTGTTTTATACAAGAGAAATGCTCAAGTCATTTAATGAATGATGATTTGCATTTATACAAGGATCACTTGTATGTGTTAGGTTTTTCTAAAGAGTTTTGGATGCAGGCAAAGTTTGCATAAGAAAGCAAAGATATTCCCATAGTTACCTCAGCTACATTACACTTACGTCAGCCAGACTTTTCTATATATAACATATGTTATATATTAAAATATACAAATATAAACAGCATTTCAAATCCAAGGAACACATTCTGATTCAAAGAAGTGTGGACTACTGAAGCCCTACTCTATGAAATTACACATATGGTAAGTTCAAAATACAGATAAGGATCCTTAACGACACATGTATCTCGCTTATGAAGTCATAGCCTACCTTAGCTTTGTCTGACATCCGTTTTCCACCAAAGCCTCCAGAGCCAACAACAAAGATGGAGAACTGATTATAACATATAAGTTCCTCCCCAGAATAAGAGTAGACTGAAAAGTAAATGAAAGAAAAAAAGAAAAGAGGTTATTACCAAAAGACATAACTAGTTACCCAATATATGATCAACAATCCTTTGAAAAGTTTCAGAAACAAAATCCAATTACTAAAAGGCTTTGCAATTTAAAGACACCCAGGTTTGGGATACAGAGCACTCATTTTAATCACTCACTACCAGTCTCTGGAAGGCAGAGAGAAGAGGATCTTGACAAATCCTTTCTTGACTATGAAACAGCAGTTCATCTCACCTCTTCTTAAAGTTCCCCAACTGCCTTTCGTATTTCAATTCTCTCCTTCTCAAACCTTTCAAACAATTCCACTACAAAATGCAGACTAACGCACATGAAAAGATGCTCATCATCGCTAATTATTAGAGGAATGCAAATCAAAACTACAATGAGGTACCACCTCATACTGGTCAGAATGACCAACATTAAAAAGTCTACAAATAACAAATGCTGGAGAGGGTGTGGAGAAAAGGGAACTCTCCTACACTGTTGGTAGGAATGTAAATCGGTACAGCCACTATGGAGGTTCCTCAAAAAACTAAAAATAGAATTGCCATATGATCCAGCAATCCCGCTCCTAGGCATATATCCAGACAAAACTATAATTCAAAAAGATGCATGCACCCCTATGTTCATAGCAACACTATTTACAATAGCCAAGACATGGAAACAACCTAAAAGTCCATCAACAGATGGATAAAGAAGATGTGATACACACACACACACACACACACACACACACACACACACACACACACACACACTGGAATATTACTCAGCCATAAAAAAGACTGAAATAATGCCATTTGCAGCAACACGGATGCACCTAGAGATTATCATACCAAGAGAAGTCAGAAAGAGAAAAATACCATATATCACTTATATGTGGAATCTAAAATATGACACAAATGAACATATCTACAAAACAGGAATAGACTCAGAGATATAGAGAACAGACTTGTGGTTGCCTAGGGGAAAGGAAGGTGGTGGAGGGATGGATTGGGAGTTTCGGATTAGCAGATGGAAACTATTATATATAGGATGGATAAACAACAAGGTCCTACTGTATTGCACATGGAACTATATTCAATATCCTGTGATAAGCCATAATGGAAAAGAATATGAAAAAGAATGTATATATGTATAACTAAATCACTTTGCTGTACAGCAGAATTTAACACAACATTGTAAATCCACTAAAATTCAATAAAATTTAAAAATTAAAATAGAATACAGATAACCACACTCCCAAATTTTCAAACATTCTGCTGAAGTCCTCAATAGAGCCTGGAATGTAAAAGAAGAAATAAGTGAGAATGAAGGTATAAGCTTCAGGAGGGCAGGATCATGGCTTTTTTGCTCACCATCATATTCCCAGCAATTAGAACAGTAACTGGGACAGAAAAGGCACCTAATAAATAGGTATTAAATTAATTAGTAAATCAATGAACAAACGATGTGATTGAGCAAGTTAGTGAATAAGTAAGCAAGTAATGAATGAAAGACAGCTGTCCCTCTTTCTACTGACTACTTTCCTGGTGACAGTTTGAGCATCACCTAAATCACCAGCACTATAAAACTAGGAATATGATTTTGAATTGTATAATAAGGAAAACTATAATTATAACAAAAAATAATGGAAGTCATGGTGATTTGTATTTAAAATAAGACTTTTACCCTTATTACACAGAAAATTGGATATCTAATTCCATCTATATTTTATCTACAAATTCTAATACATTATTATCCATTACTAAGCTATAGCTAAATAAATGGAGTAGATCAAGAAAGAAGAGTAAAAATTAAAGCTAAGGTTACTGCAGAACTTTTTTGTGGTAGACATTTGGTAGAATGGTGAGAAGACTAAAAGAAAACTGGGTGAGTTGCAGCCAAATGTTAGCCAATATTTGAAATGGTTAGAAAATACAAAAATCTTAAAAAAGAAAGAAGAGGGATAAGGAGGAAGAGGGAAAGAGAGAGAACAGACACATGTTCTACGTGTCTATGATGAAATACATAGTTTACTTTGTAAACTATGAGTTAACAAAAACAATGTAGTAGAAAAATATTTAAGAGCATTAAAAATGTTCTCAATATATTATTAAGTAAAAACAAGGCAAGTTCCAAAACAACATATTCAGTATAACCTCCTGTATATTTAGAACAAAAATGATAAAGCCTATATTCCAAATACCAGACAATATTAAACTTTCCACTGCTATTTCCAAAATTTTTTATAATGCTTATCTATTTCTATTGTTCTTAAACTTTAAAACAAATAAATTCTAAGCAATGTATCTTTAGCTTATGTTTAAATACTAGTATTTCAACATTCATTAAACTACTATAATCTTTTTTTCCACTGCAAATAAAATGTGGCTATGGTGTTTAAACCACATTATAAGTTCAACAGGTTTGAATGTGCAAGGTTAAGAACCTAACTACAATTTGTAAGAATGATTCAGGGCTCAAATATGTTCCAAGTTCCAAAGAGCTAACATAGAAAAGAGTATCTACAACATAGCCTAATTATCAACTGAGGGCAGTCTATGTATTCATTCCTGCCAAAAACATAATCTAGGAAGCATAATTCTCCTCTATGCTTGCTATACCAGCCACATTTCTCACCTCTGTGCTTTGGTTATGTTGTTACAAATCCCCTGAAATGTCCCACTCTCTGGACCACCCCCTCCTCCCTTATTTTCTAAAAAAGCTTGTGAATTTTTAGAACACTAATCTTGCTTTCTCACAATTGGAAGATAAACAGAAACTTATTCATCAACTTCTGTGATAAAGTATTGTATTACATACAAAGTCTATGAATCTAACAATATTATTATAAGAACTAGAAATGAGTTACCATCCATAAGAATTATTAAACCGGATCCTTTATCCAGGACATCAGCAACAACTGCTTCACATTTTACTTTTCCTAAAATGGGAAGTAAAATAATAAATAAATAGTAAATAAATAAATAAGGAGACTGTTTTAAAGACCGTAAGTTATATGAGGACATGAGAGAAATTAACATAACTTCCACTGTAAGTTCAGCAAAACTAAAAAATCATGATTTAGAATAATTTTCAATATAATGTTGAATCATAAACATTAAAAGCAATCAGAATACCTGAATCACCAAATCTGAAACATCAATAATTCTGATAAATTAGGTTGTAAAAAGTAACAATTTTCAATCATTCAATGAACACTTGTTAAGCATACAGCCAACACCATCTACCCCATTCCTTCTCAAATCTCTACTCTACGGGCTTCAATTAGACAGTGTTTCTTTCTAACTACTCTGTTCTTTTAGGGACTGTTCCATTATTTAACTGGTAATGTTAAATCTTGATGGATTAACAATTGTTTGGGAGTGAACTCATAATCTTTTTCTCCAAGCTGTTTTTCTCTTTTGTTCCCTATACGAATGAATGGTACCATCCACCCAACTGCCAAGCCAGAAACTTCAGCATGACCCCTGCCTCATAAAATAGTGTCTAAGTATGTGGCAAGACTTGAGTATGCAGAGACTGGGAGAAGCTAGATTATATGAAAAGTTTCTGATTTCATCCTGAAGTCTATGAACAGCCATCTGGGGTTTTTAATAGAGAAGTGACAAATACACTTGCATTTTGGAAATAATATTCTGGCTACAGTGAGAAGAGCAGACCTGAAGGGAGCAAGAATGGAGGCAGAGAGAACACTTAGAAAGTGAGAGATGACGGTGGTCGAAGTGAGGTGGACAGAAATAGGATTCTAAATGTATTGAAGGGAGAGAATCAAAGAATTTGGTACCTGCCTGGGTGTGAAAGATGGTAAAAGAAACGCTAAGGATAACTAGATTGCTGTCACTTTCACCTCCTAAATCTCTCTCTGCTTCTCCCACTTCTCTCCATCTCTCCACCACCACCTTAGCCTAAGCTACCATCATTTCATTTGAACTACCACAACAGACTTCTAACGAGGTACCTGCATGTCCACTCTGACCAACTTTAAAACCTGCTCTCCTATTATGTCTGAAGTTATTTTTTCCCAAAGTCAACCTGATTACCAACCTGATTATGCCAAATCCTTCTATTTTAAGTTCTAATGGTATCATGTATGTTTCATCTGTAATGTTTAGCACATATAGTTGCAAGTGTACATTTATTTGTGTGGCTTTTTGATTATTGACTGCCCTCTCCACCAACTAGGTTATATGCTCCATGAGGGCAGAGTCCAGATTTGCTTCCATTCTCCATTTATTCACAACCCTAGCAGAAAGCCTAGAAGTTAGGAAGTAATCAATAAATAATTGTCAAATTGCTGATGATCTCTTCAGGTGATCAACTCCACATCCAATGAAACACCAAGCCCACTCCCTACATATCGCTATAATTTCTCCACTTATATCCATCCTCATGCCCACAATCCTATTCAATCAACCACGGTCTCTAACCTAGATTATTACAACAGTCTCTTACAAAATCTCCTTCTCTCTATCTCATTCCCTTAGAATCCAAGCATTACAAACATGAGCCAGAGTTGATGCTTTCTAAAATCCACGTTTGATCATATAATTCTCTCCTTTCAGTCCTTCAGTGGTTATCTATTGTCTTTAAAATAAAAGCCAAACTTCTTCACCTGACCACACACTGCACACTGCCTCAGACAAAAAAGGGCTGCGTGAAAACTTAGGCTGTAACACTGAACGGAAGACTCAAACTGAGATGGTGGAGCAGAACACGGAACTCACCTCCCCCCCCGACAAACACATCAAAAATACATCTACACGTGGAACAATTCTCCCTGAAAATTAAGTGGAGACTACCAGAAAGACCTGTACAACCAAGACTGTAAGAAAGACCCACAGGTAACTGGGTAGAAAGGGAAGAAAAGCGAGCAGGTCAGGACCTGTGCCCCTGAGAGGGGACTCAGAGGAAAAAGATTACACAGGAAGAGACCTTCCCTGGGGAGTGAGCACTTCAAGCCACATATTGGGCACCCCAGCCCTGGTGTCCAACAGAGGGAACACGAGTCCCCTTGGCTGGCTGGAGGGCCAGTGGGATTAACAGGAGGGCTGTGGGAAGCCTGGACTCCGGGAGCATGTGAACACTTACGTGCTCCCGAGGCAGGGCAGAGAGGGCAGACTGAAACCACTTGGGTAGCTGACTGGTTGCCTACAACTGCCCTGGTCCCCAGCCTGAGCTGAGAGAACACGCCAGCACCATTTGCCTCGTGTTGCAGCTTCACTCTCTGGGCTGCCGTGATTGAGGAAAAGGCTCAGCCATGAGACACTGAGGAGCTTCAAACCCTAAGTGGCAACTGAGTGGCGAGGGGGCAGCCATTACTGGTGACTGCACTGGGGCTCCAGATCTCTGATGGTGGCCATGCCAAACAAAATCCATGCTCCGACCCTCACTGACTACCCACCCCAGCCCCTCTCGCTCCACCACTGCTCCCCTCTAGGGTAAGGGTGCCAGTGCTGGGAGGGGGGGAAAGCACACACTTAAAGGAAACTTAGCCAGCTCAGACCCGACCCTCAGGGCTTCTGCTCCAGCAACTTGGGACCTGCCCCCGCACCAAATAGTGGGGTAACAGGCACTAAGCAAAGGGGAAGCTCTACCTAACATCTAGCTTGGCCCTACTCCTCCATCTCCAGCCCCACCCCCTACCAGGATGACAGCTGCCAGCACACCTTGAGAAAAGACATAAATTGTGCTCACATCAAATCCAGCTCTCCCATCAATGCCACTGGGAACACGCAGACTGTATAGGGACACGCCCACAAGAGAACGCCCCTTCAAGACCACCATAGGTAACTATTTCACCAAATTTCAATAGATAAGCAAAATGAAAAGACAGAGGAATCTGTTTCCACTGAAAGAGCAAGAGAAAACTCCTGAAAAAAACAACTAATGAAATAGAAATAAACAATTTACCAGATAAAGAATTCAAAGCATTAGTAATAAGAATGCTAACTGAATTAGGGAAAAGAATAGCTGAATACAGTGAGAGTTTTAACAAGGAACTAGAAGATTCTAAAAAGAACCAATCAGAACTGAAGAATACAACAATTGAAAAGAAAAACACACTAAAAGGAATTAACAGCACACTAGGTGATACAGAAGAACACATAAGTGATCTGGAATATAGAAAATGGAAATCACCCAATCAGAACAGCAAAAAGAAAAAAGATGAGAACATTTTAAGGGATCTTTGGGGTAACATCATGCATACCAACATTCCATTATAGGGGTCTCAGAAGGAGAAGAAAGGGAAAAGGGGGTCAAAATATATTTAATGAAATTATGGCTGAAAATTTCCCAAGTCTGAAGAAGAAAACAGATATCCAGGTACAGGAAACACAGAGGGTCCCAAACAAGATGAATCCAAACAGACCTGCACCAAGACATAGCATAATAAAAATGGCAAAACTGAAAGAGAGAATTCTAGAGGCAGCAAAAGAAAAACAAAGAGCATATACAAGGGAATGCCCATAAGGCTATCAGCTGATTGTTCTGCAGAAACTTTGCAGGCCAGAAGGGAGTGGCATGGTATATTTAAAGGGCTGAAAGGGAAAACCCTACAACTTAGGATACTCTATCCAGCAAGATTATCCTTCAGAACTGAAGGGGAGATAAAGAACTTCTTGGATAAGCATCAATACTAAACCAACCCTAAAACAAATGTTAAAGGGTCTTCTCTAACTGGAAAAGAAAAAGCTATAACAAGAATTAAGTATCTATAGAAAAGGAAAAATCCCATTAGTAAAGGCAAATATATAGGGAAGGCTGAGGCTCAACCACTTAAATAAGCTAGTACAAAGATTAAAAAACAAAAAATTGTAAAATCAAGTATAACTACAATAATCAGTAAAGGGATAAACACGAAGATGTGAATATGACATCAAAAACACAGATGGGGGAAGCGAGTAAAAAAATATAGAGCTTTTAAAATGTGTTTGAACTTAACGGACTACCTGGTTTAAAACAAATAAATAGAGTCATAGATCAACATCTATGAGCCCCACGGTAACCACAAATCAAAAATCTACAACAGATACCCAAAAACAAAAAAGAAAGGAACATAAGCAAAAGAAAAGTGTGAAACCACAAAGGAAAAAACTAAAAGAAGAAGAAAAAAACAGGGAAGAACTACAAAAACAACCAGAAACAAGTAACACTAACACTGAAACAGAACTATTCAGCATTAAGCAATACGAATTTTTTTTAATTAAAATCTCAAAAAAAATTAAAGTACAATTCTAGCTATTTGCTGACCTCTACCATTATGTAATGTGAAATGAAAAAGACTTTTTTTTATTTTACCACCTTACATGGTCAGTATTTAATTAATATTCTGACATCAGAGTAGCAACATAAATATATCGAAGTAAAGTGAAAAAATGAGAAGATTTACTGAACAAGTAAGATATTATTGAGAAAAATAAATTGATTATTAAGACAGCCTTGGTTTTACTTACTCTAAAAGAAAATAGAAAAAAGTTAATTACAAGACATTGTATCTTTTAACATTGTTTGCTTTATGAAAATCAGTACCAACACAAATACCTGAGAAAAGAATGAAGAATCATATTCATGGGAATCATAACTGATTATACACAATCACTAAGTTTAGGACACACACAGAAAATGCTCCTTTCAATTGCTGACCAGATGTTTAGTATTTTGAAGTAATTTCTTAAATAAGACTATTCAAATAGGACAAAGTTTAAGGGAACCAAAATAGGTACTAGTTAACATCAATCTACTCTAACGCCTGACATGCACATAAATAACTTACAGTTTATTTAGGTTGCTCTATGCCAGTTTAACACATTGACACAGTTTGGAAGGTTAGTCAGAAAATAAAACGATCAAGAACTCACCTGCTCTGGGAAGTGGTTTATATAACTCCAGGTACTGCTCCCCATGAAGAACCTGCGTTAGGGTAAGCAAAATTTTATTAGTAGACTTTCTTCTTCCACAGCTTCTTCTGTGGATACCGCTAATCACAAGTGGCATTTCACTGTCCACACGTTCACGTGACTACTTCCCCCAAATTATCTGTCTCAATTTGGCTCCCACTTCTTAATTATATGATTCAGAAATAATCAGTACCCCAATCTAAAGACTGTCAGCTCTCTAGAAGAGATACATTTGTGTTCTTTCTTGACATTCATAAATTTTTGTTGACTGATAACTGTGGATTATTTGCCAATGGAGACACTAAACTAGGCGTATTTCCAGTGTTCATCACTGTGCCTGGAACATAGCAGGTATCCAGTAAATATCTACTGAATAAAAATGAACAAATAGGTCAGTACTAGAAAAGTAATTTCAGGTCACACCTGCCACATACAAATGACACAACCAAAACATTAATATAAATCTTACAACCACATTCAAGTAAAAGCAATGTCAACATTTTCTTAGTGTAAGAGTAAATACTAAAGACTCTGTGCAACTTCATAGCCACTTAACCTCAATGTATCAAAGCAAGAATATAAAAATATATGTAGGAATACTATAGGACAGTAAAAACAAAACCTGACCCATATATCCGAATGACCACACTCAACTGCTATGGGACAGTTTAATTCCCAGTCTTCCTCAGAACCCAGAAGGGAAAAAGAAAAGGGGTGAGGGTAGTGATGGGAGGACAAATGAAGGACTGCCTCACTGTCATACGACCTGGAAGCTCAAGGTTAGGAAGACTGGGATTCAAATCCCAAGACGGCTATCATTCCCAGGGACAGATTTTGAACACTATTCATAATTTCCAACTCCTTCCACTCTGAGGAAGAATTCTGAAACATTTACTTTAATTGTTTGTACTGACATTACCCAAACAGAAGAACTGTATGCAACAAATACCATGGGACAGTGACTAAAACAACAAACTGCCTGTCATCTATTTCTTGCCTCCCTCCCTACTTCATTGAATACTTTAATAAAATAACCGTAGATTCTCATAGATTCAGAGCAGCAATGAGCTAATCGATCCTCCAGTAAATGGGTTCTCCAATCAGTCAAAATCACAGAAATCAGTTCAAAAGTCTACGATTCAACAGTTATCAACTGGACTCATGGCCTGACCCTTACTTCAAGAAATAAAATAACCCCAAAGGCTTCTCGCAATTGTTTGCTCCTTCTTCTTGGAACAATTTATTCACTTTGCTTCTCAAATACCACATTCTCCCGATACGCCTCATACCTCACCGGCCACTCCTTCCCAGTTTCTCTTGCTAACTCCTTCTCATCTCTTCAAACTCTCACCAAACTCAGGCTTTTTTTCTCTACTTACATTCACACATTGGTGATTTCACCCAGTCTCATGTCTTTCAATCTCACTTAAATGCTACAAATCCCAGTAGGGCCTCCCCCGCAAACTCTAAACTCACACATTTAACTGCCCACTTTATATCTCCACTTGAATGGATAATAGGCATCTCAGATCTGTCCAAAACCAACTCCTGATCATCCCCACCTTAAAGTGATTGTATATATCTATTTTATTATACATAGTAATATGTCATATGTAACTACTATACATATTAAATACATTGTACATAATTAATTATGAACATACGGGTATATATGCATATATATCATCCCAGTTAACCTGACCAAAAACCTTCATCCTTGACTCCTCTTTCTTTCCATGCATATCCAGACTAGTGCTGGAATTACCATAATAAACTCCAAACTGGTTTCCCTGCTTCCATGCTTGGCTCCCATAAATCTATTCTCCACAGAGGAGCAAAACTGAGCCTGTGAGTGAACACAGCCAGATCATACCACTCCTCAGTTCAAAGCACTACAAATGGCCTCCCATGTTAATCAGAGTATGAGTTGAAATTCTTATGATGACTACAAGGCCCTCTTCTCCTACCGCTGCCCCCTTGCTCATTCTATAGCTGTATCAACCAAAAGCAAGGTAAGTATGCACCTGCCTCGGGGCCCTTTACACCTGTTCTCTCTGCTTCAAATATTCTTCGCTCTTGCTCCTTCATCACTATCGTCAGGTAAGGATTATCATACCCATTTTATAGATAAGGAAACTGAAGCTTAGAGAAGTTATTAACCCTTGGTCAAATAGCATGTAATGGCAGAGAGAGAATTAATAACATTATGCCAGGGTTACGGACTGTACATAATCACTGTTGCCTTCTTTTTGCTTGCCTTTTCAACGAACTCTCTACCCTTTTTTTCTTTTTAAGAAAAATTAAAAGACATGCTAAATCTTTATTCTTGAATCAACCACTATAAACTATTGTATTAAGACACCACACACACACACACACACACACACACACACACACACACAGAGTATGTGACATTTACCAATCATATTTAAAGGAAGAGAAGAAGAGCAAAATAAAGGTTTCTTATTATGCATACCTTTGCCAAGTTGACTGAAAGCCCAGGAATCTCTGCTAATCCTCCATCCATTATAGATTTCTGAGCTAGAATAACTCCAAAGGTAGGCAAACAGGAGAAATCAGAACTCCCTTCATAAATAAACTTCAAATCTTTCGGCTCCTTGATTGATGCTCCCACTCCAAGGGCGTACATAATAGTGTCCAGTTCCGTATAAGAAGAAGAAAATGGAGGAAATTTATGGCCAATAGCTCCAGCCTATGGAACAATTGTAGAAAATTATTTTTTCACTGATATTCTTGTCAAATCTTTAAATTTCTGACTTTTCAAAACTATTAACTGCTACATACTTAGCTTTGTGAATAGAATGTCATTTTAGTGAATCTGATAGGATATCATCATAACTGTTTCACTATATTTTTTTAATAAAATCAATTGTATGGAAAAAGACTTCATTTACAAATAAGTACGTTTTTCTCGCCCACTTCTTGTTAACAGATAGTATATCTCATTTTCAACTTTCCTGTCTCTGATGATGGAAAAGCCTATTAATACAGTGACTGTTAGCTACTCAAAATTACAAAAAATAAAAAAATTACTATAAACAGGGATAATGAATGGCTCTATAAGATCTATTTTATAAAAGTATAAACAGATGAGCAAAACATTGCTTAATGCTTGTAAATCAGACTCCCTCATAATGGTTTTGGTTATAATTAGATTTTACTGTAAGCTCCTACCTAGGACTGTCCTTTATCTAACTGGATATTGTATTTTTCTATTTAGTGATGACATGCCTAGCTAATTTGTGAAGCATATGTTAGGTTATAAAAGAATCATGTCCAATTTTTGATCACTTTCATTCTAAAGCAAGAGTCAGCAAACAACAGCTGAGAATTAAAAATGGTTTTTACATTTTTTTAAGAGTGGTCTAAAAAAAGAAAAAGAAGATTATGTGTCAGAAACAGTACGTGGTCCATAAAGCCTAAAATATTTACCATCTGGCCCTTTACCAAAAAAGTTTGCCAACCCCTACTCTAAAGTAAAATCACATTTATAAACTGATCATATTCTCAGGGTTACAATTAGATTGTTTATTTCATCACTATGTCTCCCCTGAGTCACAAAACACCATAACTGAATGTGTCAAATGACTTATTTCTTATTATTTATGCACTATAATTTTTTTTTTTAAAAAGAAGTACTGGAGATAGGTAATCAGCAAACTTCACAAGAGCTATAACCACAGCTCTACTAGAATTTCTGACACAATGGGAGACTTTTTACTTTGCAGCCATGTTGAAATATTTCCAAAATACAATCTATCAATGCTTTTCCTTAAAAGAAATGACTCAAAAGAGGCACTAAGTTAAATATCCTTTTCTAAAGAGTTAGAAAGTGACTGAAGGACGATTTTCAAAAATGCTCCAAAAAACAAAAAAGACACTTGTTTATTACACTGAAGAAGAGAAAGTAAAAGTTACATTTAATATTTTAGCCTTATGTTCATTCAAATTTTATAAACATTCAGTACATGTTCTATAAAGTTTTATGGTCACTCACCTTTCCTATTTAACAATAAATAAATAGCTTGGAAAAGTATTTTTTGCATAAAAGAAAAGGAAAGAAAAGAAAAAAGTCTCCAGAGAAGGCAAAGTGTTAGCCTTTCTCTTCCACTTACAAATCCTGATGTAGCTGTTGATGTCACACTACTGGTATGATTTGCCGAAACTCCTCCATCTGAATCTATTTTATTTAGAGCTTCAATTACACTGCCAATTGATTCTAAAAAAAGGAATAAATAACAATAATAATGCTTTTTCCATCAACAGATGAATGGATAAAGATGTGATGAATATTACTCAGCCATAAAAAAAGAATGAAATAATGCCATTTGCAGTGACATGGATGGACCTAGAGATTGTCATACTGAGTGAAGTTAAGTCAGAAGGAGAAAGACAAATATCTATGATATCACTTATATGTGGAATCTAAAAAAATGGTACAAAGGAACTTATTTACATAACAGAAAGAGAGTTATAGATGTAGAAAACAAACTTATGGTTACCAAGTGGGGAGGGAGACAGGGAGGGATAAATTGGGAGACTGGGATTGACATATACCTACTACTATATATAAATAGATAACTAATAAGAACCTACTATATAGCACAGGGAACTCTACTCAATACTCTATAATGACCTATATGGGAAAAGAATCTAAAAATCAGTGGATATATGTATACGTATAACTGATTCACTTTGCTATACAGCAGGAACTAACACAACATTGTAAATCAACTATACTCCAATAAAAATTAATTTAAAAAAAATCAGTCCCACTATGGAGTGGGAAGAGCAATTTGCATATGTGAAATATCTAGCCAGTTATTTTACAGTGCTATTTAAATAGTGACCTACAGGACAAACTTCCAGATTTTTCCTATATAGTTGAACTATATTTCATTTGTACTGAAAAAAAATTTAAATCATTAATGATTCAAGTCAATCAACTTCAGGATAATAAGGATGAACGAATTGAATTTTCTCTTTAGGATCACTGGAATTTAAATAAGACAGAGTGCTTTGGTAAACCTATTACATAAAGATCATAAAAGCATCATCTTTCAAATATCCTAAAGAGCTAATATTCCCCTGGTGAAATCCAAATAAATGTAAGCTATTTTAAAAAAAAAAAAAAAAAAAAAAGCTTTTGTTACAGACGTGACTAAGAAAAGCTACAATGCTTTAGACAATCATTCCTATATCATCCAGCAAGCCTGCTGCAGAACCTTCACTGGCATTCATGAACTGACTGCGTGATGTCAGGCTATTGCAGGAAAAAATCGTGAAAGACTCTGAATAGACCAAAGATAACTGGGTGTTTCCAACATACTCTCCCCACGTTATGATTCCAAAGAGGCTCTAAGCTTGCAAAGTCTTTGAGTGATTTTACAACTCTGTAAAGTCGGATCCTTGTCCACAGATGTGCAATTTCCATCTGGTGGAGGGACAACTAATTTTCCTTCTCTCCCCACCATCACCCCTCCTCCAGGATGCAACAATGTCAAGATTACCCCCCAGGTCTCTGTACAGGTAACTGCTCAGAAAACATTACTAAAAATTCTTCCAGAGAAAACCACCGTTATGACCAGTGACTACGGACAGAATTCAGAAGCTGCTATTCTGGGGTCTAAAAGGTTAATAAAGGAGATTCACAGAGTATCCACATATGCCATAAGGTTCCAAAAGCTCTGGGACCTTTCTAACAAACCTTAGATATATGGGCCTCCTTCTAAACTCAGACAAAAACTATAACTAAACTACAGAATGTGAGATGACCAGGGCTCTCTTCCATTCCTGGTGACACTAGGTAGGTTTCTTGCCTACCAACCCTCCTCTTACCACCCCATTTAGGCTGCTGCCTAGATGGGAGGCTATTTAACTGAAGTAACCTCGGTACAGGCTGGTGGTACTGCACTCAAAGACAGACCACCTGAGTTAACTCTTGGCTCAAACACTGAGAAAGCTTGGGCCACTTACTCAGCTTTTCTGGGATTTAGTTCCATCATCTGTAAAATGAAAATGATGAAATGGGTGCTCGGAAAGTCGTGGTTCTACAGAAAGTGTAAGATTTTTTTTCTAACTGTACTTCAAATACTAGGGTTATCTTTTCATTTGTAACTATATAATTCATCATTAGCTTTTTCTTTATATTAGTCTAATACTTTTAAGGCAATAAAATGGAATTCTGACCTCAGAGAAGAGTTTTTAAGATCCTTTTTCCTTTTCCTAATTTTCATTGATAGGTGACTGCTGTTCGTAGACTAAATTTACCTCATATATCAAAAAAAAAGAATACAGAAAATGCTACCGCTAATGACATAACAATCATGTTATCCTCTGATTGAGAAAAGTATAATGAAAATTTCAGTGAGTGTACCAGCAGACAAGAAAGTAACATTGGGATTAAAAAAAAAAAAAAAGAACAGTCATTTTTCAGATATATTCTTCTATCAAACATTAAATATAATACTAGGAAGGGAAAAAAAAAGATTTTTCTGTAAAATAATCCTGATTCATGATCCTTCCCAGAAAGGTCCTTTAAATTTCATATACTATATACATATGTGAGTTATACTAGAAAAAATAATGTGACTTTTATTGGCCGTCTCTTCCTGTGGCATATCATAGATGATTCAATAATTCAAGGTAACAAGCATTTACTAAATCCTTTCTATGAGTTCAGCACTATGCTAGCACCAAATACAAAAGGACATACAAGATACATTCTCTGCCTCCAAAGGAACTTATTATGCAGTTAAGAAACCACACACTTATGAAACAAAAGCAGTGGAAAGCAGTCATGATTAGACGCTCAAGTGGTAAGAGTTCAGCTAAGAAAGAGCTGAAGCCCAGAATATGAAGCCCAGAATATCTGGGGAGGTTTTGTTGAACATCTGGGGCTTGAGTTTTTCTAAAGAAGCACCGAGATTAGCAGAGGTGATAAAAGGAATGAGAGGCGTCTTAGAAAGGCAGAGAAACAGTAGCAAAGACAAAGTGCTAAAACAAAGCGAAATCTATTCACTAGAGAGAAAAGACCTAAGCCTAAATACTATAAGACTTAAATAAACTTTTGGGGAAATAAAGAAAAATCAGGTCAGATAAGGAACATGTGATTAGATGAGGCAAGACTTTGAAACCAACCACCAGATGGGGAATAGATGCATTGAGCACAAATGGGTAAACACCTCCTTACGTCCCCTCAATCACACATATACCAAAAAATCAGGATCATAAGAAAACTGAAAAACTGACAGTGGGAGTAACATACATACTTTAAATTGGAGAGTTCTAATACCTACTGGAGCAGAAAATGTGCTCTTGATGATCTGAGCATCTAAGTTATCACAATTAAGAAGACAATTCCATAAGAGAAGAGAATGCTTTGTTGCCTCTGATTACCCAACCAGGACTAAACTGACTTGGGACTCTTTACCTTGAATTCTCTGAGGCTTGGTGGCATTACCAAAGTCACAGATCTTCGTCCAGTTAGCCTTCACCGCCTCAGGAGTCATTGGCTGAGTCCTCTGTCTTACAATGGCTCCAAGGGTCCGCTCCCATCGTACTGGTTATAGAAATAAAACCAAGATACTGAACACATAGTTTAAGAGGGAGACAGAAAGTAGAATTCATGAGTCCCCTGAATTTTTTTTTTTAACATCAAGAAAAATGGAATTTGGAAAAAAAGATTCTAACTTCTAAAGATTTTTACTACAAATTTTTAAAAAATAACAAACCCATTAGGATGTCAAATTTCTTTTTCTAATATTTGAAGCTGAAGGGAAAACCTCTCCCTCCTCTGACTATGCCAGATACTACTAAAGGTAGGATGAAATGCTGAATCAGAAAGTTAAATTATATATAATCACACCAAAAGACTGTCTTCATCACCACAGATCACTTAGATAATACACTTCAAGGTAACAGAGCAGAATAGAGCTCTGTTGAATAGCAAACTGAAAACTAGTGGTGATAACAGGTCAAAGACTCCAGATAATCAAATTAATATATCACACAACCCCACATAATTCTCCCTTTTCCTCCCTTTGCTCTTCCTCCTTTTCCATGGGAAGTCAACTAGATTGCCCACCCAGATTCACAAAAATCATCATTGCTGCATAAGTTCCATAAAGATAATTTTTAACATTTTAAAAGCCGGAGGAATAAATAGAACCTTATTTAAACAGAATGGTCAGACTTTGATGATTACTAAATTGAAGGTTTGTCCTGGGAAATGACAGAAGCTTCTAGAGATTTCCTATTGATAAAGTCCCATATACAGCTTTTATTGCAACAACTGATCTTCCTTTCTTAAAAAATGTCGTAAGACACTTAAAAATGTTTGAATAAGTTCCTTCATAACTTAGAGAACAGTCATTAATAATACACTACAATATGTTGTAACAATGTCATCCAGTAATGGCAGCCTTTTAAATAATTCAATTAATTTTGATACCAGCATCCAACTGAAAACTTGAATTGGGATATTGGAATGTTCACAATTTTTTTTAAACACCATACAGTAATTATCCAATTTGGAGCTCACAAGGTTTAAGAACTGGGGGAAGAGAGGATTTAAGCCAGATGAATTTACTATTGGGCTGAAGGAGAATAATTTCTATAGATCAGCTGCAATTTCTCTTCTAGAAAGCTGTCCAGTGTGATTCCCCACTATCTCCTTCTGATGTCTCATGCTCCAAGGAAGAAAAGAATCACTGAGAGAACTGGAGAACTTGCCTAGGACAGAGCTCTTCCCATCTTGAAAAAACGCCCTCCCTCCCACTCACTGCTGAACAGGCATGTGGGGTGTCGGAGACATGGGAATACAAACATCAATATAAAGAGAGACTGTGCTGTCTGAAGAAACAGCCAGTTCTGAATAGGACAGGACAAATATTGAATAAGCACTGCTAATAGGAAAAAAATTGAAAAGATCCTTGAAAATACCACAGGCCTGCAGGGCAATTTCCATGTTTTAGAAGACCTGTTGCTATAACAATGTTTGAGTTTGATTATGCGTGCACTAAATCCAATGGTTTGGCATTTGACAAGGTCTTTACCCAGCTCTACCTGGATATGCAGTTTTAAAGATATGGAAATAATGTATGGCAAACCAAAAACCAAAAGAGACTTACATTTTCCAATCCATCCTGCTCCGACCTACCAAAAAGAGGAGGAAGAAGTTATACCATCTAATGTGAAATTACTAATAAAATTTTTATGAAATTAACAAAACAGGCAGCTATCTTTTTACAAGTATCAGAATGCTAGATGACAATGGATGAAAATAATGCAGCTCTACAAAAGTCTGTTGGCCCACATGACTTTGCACTATTCATGTTATCAGAGTAGAAAAATAAAGCAACACAATATAGCAGAAATGCATGTAGTAGAAGAGCATGACTTTGCACAGAAACCAAGGTGTGATACCAGTTCTTCTACAGACTAGCTGTCTGATCCTGGTTAAATAATTTGACTTCCCTAAACTCAGGATTCCCCTTATGTAAAATCAGGATAATAATACACTCTTCATGAAGTAACCATGAAGGTTAAACAATATAAATACCAAATTTGCCCAGCACATCACTTGAAATACATGTCCTTCTGGAAAGACTTAATGAATAAAAAAAATAAAAAGCAAAAAAAAATAAAGCCAGGATTTGACTTAATGAACTACATATACTCATTTTAATGAAACACCTTTATATAGAAATAAGGCAAATGACCAAATACATTAATCACCGTACAGAAAGATGATATTTTTTCTAGAAGCCATTCAAGGAAATTCTCAGAAGAAAATGTCTGATGTAAGAAAATCTGTTTGTCATATCTTCAAACACCACAGCTACAGTGTTCCACATGCGTATGACGGAAGAAACAGTACCAGCAGACAGCACACTTCTCAGTGGCTCTAATCACTCATTCCTTTACGTATATTAACAGGACAATCGGCCTTGATGCTGTCAGAGTAGTTAAAGTGGCAGTGGTACTGATAACAGGCAAGAAAAATATCATCTTTTACCATACTTGGGGAGTGAAGCAACAAGCTGCAAACTCCTCACAGGTGCTAGAAACAACAGCTCCAGTCGATCCAAAAAATCTCTATCTGCCACTCTATCAAAACTTGGCAAACAAAGTGTCAATTTACATTCAAGGTTTAAGTCAGGATATTACACACCTCTCTTACTGTATTTTGTACTCAATCTCACATAGCAAATGTCCCTTACTAAAAATATTCACAATATAGTAAAATAAAAGAACAACATACAAAACTTCATCTACAGCATTATCCTAGTTATCTGTGTATGTTTGGGTGTGTGTGTAAACTGTATACCTAAAAAAAAAAGCCTATTCGTGTAAAATGCACATCTAATAAAAGACTGGAAAAGAATATCCACAAAAATATTAATAGGAGTTATCTCTCGATAGTGGTAATGTGGGTGATTTTTATTTTCCTCTATATACTCCCCTATATATTTGAAGTTTTCTACAAAAGCATATATTATTTTTGTTCACAGAATTAATAACAAACATAAATGTAAAAGATAAAGAATTTTTTTAAAATTCCTTAATGAGATAAAAAGACAGACAGACCAAATTTTGAGCTCCACATGGCTTGATATTATTAAATTTCTCTTCTGTAAATCTAGAGTTGTAAAGTTCTTTCCACCTCTAATTTTCCACAATTCACAATCAACGACTGTGATTAAGAAAGCAGAGGCACCTATCTCTGCATAGACTGTTTTTCATTTACTAAACAGCTTTTTATTCAAATAAATCAGGCTAATATATATCATTCACTTCAAACTGATCCAGGTAATTTTGCTACCAAGAAATATCTTTGGATGTCATGTATTCCACATGCAACAGGTTTATTATTATACTACCACAGAGAATCAAATAAAGGGGGGTGGTCTAAAATATAACAGTTCATCCTAGAAAAGAAAAAAGAGATCAAACTCAAATGAGGACTAAAAAATATATAAATCAGCATAAGGAGATCTAAAGGGACTTTGATTATAGAGTGAAAACTGAACCTCATTGGATGGTAGGATTATGTGTGGTTTTTATTTTTATAGCAAACATGTAAAGCTTTGCAACAGGGAAACATAGCAAAGTTTATTTTTAAAGTTAATACAAATAATAAGTTGTGTTTACTGATCTATCATACCCAGACTGAATTCCTGCTATACTGATATAATAGTTAAAATTGAGGGGTGACTGCTCTGTACGCTAAGAGTTTAAAAATATGATCTCCAGTTCTCACAACAAAACCCCAAGAAAACGAAAACTCAGGGAGGTTAATTTGTACAATATTCCAGCGAGCCAGCAATTACCAGAGCAAGAAATCAAAACCTGGCCTGGCTGACTTTAAACCATCACCTCTGTCCGTTCACTTAACTTACTACTCAGCATCTCTAACCAAATGAGACTTTCTGTATCTGACTAAACACATCAAACCAGTCAGTCACATTTTCATTTGACAAGAATATCAGAAATGAAGAACTAGGGAAGAACAATTTACAAAGTTGCTGTTACTTTCTCAAAAAAGGACAATAGTCATACTTGTTCCTTAATTATAACATATACATAATATTAAAAAATATACAAGTGATACCAACTGATGCAGATTTTTACAAATGTGAACAATTGGAAAATACTAATTTTTGAATCTTTTTTTATATTATTTATACAAATATTGCTTTGGGAGAAAGTGCAAAGGTGCAGAATACCTCAAACAAGCCACCATTTTCCTCACAACTCTCATGGCAAAGCCAAAGGACCAGGGGTGCCACGTAATCTGGCTTCAGAGCTTCCAGAAGATCTGAAATAAATAGCCAAAAAAAAAAAAAAACTATCAACAAGAATATATATGTATTCAATCAATCATTTTACTTTCTGAAAATTCCTCACTTATAAAATTATAGGTTCAGAGACTTTTTAAATAAACAAGAAAAAAAATAGATATACATAATTAATTAGTATTAACATCCAAGGCTTTTAGAAGAATCTTTTCATCCCAATGGAGACATTCAGGCTTCTAACATAGAAGGCATCAGATATACCTTTCCAAGATGGGTAACGTACTGTTTAGAAGACAAGTTAAAGCTGCCTTGGCAAAGACTGGTGAGCAAAGGCATACATAGCATAATGAACTTAGGTACCATTCATTCCCAAAACTATTTTGCTCTCCCAGAAGCTAGAACACTATAAAACAGCCTTGACAACTGTAATGACAGTAAGATGATGTAAAATGGACCTTGCAACCATTACTGATGAGTCACAAAGTGTAAGAAATATTTTCCTGTTATATACCTTCTGTGAGCAACTTAACAGAGCAGAAAGGTACTACACAAGGAGCATGAACACCTAGATTTTACTGCTGGCCCTGCCATGTAGGCAATTTAGGGCATTGAGCACAGCACTCAACTCTCTTGGACGTGTGTCTGTATCTGTAAGATGGTAATTAAAATGCGTTACCTGCCTATTCTACTAAGTTGCTGCAAGGCTCAAATGAGACACGATTTGTAAATACATCTTATGATCTTTAAAGAATCAAATAAATGTAAATTTTAACTGTGAAGGGACAAAATATAGTTTTATATTTTAAAGTGACAAAGATGACATTTACAGTCCCTGTAAATTAAAGAGCAGCTCTAAAAACCCTTCACTTTACAGTATTCCTGACCCCAGAAACTGTGAGATAATATATACTTGTTGTTTTAATCCACAAAATTTGAAGTAATTTATTACACAACAGTAAATAACTAATACAGCTTGGGAAGTTAGTTCATGAGTATTCATCCTAAGATTATGTTTCATTTCATGTAAGAAACATGTAAGTCACATATATGATTTTCCATTTTTCAAATATATTTCAAAGGGGGAAAAGAAATTGCAAATGTCTCCACACATTACTCTTAACACCTGGTTCTTTAACAAATAATTCCTTTGACAGCCTGTAAGTTAATATTTCAGAGGAAAAGAGGAAAAACGCTGAGGCAAAATAAATTTTCAGCTTTTTCTAAACTATAAAAAAGTAATAAATACCAAAATTTAAAATAACAGAAATTCAGAATCTGAAGGGCTTTTAAAAATGATCTGTAACAACTCTCTTCTTTTACAGAAGAGAAAGCGGGTCCAGAAAGATTAAATTATTTGTCTAAAGTACATCTTATTCTCCAAACATCTTTCACTAGGGTTTGGTGGGCATAAAAGATACTACATTAAACAGTGACTTAACATCTCTAGAGGTCAAAATTAATGGAAGCTACATTCTCAAAGGAAAGCAAATTTAAAAGCTAAAGTTTTGTTTGTTTGTTTTGCAATACGCGGGCCTCTCACTGTTGTGGCCTCTCCCGTTGCGGAGTACAGGCTCTGGACGCGCAGGCTCAGCGGCCATGGCTCACGGGCCCAGCCGCTCCGCAGCATGTGGGATCCTCCCAGACCGGGGCACGAACCCGCGTCCCCTGCATCAGCAGGCAGACTCTCGACCACTGCGCCACCAGGGAAGCCCTAAAAGCTAAAGTTTTCAATATTTCCTTGAAAACTTGCTGCTTCCCCAAGAAAGTCTACAGCCCATGGCAAAAAGTGACTTAGGTAGGAGTCTAGCACAGAAATGATAAGCATAAAATTCTAAATAGTGGTTGTCTCTTGGCATGAAGCAGAGGAATAGAATAGAAGGTATAAAGTTAGATGCAAGTAATGTTCCAATTCTTGGGTTGCGCAGTGAGTTCATGACTATGCATTACATTTTTTTTTTTTTTTTTGCAGTACACGGGCCTCTCACTGCTGTGGCCTCTCCCGTTGCGGAGCACAGGCTCTGGATGCACAGGCTCAACGGCCATGGCTCACGGGCCCAGCCGCTCCGCGACATGTGGGATCCTCCCGGACCAGGGCACAAACCCGTGTCCCCTGCATCGGCAGGCAGACTCTCAACCACTGCGCCGCCAGGGAAGCCCCTATGCATTACATTTTGATGCTTTACTTCTTGCCAGTAACCTACACTGTTGTGCATATATATGTAGTATTATACTTAAATAATCCAGTTCTTTAACAAGAATTCCTTCAATAAGATATGAGAGTATAAAGAGTTTTTAAAATAAGGGACTTTTTTAAATGGCCCTGTTGACAAAAGAAAAGGAAAAAAAAATTAGATCTCAGGTACAAATAGCTCTTCTACACTAAAGCAAACTGGTTAGGCACAGCTCTTAGGAAAAGCTAGCAAGTGCATACTTGTTTGGTATTACAAATTCCAAGTTCTAAAATGAACGTTAGCTCAAACGTGGAAAGTAAAATGGTACTGTGAAAAAGCATTTGTATGCCATGAAGCAGCTAATTCTAAAGTAATTTCACTCATCAACTGTTTTGTACTGTTTCACAGAAACTACTTTTAAAGTATTATAGATATTTTCTTTTTATAAATATGTTAAAACCAGGAGTATCAAAAACCATACACAGTTTTTCACCAGTCAAGTATTCTATTTATTATATAACTAAATAAATAAGCACTGGCTCTCAATCATACATTTAAATTTTTAAATTTAAAACTTTGTATTTCATGTTTTCAAAGAACAAAGTTGGAAGACTCACATTACCTGATTTCAAGACTTACTGTAAAACTATAGTAATTAAAACATCATGGTATTGGTAAAAGGACAGGCCCATAGATCAATACAACAGAACAGACAATCCAGAAATAGACCCACACATACATACATGGTCAATTGATTTTCCACAAAAGTGCAAAGGCAATCCAAATCAAGAATGAGGAATAGTCTTCAGGACAAATGAACTCGCAGTTTCTTCCACAAATAATTGGCACTTTTTTAAAAAGGAGAATGAGCTATTATATGTTCAATAAAACTTAAGAGATACAGTAACAAAACGACTGTGAACCTTGTTTAGATCACTGTGGAATAAACTAACCCTAAAAAGATATTTTTTAGATAATGAGGAAGTTTTCATATAAATCTGGTATTAGACAAGGTTAATGAATTATTTTGTTTGGTGTGATATTGGCATTGTGGTTACAATGTCCATATCTGTTAGAGACACATTTCCAAGTATTTATTAGGTGAGATGCAACATCTAAGATTTGCTTTGGAATGTTACAGAGAAAAAGGGAGAGGGTAACAAAATAAATAAATCAATAAAACAAAATCATTTTGAAATATGCCCAGAGCATTCTGTTCTCCTTAACAAAGGCCTATACTCAAGGGAAGCTACCAGAGCCTTATCTGACTTAAGGGAAGAACAATTAGACTAGTGGAACCCGTCTAGCCTTCCTGTCTCAAATAAGGGGAGAAAAAGAAAAAAGGCTAAAAAACTCTACTGAAGGTGAGAGTCCAGAGACTTTGACCTGCTAAAAAACATGGGGATTTAATCATAAGATTATAGAACACTTCCCCTCGCCATAATTTACAGCCACTTCAACAGGGCTCCAGTATAACAACAGTGGATTACAACTGAGAGAGCTGCAAACACAGAGTACCTAGGGAAACCCAAAGACAACAGGGGACACAAAAACAATGACAAAGAGGAAAATGTAGCCTCTGACACCAACAGCTACAGCAACCAATAAATGCAACCTAACTCCTAGCTAGATAAACACGAAACCTCACAATAAAGCTCTGAATACCACACTTTCTACTACCCCAATACATCATGTTCTGTTTTCAACAAAAATTTCAAGGCATGCTAAAAGGCAAGAAAAGTACAGACTGAAGAGACAAAGCAAGCCTCAGAACCAGCTTGAAATATAGCAGAGATTTTGGAATTATCAAACTAGGAATTTAAAGTAACTGTGATTAACATGCTAAGGGCTCTAATGGAGAAAAGTGGACAACTTACAAGAACAGATGACTACTGTAAGCAGACAGAAGTAAATGCTAAAAAAATCAAAAGGAAATGCTCAAAAACAAAAACAGGGCTTCCCTGGTGGAGCAGTGGTGGGGAGTCCGCCTGCCGATGCAGGGGACACAGGTTCATGCCCCGGTCCAGGAAGATCCCACGTGCCGTGGAGTGGCTGGGCCCATGAGCCATGGCCGCTGGGCCTGCGTGTCCAGAGCCTGTGCTCCGCAGCGGGAGAGGCCCGCGTACCACAGGAAAAAAAAAAAAAAAATATATATATATATATATATATATATATATATATATATATAACTTTGAAATGAAAAAAGAAAAATCAGTAAGCTTGATCTGAATATATGTCAATAGAAACTTCCCAAACTGAAATGAAATGCAAAGAGAAAAAAGGACAAAAAAATAAAAGGGAATAGAATATCTAAGAACTGTGGTATAATTACAAAAGATATATTGGGACTTCCCTGGTGGCACAGCGGTGAAGACTCCACGCTCCCAACGCAGGGGGCCCAGGTTCAATCCCTGGCCAGGGAACTAGATCTCGCAACTAAGAGTCTGCATGCCACAACTAAGAGTTTGCATGCCACAACTAAGGAGTCCACGTGCTGCAACTAAGGAGCCTGCAAGCCACCACTAAGGAGCCCACGAGCTACAACTAAAGGAGCCCACCTGCTGCAACTAAGACCCGGCCCGACCAAATAAATTAATCGATTAATTAATTAAAATAAAAAGAACAGGCACATAATGGTAACACCAGAAGTAGAAGAAAAAAAGAAAACAACAGAAGAAATATTTTAAGTAGTGATGGCTGAGAATTTTCCAAAGTTAATCACAGATCCAGGAAGCTCAGAAGACATCAAGTAGAATATTGCCAAAAATCTACACCTATTGTTATGCATACTATATTCAAACTGCAGAAAAAACAAGGAGAAAATCTTGGAGGAACACAGAGGGAAAAATACCTTATGCATAAAGAAACAAGGGAAGAATTATGTCAGACTCTCCTTCAGAAACCATGTAAGCAAAAGAAGAGTGGAGTGAAAGATTTCAGGTGCTGAAAGAAAAAAATTACCAACCCAGAATTCTGTACCCAGTGAAATTATCCTTCAAAAGTGAAAGAGACTAAATTATATCTCAATAAACCTGGGTGGGGGGGGCAAAAAAAAAGTGAAAGAGACTAAAGAGAATAAAAAAACAAGCTAAAGACTGGGAAAAAATATTTGCAAAACACATATCTGATAAAGAACTTGTTTCCAAAATATTCATGGAACTCTTAAAACTCAACAACAAGAAAACAAAGAACCCCCCCCCCAAAAAAGAAGAAGAAAACAAAGAACCCAATTTAAAAATGAGCAAAAAATAAGAACAGAAACATCAAGGAAGACAAATAAATGGCAAATAAGCACAGGAAAAAAATGCACAACATCATAAGTCATTAGGGAACTGCAAATTAAAACAATGAAATACCCTATACACCTATTAAAAGAACTAAAATGCGAAAGACTAACAATAATAAATGCTGGCAAAGATGTGGAGCAACAAGAACTCTCACTCACTGCTAGTGGGAATGAAAAACGATACAGCCATTTTGGAAGACAGTTTGGAAATTTTTACAAAGCTAACGATAGCCTTACCACACAATCCAGCAATTATCCTCTTTAATATTTACCCATATGAGTTGAAAATTTACGTCCACACAAAAACCTGCACATGAATGTTTATAGCAGCTTCACTCACAATTGTCAAAAACTGGAAACAATCAAAATGTTCCACAATAGGTGAATGAAAAAAAATTGTGGCACCTACATACCATGTAATATTATGTAGTGATAAAAAGAAATGAGTTTCAATCCTCCCAGACATTTGTGAAAAAGAAGAGAGGATGAAGAGATGGAACACAGAGGATTTTTAGAATGAAACCATTCTGTATGATCTATAATCGTGCGTACATAACATCATGCATTTGTGAAAACACATATAATCATACAACCTAAAGAGCGAGCCCTAAAGTAAACTATTAACTATAGTTAATAATAATCAATCAGGGACTTCTCTGGTGGTCCAGTGGTAAAGAATCTGCCTTCCAATGCAGGGATGCGGGTTCGATCCCTGGTCAGGGAACTACAATCCCACATGCTGAGGGTCAACTAAGCCCGGGTGCCACAACTACCGAGCTCACATGCCTCAACAAGAGAGACAGTGTGCCACAAAATATAGAGCCCACGCACCCTGGAGCCCATGTGCCACAACTAGAGAGAGAAAATCCACATGCCACAACTTGAGAAAAGCCCGCACACCACAACGAAAGATGCCACATGCCTCAACGACCCGATGCAGCCAAATAAATAAATAAATAAATAAATAAAAATTGGTCAATACTGGTTCATCAATTGTAATAAATGTAGCACACTGATGTAAAACTGTGTGGGAGGAGGAGTATATGGGCACTTTCTTTACTACCTGCTCAATTCTTCTATAAACCTAAAACTGCCCTAAAAAACATAATCTATTAATTGTTTAAAATAATTATTATTATAAAACAGTAAGAATGCTATTACCTCATTCTGTAAAGAAAAAATGTATGTATGTCTACCTACACAAGAGAAAGTTTATCTCAGTGTGGTAGAATTATGGGTCAGATTTTGTTTGTTTGTGCTGTCCTAAATTTTCTATAATGAACATAAACTACATATAATGCTTTTTTAAATTGTAAGGAAATTTTTTTAGCTACTCAAAAAATTAAATACTTTTACAAAGCTCACACCACACAGGTATGTGAGGAACAGCATTAAAAAAATCTAAACTACTTACCATCAGGCAAAATGTTCTGGGTCAACCGTGATCCAGCAGTAGGGGCGATAGTGTTACAATGAATGTTGCTTTTCTCGCCTTCAACTGCAAGACAATTTGAAAGGCCCAGAAGACCCAGCTTTGCAGCACAATAATTTGCCTGACCAAAGTTGCCATATATTCCTGAAGCCGATGAAGTCATGATGATCCTAAAAGGAAAATCAATCTCTCAACATCATCTTTTCTATATTTTGATAATGTTGCAACTCTAAGCATTTTTTTTTCTTTTTCATTACTATTATATCTGTCAAAAGCAACTCTGTATACTGCCATTAGGTCCTTAAAGTCATGATTCATATATTTAAATTATATAAAAGTAATCTCTCAAAATTCAACTGCGAGATTTTATTGTTTTAGAAAGAATCCCTGGTCAGTATCAAATGAATTCAAGTGTAAGAATGTATATTCATTATCTACTGAAAACAATAAGTATTTATAAACATAAAATAAACTGCCAATTTACAAGTTAAAATTTTAGTAAGAAATATTAGATCATGAAGTTCTAATTCTTTAGTCCTCATCACTTTGCTCCTTTCCCTTTCTGGATAATATTAAATGCCTCATATTAAAACAATACCATCTCATAATCTGACCTAATCTCACTTACCCTACTTAGTAGAACAAGTAAATCCTATCATTTACTTTCAGAAACTGCTAGTATCACGATATACTAGAACTCTCCAATAAGAACAGATATCACATGCAATTTACTTCTAGTAGATGTGTGTGAACACTAAGTTAACAGGAATAACTTTTACATTAGAGCGCATGGGTCCACTTACTAGGTCTGCCACGTCTGAGTCACACAGGTGCAACTATAAGAGTCTTACCGTTCCTAGTTTACAAAGACTAACTCATGTCTGACCAGTGCCAGCTAGTAGAAAACATCCACTCATCTCTCCCCAGTTGGTCACTGGACACAAAAAATGATATTTTGGTTAGAGAATAAAGTACTGCTGAATCCTCAATGTTTGTACTGCTAAAATATCAGAGAATAGCAGGAGAATCATTAATAATGAAAAGTAGGAGGTGAAAAGAAATACTAAGTTGTCCAGCTCGTTAATCTATGACTGACACCAGTGTAACGGGGAGGCATCTGCCAAAACTACATTTAAAAAGCCTGTGCATATCTGAAGGTGTATTTTTCAACATCAAAGCAATTCTTTTCCTCTGTACATAAGAACCCACACACGCCATCTCCAATCCCCCCTGACAGCCACATACAACTCTACCTTCCAAATTTCTGTTTCTTCATGTGATCCCACGCTGCCCGGGTCACCAGGAATGAGCCCCGCAAATGAACTCTCTGGATGATATCTAAAACAAGAAATTTTTATCATGAATATTGTCAAATCTAGACAGAGCTATCTCAGAATCAACATAAGCAATGACTTACTTATACAAAGATGTTCATTTTACACCTAGCATTCAAAATCAACTATTGTCACATTGCACTCAGAGTAATCATTTTAGCTTTAGTTCCAGTTACATAACCAATCAATAATTCATACCCATTTTGCCTATAATTTATGATTAGATTATTATCTAATATAGCTAACTTTATCATAAATACAATGCCACCTAAATACGATGCCTATGCACATCTAAGTACAATGCCATCTTTAATTTTTGCCTATTTTATATAAAAATTCATTAATACAAATAACCAAGAATTTTACATATATAATTGGGACTCAACACAAACATTAGTTAAAGCATAATCAAAACCACTCAGTTCTTCATCAAGAAATGTTTATAAAATGTTCAGTATATCCCTAAATCCCTATTTTTAACAGGATTTGCAAATGAGTTAGAGAGAGCTGGGGGTCGGGGCATGGAGGTGTAGGAAAGAGAGGGAGGGGAAGAGGGAAAAAGAGAGACAGAGAAGCCTGCTTTCTGAAATGTCAATCTAATGAACAGACAACTTGGAGGACGATTCAGATAAACAAACAACTCTAGATTTAATCTTACTCTGATGAAACCAGAAGAGGACACACTCCAGCCCCATGAGAGCTCAAAGCAAAGCACCAGCTTAAGTCTCCTCTGCCAACAAATTCTATCTTTCTCAGCTCCTTTTTTTCTTCAGTTCTTATAAGGGAATTGGAAACTAAAAGCCTGTCTTTGCTTACTTCTAAGTCAGAAAGATATCTTGCTTCCTCCAAAAGAACTTCTGGCAATATTTCCCAGAAACACACTCTATAAACAATGATGTCATTCATCTCAGTTACCATGCCTGCCACCATCTCAGCCACCAATGCTTGTTTTAGTTCTGATAGCCAGTGAAAGTAAGGGCAAAAAAGAGCAAACAGGATAAAAAAAATTTTATAACTGTGATTGTTCATCATCTAAACTCAATCTTTCCAACATGACATTCCTAATGGAAATTTTTCCTACTTATTAGAAGTTTCAAAATTATGTCTAGGTTTTTCCCACCCACTTCTCCGATCTCCATCATTTTTAGTGCCTCAGACTCTCTTTCATAGCCTGCTCTTGCTCTTGAAATAAGAATCATACAGCCGGACAAGCATGCAAAAGGCTGTTAGAAACAGCTAATACTGCAAGAAAATGCTGACAATCTCTCAAAGAGAAAAAGGGAAACGGACGAAAGTCACAAAAGCCTTTTCTGCCAACTGTTCATTTTCAGTTTTAAAGCTTATTCATCACTTATATTAGCAGAAGCAAAAATAGGTAGAAGCAAGTTTTTCCTTAAGTGTATAAATGTATCAAATATTAGAAGGCTAAATGGATAAGTATGTTCCAGAGAACATATATTTAAAATAACTTACCCCAGTCTTCATCACTTATTCTACCAAAGGAACGGTCCCTCAAAATTCTAAAAAATTGATATTACATATGTTGAGAAGAGAAAGTCAACACTTAAAAAAAAAAAAGTTTGCATGTACATAACTTTATTGGAAATTTAAAAAGAAATACTCACCCAGCATTGTTGATCACAACATCTACAATATAAAAATATTCAAGTCACAAATATAAAAGCAAGCATATTAATTTGCCTTTGCTTACAACTCACATTTCTTTCAAAAGTGTTCCCTGCCTCCCCCCCGCTCATGGAAAAGTAGATATAATAGGTAACAAGTGCTAGCAGAACAAAATTTTATACCTATAGCAAAACAAAATCTGGTTCACAAAAGCACAATAAATACCCCATTATATCAGTGCTTTCCTCTCAAGTCTACATACCTAAATGTTTCCACCTCTACCTTCTGCCAAAATTCTGTGAGCTTATTTACAGAATTAGCAGTCACACAACTCTTAGGTTCTTAGAACTCAGTGGTAATCGTAAGGCATCCCTCAATTAACTTCAAAATTCACTGGGAAAATTAAAAGTTTAAAAGATTTTTCCTTGCCACTCAAAAGTCAAAAGCCCAGAAAGGAAACCATTAGAGTTAGAAACTGATGGCCTATCTTAATACATAATTGCATTCTCACTATAAAAAAAAAGGGATTACTTCTTAAGGTTCAACCACCATCTTGCGGCTATTTTCACCTTATGACTTCAAAACTTTGTGGTCGCTATCCCTGTGTCAGACACTATGTGAACACGTCTCTCATAAGCTCAACCAAATATAGCTAGAAACATATATACGCTAGACCAAAAAAAAGGGGGGGGGGACACATTCAAACTACAAAAATTAACATTTTTCAGATTATAAACATGTTGGGCTTATCTGCAATAGTTTCCCTCTAGTAATTCAATAACCTTTTACTAACAATGTATGGGACTAAGTCAGGAAAATTAAACAATATATTTGAAATGCTTCTTAAAAATGAAGATTTTTATTTTATATAATTCATCTTAATTAATTTGCAAGATACTGAATCATTTTAATCTGAATCATTATAATTATCTAAAATATTCCACTGGGTCCTCTATTGCCAAAATACTGATTTATTTTTTATTTTCTAAATATATTTGGGGTATGATTAAATTATTATAAAAAGGAAACTTAGAAAATACTTACAAGTTTTTTTTTTTTTTACAAGTTTTTTTAAAGGTTCTTAAAGTACAAAAAAAATATAAAACAAACTCAACACATACATGCATAAAAACTGTCACCTCAAGCCCTTTGTGGAATAAGATTAGGGTATGTAAAAAAAAAAAATTGGGGGCTTCCCTGGTGGCACAGTGGTTGAGAGTCCGCCTGCCGATGCAGGGGACACAGGTTCATGCCCTGGTCCGGGAAGATCCCACATGCCGCAGAGCGGCTGGGCCCGTGAGCCATGGCCGCTAAGCCTGCGCGTCCGGAGCCTGTGCTCCACAATGGGAGAGGCCACAACAGTGAGAGGCCCACGTACCGCAAAAAAAAAAAAAAAAAAAAAAAAAAAATTAAAATTTAAAACAAATCTAAAAATTTGATTACCAAAAACGAGTTTTTAATAAACAAAAGGGAAATAAAAAATATTTCATTAGAAAGGTAGAAGCTGATCTGTTAGTACCATAAATGCAAAGAAACATTACCTATTCTTCCAAAAGCATCCAGTGCTGTCTTCACAACCTTCTCTCCTGCTTCCACTGAATCTGAGGGAAAGGGAAATTAGGACAAAACTTCAGTAATATCCCTTACAAATGACTTCTAAATTCTGTGGCTCACAGCACATGACAGATACTATTCATTCAACAGAACCTGTTTCCAAGGAAAATACATACATATTGCAGGCACGTGACAAACTAAAATATAAATGATACATGTTACAAAAGAAATTTAGTCCCTAAGACAATCCTTTAACCTACAAAAAAAAAAAAAGGAGAGGGGGTAAATGAGAAGTATTTGACAAATAATATACAAGATACCACGGTCCAACAGAACTTTCTGTGAAGATGGAAATGCCCTATTTCTGCACTAATAACGGTAACCACGAACCACATGTGGCTACTGAAATGTGGCCTGGAATGTGGCTAGTATGACAAATGGAATATTCTATTTTATTTCATTTCTATTGAATTTTAAATAGCCACATAAGCACTTCCCCTTAAGGATGCAAATGGGACTTTGAGAGAGAGGGAAGGAGGAGCGTGTTTAATTTGAAAAAGCATGTTCAATTCTGCATCACTACATTTGGAAAACAAACCTACTGTTTTTGTAATACTAACTACAAAAAGTAAAGCTCAATGAAATATTATGGATTTGTTATTTTCTGCTAATCAGCCCAGGAGAAGGGCTCGTATCCCCAGAGCTGTGTGTCAAATGGTCAGCTGTCAACTCAACATCACCACTGCCTCTTTCTACTTCCTCTGCAATCACAGGGGGAGCCAAGTCCCTTCCCTGGAACCCATAAGGTCCTGAGTTAGATCTGCCAAAAAGAGATACTCGCTTAAAGGGAGAAAAAGTAGGAGGAGACTGTAAATGCAGGCAATCTTGTGAGCAGGCTGCAGATGTGAGACTGACAGCACATCTAGGTGAGCTCTTGAAAGCCACCTGCCACAGGCTGAGACGGTCATCGACAGTTTCCCTGACATGCACCTGCCCAGACCTTCCAATGGCAAGTCTCTAATTCGTTGTATAAAACCCTTCACACTTGGAAAACCCGAGAGGGGCTTCTGTTTTCTTGACTGAATCCTGATTGATACAGGTTGAATATCAAAAGTGAGGGGCAGGGAAGAGAATCCAAAATCTTTATCTTTACAAAATAGGTTTTAAAACCCCAGAAATTTTTTTTAAGTTGAAAACTTAAATGTCTGTCTCATTATTCCCTTGAACTCTCAAAACAAATCATATCCTATTTCCTTTCCTCTAAAATTTCAGAATAAAGTCATTGGCAATCTAATTTTCTCCCTGGCCCATAAAAACAATCTAATTTTCAGAAAAGTCAGTAAGCACTATCTTTTTAAAGTAAATCTACTCAAGAAGATTCCTTACAAATACTATTAGAATCAATACATCAAACATAAAGGTTGTATTTGCTGTTGTTATTTTTTCTTTATTTTTAATGCCTAATTTTGACTCTTACATTTTCATAAAGATAAGAAAGTTACATACAGCAATGATTACCTGTGCAGAATGGAATATGAAGGCTGGGTACAGAAGGGGGCCACTTCACTTCTTACACTATATTACTTAAAGAAATTTTTTTTTAAAGCAATTTTAAAAAGAAGAACTCTGAAGAAATACATAAGACCTTTTAGCTAAGACAGGTCTTTTAAGAAGAGAGCATATTCATATTCACATCTACAGTAATGTACTGATTATATCATGTGCTCATTATTAAAAATATTAAATAAACAACTGAATAAAAGTTAGACTCATAAAATAATCTACATCAAAAGTTTAAAAAATACGTCACTAAACATCTTTGGCAGACTTAGATAAAATCTAATCTCATAATTATACTAGAATGCCAAGATATTTGCTCAATAATTATTAACATGAGAAACAGCATTAGTTGAGGAAATATAAAAGAAGCAGTATAGTTCTCTCAAATACTGTACCATAGTTGGCCACTGCTTTTCCACCTTTCCTTCTTATTTCTTCAACAACCTTATCAGCAGCTAAGGAGCCTTTACCAACTCCCTTGAAGTCCCCTCCTAGATCATTCACTGCAATGCAAAAATAAACAAATAAGAATTCAGTTCTAGACCTTAAAAATATGAGTTGGAACTGAAATTATATTATTAGTATATTTCTTCAGTCATCTTCCTAATTCCCTATTACCATATTCCCATCTTACTGAACACACCATGAGATACGTACTTTCAAAACATGCCTCTTTGTTTTTAAATACAGATATGAAGCAGCAAAAATATTTAAACACAGGTTCATGTCATGAAATTTTTAACTGTGCAATACTTCTCCTTTTTTGGAAAGAAAAAGACCATGATTCAACCCACTTTTAGCAAAAAGAAAGAAAAGAAAAAAAACCTAAAGATCACTTTTAAGATTAAATACACAGGAAAACAGTATGGACATTCTTCAAAAAATTAAAAATAGAACTGCCACACGATCCAGCAATCCCACTTCCAGGTATTTATTCAAAAGAATTGAAATCAGGAACCAAAGAGATAACAGCACTCCAAATGTTCAATGCAGCACTATTCACAACAGCCAAGATGTAGAAATAATCTAAATATCAACTGACAGATAAAAATGGATAATGAAAATGTGGTACATAAATACAATGTACTATTATTCAGCCTTTAAAAAAAGAAGGAAATTTTGCAATATGTAACGACATGGATGAGCCTTGCAGATAATATGGTAACCCAGTCACAGAAGGCCAAATGCTGCATGATTCCACTTACATCAAAGTATGTAAAATAGTCAAACTCATAGAATCAGAGAATAGAATGGTGGTTGCAGAGGTTAGGGGGAGGAGAAAATGGGGAGTTGCTAATCGGTGGGCATAAAGTTTCAATAATGCAAGATGAATAAGTTCTAGAGATCTTATCTGTCATACAACATAGTGCTTGTAGTTCATAATACTGTATTGTACACTTAAAAATTTGTTAAATGTTCTTACCATAATTAAAAAAAAAAAAAGAAACAAAGAAAGGTCAAATACACAATGTGAAATATCTTCTCCATGTCAAGAAAGAGTTTGTTTACAGGAATGGTGATAAAGAACAAGCACAGTATTAAACTCTTGGAGAAGCACACGTGAATTTTTATAAAGCATAGTGTGTCATGGTCTACCAAAAAAAGAGGTCAAAAATTACATACACAACTAATATGTGTTCAGTCACTAATTTATACCATATATGTAATTTATATGTTTAACAACTGACCACACTTACCACATAACATCTCCCTATATCCAATTATATAGATACAAACATTAATTGCACATTTACTATTTGCAAGGAAATCTACAGAAATCTACAGATGTATAAGAATGGTGCCTATCCTCAGAGTTTATAATCTACTGAAAGTTAAGTATGTGGTAACTACACTAATGCACTAATTGCATCATAAAGTTTATAAAAGTCAACATAACTAAATAATATAACAAAGGTAATTTATACAATAATTTAATTATTTACAAAATAACATGCAAAAACAAATGAAAAGATAAATAGATCAATGCCAAATAACTTGGAAAAAACAGAATTTAAAACAAATACCTGGGACAAAGAATTAATTTGCATTGCAAAGTGATCATTTTTGTAGGGTTATTGCACATACTGTGCGGAATTTAAAAATTACTAATTAATAAATGGCATAGAAGTATATACTAAAATTTAAAGTCTCTTAATATTACCAAATTGATAATTACCATAACTGGGGAAAAAAGAAAGCCCACAAGATTTTATTTTTCTTTTCAAGAATGGTTCTCTTTTGGGGGGGGCTGGGGTGAGGGCTGCAAGTGGGGTTGGGTGGTAAAGGGAGATACAGGGATGATACCGAGCAAAGCTCGCCTAATGTGCTTTTACGCTTAAAGGAAATGAGTTTTTCAAAATGTGGACTGGGATATATTTTTTCTAGCAATATAGTCTTAACAGCCTTACTGTAAATAAAAAATGCCGCAAAGACACAAAATAATGGGGAAAAGGCTTACGTTATCCCTCAGAGACTTAAAAAAAAAAGTGTTATGATTCTCAAGACTAGATTCCTCTTAATTATTCATTTCTGTACAATTACTCAAATGACAGGAAACAATTTTAAAAAATCAAGATTTTAAAACATGCTGCTAACAGTCTTTTAAGATCCTTTTTAACTAAGCAAGGGAAAGTTCAAGAGCAAACTGGCAAAGGCCATACTTAAGAAAGAATTGTTCAATTGTGAAATGAAACACTACCCCCAAGTGGAAACTGTTCAAAGTGCAACTAAGTGCAGTCAAAGGTTAAGAACTGAAGACTGGATAAATAATTATTGAGATCAATGATGTGTAGTGAAACAGTTTCAGAATAGATTTATTCAAGACAAGTCTCTACCTTAGAGAGTACAAACTTAACACTGACCCCACTCAGTTATCCCGCTATCACCAGAGCTAAATCACAGGGATTACAAGTTTAAGTAAAAAAGCACTGATTACACACTGAAGGGCTTGGATAGCAACAATGTTAACAGACTGTATACAAAGAGAAATGTATCCACACTATGTGACACTGTTCTGCTTAAATATATGACTAAAATTCTAATCACAATAATATTTTAAAATACCATTACCGCCTTATACTGGTATGTATATACTCTGCATTTTCAAAGACCCATCTATGTACATTGCTTCATTTGATCTCCATACAGTTTTTTAGGACTTTGGCAGAAACAGTTGTTCCTATTTTCACAGAAGAGGAAAGTTTAGGAAAGGTTATGTAACTTGTTCCAGGCTCCAAAGCTTGTCCAGGCTCCAAGGCTGTATGAAATGGCAAAATTCAGACTAGAACCTTGACCTACCACAATACCATTCTGCTCCTCTAATGCTGTAAACAAGTTTCTTTTATCCTAATTATTTCCACTAAAAAAAAAAAAAAAAAAATCACATGTGCTTGGGGAGAATATAGAAGGAACAGTACATCAGGCACCCCAGTCAAACAAATAGCTTTAAAATAGGGAGTAAAAATGGTTAAGATTATGATAGTTAAGGACAGAGTCTTCTCAGCTAAAACCATCAAAATATCCCCAAAAGTGACATATTTGTAAATCCTCCATATAAAATCCAGTTTATAGCTCTGAAGAGTTTTGGGTTTTTTTAAGATGTAAAATCTTTTTCCTATTTCTGTCATTTTAAATAAATCAATGACTTGGATAGTCTATTAAAGACTACATAAGGTTTTTTACTAAAAATCCACCCCAAGATTTTACTAAGTACCTGCAATATGCTAACCACTAGAGCAGGGATATAAGAATCCAGAGAATTCTAAAACACACTTGGAGCCTGTAAAAGTACTCTACTAATAGGTAAATGGATACCTAAATACAAAGTACCAAGTTATCAGCTATTGAAGCCTGAAAACAGAACCATGTTTGTGACAATGCCTGTTTCCCCATATCCTCCCAACACTGGACATCATTCTTTTCAGTATAACAATTAAATGATTACAAGTTGTAGCTCATTATTTTAATTTACATTTCTCTGAGCACTAGTAAGGTAACATTATTTTCATGGGCTTATTGGTCATTTATACTTATTGTTTTGCCTGCTTAAATCACATTTCATTTGGGGTGCTTTTCTTTCTTACAGATGTGTACGTGTCCCTTACTTATAAAAGATTTTAATTCTATATCATATGTCTTGCAAATCATAAGTTCCTTTATTGAAATGTTGAAAGAGAAACAGAGGTAACACTGGAGCATTAATATTATTTGATGAGCATTACGTACATTGTTTTTCAGTGTTTTGTTACATAAACCAGATTGAGAAATCTGGATTTGTCTTTAGTAATCCTATTTGTGTACAGGACTTTGCTCTCAGAAGTTGGTTTTCTTGTTCATTCTTGCTATTCTTCGGCCCTGACTATTGGCTCCAAAGACTAGAGCAAGAAACATGCTTTGGGTCTCCTGATATCAGGGCTGCTAAACCAGCTGAGGGAATATATGTCACTTTTAGTTTGACAGAAAAAAAAAAAAATGCAAATCAAACTGATTATCATCTTCCTCAAACTGTCCCACCTTCTCAACATCACTTTGCTGGGTGAGATATTTCCCAGGTACTCTTTCCTTTCTCCCGTTTCTGAACAGCACATGTCACTAGCCATCAAGGCTTGACATCAATTTCATTATGATTCTTCAAATGTTCACTCTGTTCCCACTCTGTATCCAGCACTGTGCTAGGTGCTTTGAGCTCGCAAGGTAGTTTGTGCACTGAGGAGTTTCCAGTTCTTTTGAAGAATCGTTTACTGCCATTTCTTTCCTATTCTATAATTTCATGCCCAGATTACTACAGTTGCCTTCCCGGTGGTCTTCTGCCTCCAATCTTAATCTTCCCAGGCAATCAGCAGACTGTTGCTGGGTGATAGTCCAAAGGCAGCCTTTATACTAAGTCATCCCCTTGCTCAAAATCTGCAGTGGAACCCTATTATTCACTGCCTAACTTTCAAGATCCCTTAAAGTCTGCCCTCACTTTACTGCTTCACTTTACTACAAGTAGTTCGTCCTTTTTGCTGTAGCTCAGTGAGGGAAATTGCTTATATAGCAGTTTCTAACTTGCCACTTAATTAACAAGAGTAATAATGTTATAAAGCTTTGTATTTGAAGAGTGCTTTATAACTGTGCTTACACATATTCACGTTCATATATTTATTCAATCCAAGGGTTTGACACCAGCTGAGTCATATCCACTACCAATGACATATCTATAAAAGACTTTTATTTCCAAAGTAAAATGGTGCTTCCAAAGCTACAAAATCAAAATAACTTTCATATGTATTGATTCTGTGACATCCTTTACAATGAGTAATCTGAGAAGCATATAAAAAGATGACACGGGGACTTCCCTGGTGGCGCAGTGGTTGAGAGTCCGCCTGCCCATGCAGGGGACACAGGTTCATGCCCTGGTCTGGGAAGATCCCACATGCCGCGGAGCGGCTGGGCCCGTGAGCCATGGCCGCTGAGCCTGCGCATCCGGAGCCTGTGCTCCACAACGGGAGAGGCCACAACAGTGAGAGGCCCGCATACCGCAAAAAATATATATATATATATATATATGACACGGGCAATATTGTACTACAAGTGTACTTATTTTTTGGAGAGGTTATTTACTTTTTTTTTTTAATGCTTTCAAGAAATTCAAACCCCGCAGATTCAAAAAGTCTTTTTAATCCTTGTCTTATCCCAGAGGTAACTGCTATTAACCATCTCTTGGATGTTCTTCCAGACATTTCTGTTTTCTATGCTTGATGCCTTTCCTCCTATTCTGATAAAGTTTCCGACAGCAAACAATAGCACTAAGAATCATTTCATTGATTTTAGAGCTGTGGGCCCAATGGGGATTTCTTCCTGTATTCTGTTCATGTCCTGACTGCTACCAAAAAGTATTTAACGTGCCTTAAAAATGTGCAAGGACTATTAAAAAATGGAAAAATTAAGAAAACGTTACATCAGAGAAAGAGAAGCCTACTCAAAGCATATGCTAATGGTAGTTACTCTATTTGGGGACAGTGCCAGGTTTACCCTTAAGCTTCTTGACAGCCAAACAAAAGGTGGAAAACACAGAGCTGCCATACTATTTTCACTGTTTGGTAGAAAGACGCAATTACCCTAGTTCATCAGAGTCTTTTCCAGAATGGCCATAAATGTATCTAAATATTTGAAGACCTCCAAAATGTTGTGATAGTTTAGAAAGCAACGTCTTAAGTTAGGTCCCTTTAATTTAAGGGACTTAATCTGTCTCAACAACAAGAAGGCATCAAAGGTCTCCTTAAAGGGAGAAGAAGCTGAAAATGAAAGACTGAGTCCCCTCCAGAGTTCAGTCCTGGGACCCCATCTCCTGTTTATCTGCACTCACCACCCGGGTAATCTAATCCAGTCTCCTGGCTTTGAATACCACCTAGAAACTGAAAATAGATCTATATAGCTTCAACCTGTCCCCCCAACTACAGAGTCCTATGTCCCACTGCCTACCTACTATCCCCATCTGAAAGTCTACTGGGAATGTCCTCTCTCTGCGAATCCGGCCCTCCTCCAGTCTTTCCTATCTCGGTAAACCACCACTTTATCCTTCTCTCTCCCTTTCAACCCACATCAGCAAATAAGCAAATCCTGCCATACCGACCTTCAAATTATTTCCAGAATTTAACTTCTTTGCACCACCTCCATCCCTACCACCTGTCTGAATCACCCCCATCTCTGATGCAGATTATTGCGATAACTTGACAGATCTCTCTGCTTCCACTTCTTTTTTTTTAATGAAAAATTACAAGTGTGGACAAGAAGAGTTAATAGGATAATAAACTCCAATATGCCCAACATACTTCTCCACTTCCACTCTTGCTCCCCTAGAACCTATTCCTCACACAGCACTCAGAATGAGCCATTTAAACCTTAAATGAGGTCATGTTGCTCCTCCACACTCTCCAATGGCTTCCCATCTCAATCAGGGTAAAAGCCAGTCCTTACTCTGAACTAAATGGTCCTACATGACCTGACCTCCTGTGATCTCTCATCTCTCACTCTGTTCCCCTAGATAACTTCACTCCAGCCTGGGATGCCCCCTAAGCTCACTTTGACATAATCTTGAGCACAGTGCCCAGCACACAGTCACTATTATTGGCTTTTTACCCCCTTTACAAAAGGTTTTAATTCTTGATGTCATTTAATCCCCATCATAATCCTGGAAGTTATTAGGTAAGGTGGCTACTAATATTCAGAGAGGTCATGTAATTAGAGAGCAGAGACAGGATTTATAGCCTGACCTAACTTCAAAGACAATTCACTTTCCCCACTACAGTTCATCTTCTGGCTGTCAGGATCACACAGCCGTTAAAAACACAGGCTCTGGCATCAGACCACAGGAACTTGTAACTCATCTTTACCAGTTATTATGCAACTGCAGTACAGAAAAGAAATCATGTCAATCTTACTTCAAAAGATTGCAGTTTCAATTACCCAAAAGTGCTACTCCTCCAGTTCAAGAATAGAAAGCATTCTGCCTTTCTTACTGTCCAAAAAAGAGGTTCTCCTTGCTGGAACACTTCGATATTCTTTGTGTTCACGCCCTCAAGACAAAACTTAATATTCAGAGAACTCGATACAGCTTACCTACTGAGGAAACCTCAAACCTATTCCATTCCCAACATTTCCTTCAGATATGTGCAAACATTTCTTGAAAGATGTAATGTGTACGAAACCAAATGTCCCTTGTTGTAATTATCAGCCAAAGGCTTAGCAGTTCTTATATCCAGATTTAAATCTCCCATAATGCTTTATATTATGGAATATAAAACACAGCAATCATATTTACATGAAGAGAGTATCTTAAGTGATACCCTTAACTTTGCGCTTGGCCAGGTGATTTCCTTTGGCCAATGAAAGGTGAGTAGAAGTGACATGCCACTACTAAACAGAAGCTTTATGAGACACCAAGGGGATCCATTTTTATTTTCCCTCTGCCGGAAGAACAGCCATGATGATAGTTGCTCCTTCAGCTGGGATCCTGAAATTAGTAAGACACATAAAGCAGAGACACAGCTGCCCAGAAGCTGAAAGGTCAGGTAGGTATGAAATTACCCTTTTTTTTTTTAATAAATTTATTTTATTTATTTATTTTTATTTTTGGCTGTGTTGGGTCTTCCCTCCTGTGCATGGGCTTTCTCTAGTTGTGGCGAGCGGGGGCTACTCTTCGTTGCGGTGCGTGGGCTTCTCATTGCAGTGGCTTCTCTTGTTGCGGAGCATGGGCTCTAGGCACGTGGGCTTCAGTAGTTGCGGCACACGGGCTCAGTAGTTGTGGCTCATGGGCTCTAGAGCGTAGGCTCAGTAGTTGTGGCACACAGGCTCAGTTGCTCCGCGGCATGTGGGATCTTCCCGGACCAGGGCTCGAACCTGTGACCCCTGCATTGGCAGGTGGATTCTTAACCTCTGCACCACCAGGGAAGTCCTGAAATTATCCTTTATTATTATAAACCATTGAGATTTGTCTGTTAACTCAGCATAACCTAGCAAAAGTTGACTTATATGAGAAACAAGGTACTCCATTTCTTAAGGTCTTGCTTCTTACTGGCCTCTGAGCTAGTCATAGGATTAACTGATTAGTAATTTTTCCACAAACAAGATACTCCGATGTTATAAATCCTAGGTTTGCTTACTCCTCTTTACTATTTTTTGCTTACTCAGGTAAAAATATGCTGAGCAGAACAAAATTAACGCAGGAGAAATGTTAGTGCACATGATAAAACCTGGACTCGGGGCATCTGTGTTTTAAAAAAGTTAAAGCAGAGGGTAGTGGTGGTTAGGGAAGAACAAAACCCATTGGTAGCCTAGAAAGTTCACAGCTAGGTCACAGGCTAAAAAGTGGTAGAAAATATCAGTGAAAAGTTCTACATTTTCACATAAACTAAACTAAACTAAATCTGGCTCTCCAGCCAAGTTTGGCAAATATTTTTCCCAAAACACTAATTTTCTGCCTTTGGGGACTTTCACAAGCACTTGCTGCAATACCATCCCTGAGGCAATGACAAAATAAACAGATACACTGTCCCTGTTTACCTTTTTCTTAGAACTGAAAAACTCCAATCTGAGTTCAACAAATTCAAAGGTAATAAATAAATACAGGAAAACTGATCCACATAAACACATATTGCTGCAAAAGGTTTTACAAAACAAGTTTATATACTAAGATTATAAGTTAGTCACAACAAAAACAGCAGGAATTTATTCAACCAATCTCAAAGACACACCAACCACTCCCCAGCCCACCCCACCCCTCAAAAAGGGCTACATCAAACAATAAAGGAACGAATGAACAAAGTCCCTTCTTTACAAAAGGCAATATTCTAGGTCCCTTAGGAGATACAAAAGATAAAATGAGATACTTGCACTTACGGAACTGAGTGGAAAAGATGTAAATAAATAAAAAGTTGTAAGTATTAATAAATAAATAGCAATATATTTTTTTAAAGGAAAAAAAAAAGTTACAACATGTGCCTTTAGGCCCTGACATGAAATATTTTGGGGAAAATCTGGCAAAAAAGGCCTGAACTATACACCCCCTGACCAAATACCACAATATCAAAATTTGTCCTCGCCCCAAGAAGTAGATTGGATTAACAGAGAATGGCTATGACCTTAAACAAGGAATATCCAAAGTCTCTGTGTCCCTTCCATAAACATATATGCTAGGTCTGGACAGCCGAAGAGTGTGGTTAGCAAGATGAACAAAGATGCGCAGAGAGCAGCAACTAACCAAAAGTTGATAGAAACTGGAGAAAGAGAACGCCTCAAGGAGTTGCTGAGAGCTAAATTAATTGAACGTGGCTGGAAGGACCAGTTGAAGGCACACTGTAAAGGTAATTAAAGAAAAAGGACTAGAACACGTTGCTGTTGATGATTTGGTGGCTGAAATCACACCAAAAGGCAGGGCCCTGGTACCTGACGGTGTAAAGAAAGAGCTCCTACAAAGAATAAGAACATTCCTTGCTCAGCATGCCAGCCTTTAAGACTGAATTAGATAGTGTTGTTTTGTGGTTTTATTTCTGAAAGTAAAATCTGCCATAAATTAGGAATTGATTTCCCAAAATAAAATCCTTCTTTGTATGATGGTATACAGTTTTCAGTAATGATGTATACAATTGTATTGATTTTTTTCCCTAAATGTGTTATTTTAATAAATATCTCATGAATGAAAAAAAAAAGGATATATGCTGAGGAAGAAAAGTATATCCAATATCCTGCTTAGGTCTTCTTTGTTTAGAAAACCTGGCTGCTTGTTCAGTATTTTATTACACATCTCTGTAAACAAATTGGGAGAAATTTGTCTCTCTGTATTCCCTGATAAGATGTAGGAAAACTGGGATTGGGAGGTCAATGAGGGCCAACAATTTTAGCCCAGGAAAGATATTAATAAATATTGGGCCATACATCTGCCCTACGTACCTATCCGGCACTCATTTAGATATTCCCCACAAAGACTTGGCTGTACACAAATCCACTCCTATGTCCATACCAACTGCCAAGTACATCAGGCAAACCACTGAGATTACTAAAACCTCCCACTTTTGGTGTATTCCTCAATACACCATCTTCCAACTGATCCCCCCACAATAAAACTCATGCAAGTGCCCCTTTAATTAAAAAAATTTTTAACTGTTATAAAAGCTTCCATTTAAAAAATTTTTATGAAAGAGATTTAAAAAAAATACTTTGGATTCCCCGATTCCAAACATTTAGTTATGAAAATGCACTTATTTCTTACCTTTTCAATATATTTACACTTACAAGGATTCATCTTGCACCAGTCTTCTACATCAAAAAATTACAGCCCACAATATACCAAATTCAAGAATTTCCTTTTATATAATGAATGTCGGCTCATCTCTCTCAGTTCTACTAATTTGCAAATTCTATGAAACTAGTTTACTTTAAAAACTAAGTTACAAAGTTAGCCGCAACAGGGAAAAAAATTTTGTTGGCAGAAGAAGATATTACTGATGAAATTTGACCTTGACAAATTATTTGATGTGAATACAAAGGCCTCTGGCTTGTGAAGACATGGGCTCGAACCTGTGACCTGTGTATTTTAGTTCCTAGCTACTGAATGAAAAGAAAAATATATCAACTTACCAACAACTGATGCACCTCTTTCTGCAAAAGCCAGGGCATAGGCTCGGCCCAATCCTATTGAAAACAAAAGAAAAAAATCAGAAGGTTGAGAAAATGTTAGCATAATTTTTCTGGTCCACTCAACTCAATCCCTATTGCAAAGTAACTGGTGAACAATTAATTACATTACAAGGGTAGAGCCTTCATTGGTACTCTCAGCCTCTACTTCACCTACTTCTACTTTCAGGGGTTGGAAAGCTTAACACTGTATTTTCCACCTATTCTACCTACCGTTTCCTATCATTCTACCTAGCTTCTAGGATGGATGCTAGATGTGAATTGGGTTCCACCATTAAACGCATTTGCATGAAATGTGGAAGGAGGAAATGAGGCAGAAGCCACCTTACTGTGACTTTTGGATGTTACTGTTGGTTAAGAAGCTGATTTCTTGAGGCTTCCTAGGTATTAAGCAGATATAGTGGCAGCTTCTAGATCTAACTCCCTAATTTCTAAATGGCAGCTTCCATTCTCTAGATCCCTGGGGCCAGTGGCTATTTGGGCTGTGGCAGTTCCAATGGTAGCCTCAGAGGTAGTGGCTCCACTAATGGACCAGTTTTATACTGTTCCACAAGGAATTCCAAGAGGAATTGCCTAAAACCCAACTGCCTAAATTAAGTCCTTTCCTGTTTCAAATTATCTAGTGGTTTCTATATCCTGCTCTGAACCTTGACTACATAATCACCAAACACAGGAAATATTTAATTCAGACTCAAAGGTATGAGGTGTAAATTTATACATCCAAAAATGGATACATGCCTATATAAATTTTATAGGCAGAGAATATCTCAGGAAGTCTATAATAAGAGACTGGCAATTAGTGGTTACCTCTGGGGAACAGAATTGTGTAACTAGCAACAAGGGGTGGAAAGCTTACTTCTGTATTGTTTAAATCATTTTAACATGCACACGTTTTTTAAAATGTAATTGATAAATTTAATTGGTAAATTTAATTTGAATTGATAAACAAGTAAACAAATATTGAGATGGCTAAATTATCAGGCTCTTCTAAAAAGAACCCAAACTATAAAGTTTTCCAAAACTAAAAGATCACCAAATAATTTATTTTAAAATGTAATCCACTCTGAATGGATGAGAGAGAACCACTCAATATAATAACTCCAGTCTCCTCATATTTTATCAGATCTAGGCTAAAGCACTTGCTCTAAACATGAGGTTTTCAGAGAAATCAAATACTCATAACCAGAACGCAAAAAAAAAAAAAAAATGGTAACAAAGTGGAAAATCATCAGATGAAAGAAATGGGGTATGTCTCTAGTACAGATTGATCTAAGTTAATCAGAGAATTATCTCAAAACCAAGCTATGCAATACTCTGAAAAGATATGTAAGTAATCTACTTTTACCATAAAGGCCCATGCAAACTGTACACAAATCTGTATATAAAGTTAAAAGTGACATTCTCCTCCCTGTTTCCCTGTAACACCACTCGTCCATTAACAGGTTCGCTAAGTGTCCTCCCATGTTTTTGTATCTGTGCTTACATAAACATTATTTAAATACTTTATGTGTCTTAGTCTGTCTCCCCAAGTAAACTAGAAGGTCCTTGTAGGTTGAGATTATGTTATTCTTTTACATTTCCCACAATGCCCAGCACATCTTTACAGTCAAAACGCACAAAAAGTTAAAGCCAAGAGCCTCTATTTTCTCTTAATCCTCTTTTAAATCCTGCCTTAACTTTCTCCCACACCTAAGTTCATTGTCAACTGTCCTCTCTTCCCCATTTCTCTTCAGACCTTAACTTCTTTAGCATTGTCTAATATCAGTTGATTCTTTTCTCACAGTGCTTGTTCAGTGCTCTCTTCAGTGGGTTAGACTTTTCTCTGCTTCAAGTTGACAGAGCCTCTGAGATTAGCTTCCTGGACTATTTCACCTTCTAGCGTTACCAATCAAAAGAAGTCAAATGACTTCGAAACCTCTCCTGACTCCAGAATCTCCAACTACTCACACACTTCTCACTTCACTATCTCCAGATCTACAGCTTGCTATTTTATAACCATCTCAAATTCACAATGGCCAGACTCCCTTCTTCCACGGCCCACCTCCACCACTCTCACAACTACATCCCCAGCAACTACTACAATCAGCTAATAAATACGAATTCCCATTATCCCACCCATCATGGCAAAATTGTTTACCTTAATCCTAGACAATTCTAAACCTCTCCTTCCAGGTCTCCCATCAAACTATTCAATATTCCAAGCTAAACAACAGCACCTGAATAGTGCAAAGATATTTCTATTCATCTCTAGAACATGCATGGGTTGGAGTCAGACTAATTCCCAGACACAGGCCTGGCAGGCATTCACGGACACCCTCCTGGGATGTTTAGCAGTGTCTCAATTCTACAGATATGTATCCTTAAATGAGAACCCCAAGACCTCAAGGACAACAGTCTTCATGATAGGACTGGAATTAGATCTCAATCTCTCTTTCATAATGATGGCCCACTGTAGACCTAATGACAGTCTCAACTTTACCACAAAATTATATCTGCCCCAGATCAGTATTCAAATCTAATGGCTAGTAATTGTATCATAATCCAGGCTCTTTAAAATATGAATCAGTTCATGAACAGGAGGTGCTAAATTCAGAACTGTCTAGTCACAACCCATTAATACTTCACAAAATCAACTTAGTGGGTTGTAATCTGCATTTACTTAATGAAAAAGAATAGAAAAGTTCAAAGTGCACTGCATTTACTATGTACCGTGTCATGAGCTTGTTTCAAATATAGTGTGTGTGTGTGTGTGTATACCAGGTCTTGGTATAAAATGTATTTCATACTGTGAATCACTCACTGTCAAAAGAGGTTTAAAACATGAGTGCATTACTTAATTATTTCCATCAAAAGCAAAGTGTAAACAAAATGTTTTCCCCAAAACATAATCATTTTAGAATAAATATAGCTATGGATATAAAACATTTGGCCACCAATTAATACTAAAGATATTTTCTGAAAGGAAGCATGCGAATCCATTTTATAAATGGAGACATGAAAATACGTATGAATTAACTGTCAGAATTCCACTGTTTGTGACTTTTAATATATAATTCAAATTAATTCTGCATTAAGTCCATTCTAGGTATAAGGCACTACCAGTGGGTAATCAAAGGCCCATAAGGTCAAGGTCCCTGCACTTGGAGATTACAGAGATCATGGACAGGTGGGAAATAGTGTAAAACCTCACTGCAAAGCATCCGTGTGGGTATGAGTGGTTTGTCTTAAATTTTGTCCTTTAAAAATAGGGTTACTTTGGGACTTCCCTGGTGGTGCAGTGGTTAAGAATCCACCTGCCAATGCAGGGGACACGGGTTCAAGCCCTGGTCCGGGAAGATCCCACATGCCGTGGAGCAACTAAGCCTAAGCGCCTAGAGCCCGGCTCTGCGACAAGAGAAGCCACCGCAAAGAGAGGTCCGCGCACCGCAACAAAGACCTGATGCAGCCATAAACAAATAAATAAATAGAAATAAAAATAGGGTTATTTCACATAACCAATCTCCACTTGGCTTCTGAAATACAGGAAGATCTGGTCCACTTCAGAAAGGCCTCTGCTCTCCAGTTCCTACTGCCCCCACCCCACTCTTATTTTATTCCTCTATCGCCTGCCTGAGTCCTGCAGGCATTGGAGTTTGCAATCCGCTTGATAAACACACAAAGTCCAAAACGGAGGACTCTTATCAGATGCCTTTTTTTAAAGAAGGCCCTCTCAAGAACTTAAAATCATCCGACAGAGGGAAAGATGACTGACTTTTCAAAGGCAAGGGGCTGACATTTCTACTCCTGCGGGGGTGATTCCAGCCCCCAGACGGCTTTTCAGCCACGTTTAAAACACCTGACAGAGGCCTAGGGAGTCTATTAACAGGAAGAGTCTCAATCGATACGCACAGACGGGCGTCGGGATGAATTTTACCTAGTTTTGCAACCCGCAGCCGAGCCCGGCCTCTCTCCTCTCAAGACCTGAAGCCTTGAGAAGCTCCCACAGGGTTGGGGGGGGTGAAGAAGTGGGCTGCACCAGGAGTTTCTGGCTCCCCACTCAAGGCTGGCCAGCCCCTCCTCTCCATCCTCAGCCGATTAGGCGCCCGGAGAACAATCGTTGTCCGTCCTCCCACCCTCAACCCCACCGAGTCCAGTCGCTCGCTCCCCAAGCCGCCCCGCCACCGCTGCCCGCAGCCCAGATGCTGAGATCGCAACTACGGCTGCGTGCGGATTCCAGACCAAAAAAGGGGGACTCCCAGCACGAGAGCGAGCTGGAGGACGCCGGCCCTCTAGCCTTCGCGTACTCACCTCCCCCCGCGCCGGTGACCAGTACCACCCGCCCGTCGAACCTCAACGGCACGGCCATAAGTCCAGCCTGCAGCGACACACATACACTAGCAGAACTCCTGGAGTTCAGACTGCGGGACAAGGAGGACAGGAGGAAAGGCTGGGTCAGGACGGCAATGACCTGCCAGTTTCTGCGGAGGAGAGAAACGCCGTAGTTTTACAAGTGCGCCTGCGCAGCGATCCCTTGGAACTCTGGGAAATGTAGTCCAGCATGCCTCCAGTCGCGGCGAGAGCCTGCCCAGGAGGCTTGGCTTGAAAGGGCCAGTTCTGCGGCCGGAAGTAATGGGAGCTGCTGGGACCTGTGTAGTAAAATGATTGACTCCCCTAACTTCATTCATACCTTCATCCATCGTTTTGTCATTCACTCAACAAGAGTTTTCTGGATTTAGGCGAGGATGCAGCCCCTATTCTTAAGTAGCTTTCAGAAATAGCAAGGGGTGGGCTTCCCTGGTGGCGCGGTGGTTGAGAGTCCGCCTGCCGATTCAGGGAACACGGGTTCGTGCCCCGGTCCGGAAAGATCCCACATGCTGCGGAAAGGCTGGGCCCGTGAGCCATGGCCGCTGAGCCTGCGCGTCCGGAGCCTGTGCTCCACAACGCGAGAGGCCTCAACAGTGAGAGGCCCGCGTACCGCAGGAAAAATATATATATATATATAGCAAGGGGTAAAAAGGATTTCTTAGAACGTAATCCTTGGACCTCTTGGAAACCATCTGGAAAGACGCAGAGTCCTGGGCCCCCAGGCTGACCTCCCAAATGGAACTGTTACCAATGGACCCTCACTAAAGTCCTAGCCAGGCGCCGACACCCAGGGAGGTTCCGCTCAGATTCGCACAGCCAATCATGAAACCTATGCTGAGACTGGAACAGCAGAAGCTTTAATTAATGGCCAAAGAATGGAGAAGCGCAAATTTAGTTCGCAAATCAACTTCACAACCCAATTGGGACAGAGACACCATATGTTTAGGAGGGCCGAGGTAAAAGGGAGGGATTTGGAAAGAGTGGGAGGCATACTCACGTCTTATCTGAGAACAGCGTTGTGGTTTGGACACAGAACTGATGCAACACTCTTTTTCAGTCCTTATATGGGCTTTTCCAGATGTTGTCAAGACGATCGTCACCTGTCATGGTGCTGGTGGATGGGCCCTTTAGCATGCTAACGTATTACGATAAGCATATAATGAGGATCAAGGTCTACTGGAAGTCAAATCTTCTGTCATCTTGGGTCTAGTTGTTCTAACCAGTCCTTGCTTTTCTCTTTGCAGCTTCCTCCTGAACTTAGATAAGAACAATTGGTTTCCATTCGAGGGAGGGGCAGGGATATGATTCTGGGGCAACAGCCTTGGTAACAGAATCTCAGGGGACAAAAAAATGTCAACAGGTGCTCCTAAATGATTTTTGCTTTTGGATGGTGAGTACAGTCAAATGATGTAGGTTTTCTCAATTTTGACACTATTGAAATTTGGGGTCAATAATTTTTTTGTTATGTGGGGTTGTTCAGTGCACTGTAAGATGTCTAGAAACATCCCTGACCTCTACCCACTAGATGCCAGTAGCACCCCCCCAAGTCACAAAAATCAAAATTGCCTCCAGACATTGCCAAATGTCCTCAGTTGGGGTGGGGTGGGGATAACCCCTGAATGAGAACAACTAGTTTATACTAAGATAAACTAAGCCTCAGAAGTAACATTTTTGGAAACATAATTTTACTAGAAAAAATAAACTTTAATGTTTATTTTCCAAGGTGAAAATAATGCTTTCTAAATAGTTACTAAATAGCTTCAGTGGTGTCCAATTTTCAAGCGTGAAATTTCATTTTGGATATTGTCATGCATTTTAACACAACTGAATTGAACATATGAATCCTCATGTGGTGTCTCATAAATCAATATCTTAGGCAAAGAGGAATCTGAAACTTTTTGAATAATGGTTATGTTTGGTTTCTGATTAAGTCTCCATTTGTTCACACTCTCAATATACTATCTCTGTCCAAAAGACATAGTGATGATATGGGCTTCCCTAGTGGCACAGTGGTTAAGAATCTGCATGCCAATGCAGGGGACACGGGTTCAAGCCCTGGTCTGGGAAGATCCCACAGGATGTGGAGCAACTAGGCCCGTGCGCCACAACTACTGGTCCTGTGCTCTAGACCCCACGAGCCACAACTACTGAGCCCACGTGCTGCAACTACTGAAGCCCCAGCACCTAGAGCCTGTGTTCCACAACAAGAGAAGCCACCACAATGAGAAGCCCATGCATTGCAACAAAGAGTACCCCCCACTCGCCGCAACTAGAGAAAGCCCACGTGCAGCAACGAAGACCCAACGCAGCCAAAAATAAAATAAATTTTAAAAAATTTAAAAAAGACATAGTGATGATAAATAAAATACAAAAAGAGAATTATAAAGCTAGGATCAAACAAAAATCTTTGTATTTCCAGATAGAAACCCAAAGCAGAGAATGGGGCTATACTCACAGATCTATCCTCACAACTTACTGGAATCCAAGTGCAGAAGCAGGAAAATATACCTGGAAGGTAAAGGTGATAAAGGAGATTGGGGCTCAGCTCTCTGAGAAGTCATCAGCTAGTGTCCTTCTGTTTAAAAAAAAATTTTTTTTAATAGCCATCCTGAAACTCTGCCTGGGGTTCAGTTGATACACAGAAAGAAACTTCCTCCGTGAATGTCGGACATTCCTTATGAGATCATTTTACTTCTTCCTGAATTTTATCCTTTAGAAAAGAGCTTGCCAGATGAGGTGTCATGAATGGGTTACAGATGTGCATGAAATTTTGCTATCCTCAACCCTTAGTGCGGCTGTGGAGAACAGAATGGCTAGAACGCCCTGGCTGATCTCTGACCTGTGACCATTCTTATCTAGAGTTGACCCTTGAACAACATGAGTTTGAATTGTGCAGGACCACTTATGGGTGAATTTTTTTTCAATAGTAAATGCTACAGTACTACAAGATCTGAGGTTAGTTGAATCCATGGTGTGGCACCATGGATATGAAGGACCAACTATAAATTATATGAGGACTTTCAACTGCACAGAGGGTCAGCGCCCCAACCCCTGTGCTGTTCAAGGGGTTGTTCAACCCCTGTGTTGTTCAGCGCCCCAACCCCTGTGTACTTCTGTCAGAATACTGCAGGAATATTTTATATGTGTGCTGCGATTTGAAAATATTTAGGAGTTAAAGTATTAGTACTTCTTATAAGAATCTTCATTAGCTTGCTAGGGCTGCCATAACAAATACCACAGACTAGTGGCTTAAAAAACCGAAATTTATTTTCTCACAGTTGGAGAGGTTGGAAGCTTAAGATCAAGGTGTCGATTTGTTTGGTTTCTTTTGAGGCCTCTCCTAATGGCTGCAGATGGCTGCCTTTCACTGTGTCTTCATATGGTCTTTTCTTGCAGCAGATACCCCGGTGTTCCTTTGTATGTCCAAATTTCCTCTTCTTACATGACACCAGTTAGATTGGATTAGGGCCCACTCTAACAGCCTCATTTTAAATTAATCTTCATTTTAAAGGCCCTGTCTCTAAATACACTCACATTTTCTGGTCCTAGGGGTCAGGGTTTCAACAGAAGAATTTTGAGGGAACACAATGCAGCACCAACAGGGATTACTGTTGATAAACTCTTACTATTTTACTTGAAAATATCTTCATTTCACCCTCAGTATTAAATGATAATTCAGTTGGATATAAAACTGTCAATCATAAACTATGATCAAGTAGGATTTATTCCAGGGATGTGAGGATTTTTCAATATCCTCAAATCAATCAGTGTGATACAACACATTAACAAATTGGAGAATAAAAACCATATGATCATCTCAGAAAAGCAGAAAAATCTTGTGATAAAATTCAACATCCATTCATGATAAAAACACTTCAGAAAGGGAGAAAAAAGGGAACATACCTCAACATAATAAAGGTCATATATGACAAACCCACAGCTAACATCATACTCAATGGTGAAAAGCTTAAAGCATTTCCTCTAAGATCAGGAAGAAGACAAGTATGATCATTCTCACCACTTTCACTGAACATAGTTTTGGAAGTCCTAGCCACAGCAATCAGAGAAGAAAAAGAAATAAAAGGAATCCAAATTGGAAAAGAAGAAGTAAAACTGTCACTGTTTGTAAATGGGATGTTGCTATACGTAGAACATCCTAAAGACACTGCCAGAAAACTACTAGAGCTCATCAATGAATCTGGTAAAGTTGCTGGACACAAAACAAATACACTGAAATCTGTTGCATTTCTACTGACAACAAAATATCAGAAAAAGAAATTAAGGAAACAATCCCATTTACCATCACATCAAAAAGAAATACAGAGGAATAAACCTAAGGAGGCAAAAGACCTGTACTCTGAAAACTATAAGATGCTGATGAAAGAAATTAAAGACCCCACAAACAGATGGAAAGATATACCCTGTTCTTGGATTGGAAGAATCAATATTGTTAAAATGACCATACTACCCAAGACAATCTATAGGTTCAATGCAATCCCTATCAAATTACCAATGGCATTTTTTCACAGAACTGGAACAAAAGATTTCACAATTTGTATGGAGACACAAAAGACCCCGAATAGCCAAAACAATCCTGAGAAAGAATGGAGCTTGAAGGAATCATCCTCCCTGACCTCAGACCACACTACAAAGCTACAGTAATCAAAACAATAAGGTACTGGCACAAAAACAGACAAACAGATCAGTGGAATAGGATAGAAAGCCCAGAAATAAACCCATGCATTTATGGTCAATTAATCTATGACAAAGGAGGCAAGAATACACATTGGAGAAAAGACAGTCTCTTCAGTAAGTGGTACTGGGAAAACTGGTCATGTAAAAGAATGAAATTAGAACATTCTCTGACACCATATACAAAAGTAAACTCAAAATGGATCAAAGACCTAAATGAAAGACTGGATACTATAAAACTCCTAGAGGAAAACATAGGCAGAACACTCTTTGACATAAATTGCAGCAATACTTTTTTGGATCTGTCTCCTAGAGTAATGGAAACAAAAACAGAACTAAACAAATTAAACTTAAAAGTTTTTGCACAACAAAGGAAACCATAAACAAAATGAAAAGACAGCCTACAGACTGGGAGAAAACATTTGCAAAGGATGCTACTGACACAGGATTCATTTCCAAAATATAAAAGCAGCTCATACAGCTCATTATCAAAAAAACAAACAACCCAAACAAAAAATGGGAAGAAGACCCAAATAGATGTTTCTCCAAAGATGACATACAGATGGCCAACAGGCACATGAAAAGATGCTCAATATTGATAATTATTAGGGAAATGCAAATCAAAACTACAATGAGGTATCTCCTTACACCAGTCAGAATGGCCATCATTAAAAAGTCTACAAATAATAAATACTGGAGTGGGTGTGGAGAAAAAGGAACCCTCCTGCACTGTTGGTGGGAATGTAAACTGGTGCAGCCACTGTGGAAAACAGTATAGAGATTCCTTAAAAAAATAAAAGTCGAGTTACCGTATGATCCTGCAATCCTACTTCTGGGCATATATCTGAAGAAAACTCTAATTCAAAGATATACATGTACCCCAATGTTCACAGCAGGACTATTTACAATAGCTAAGACATGGAAACAACCCATATGTCCATCAACGGATGACTGGATAAAGAAGGTATGGTATATATATATATACACACAATGGAATATTACTCAACCAAAAAAGGAATGAAATAATGCCATTTGCAGCAACATGGATGGACCTAGAGAATATCATATTAAGTGAAGTAAGTCAGTCAGAGAAAGACAATTATCACATGATATGACTTATATGTGGAATCTAAAAAAATGATACAAATGAACTTATTTACGAAACAGAAATAGACTCACAGACATAGAAAGCAAACTTATGGTTACCAAATGGGATAGCAGGGGGCGTGGGGGGAAGATAAATTAGGAGGTTGGGATTAACATATACACAATTCTATATATAAATAGATACACAATGAGGACCTACTGTATAGCACAGGGAACTATATTCAATATCTTGTAACAACCTATAATGGAAAAGAATCTGAAAAAGAATAGATATATCTACATATGTATAACTGAATCACTTTGCTGTACATCTGAAACTAACACAACATTGTAAACTAACTATACTTCAATTTTTTAAAATTGTTTAAAAAATGTCAGCTGGTGTTATATAAAGTCTAGCATATTATATATTATGCTAGATAATATGAATATTATGCATATTATACTATAGTAAAAACTTTAAATTATCTTTCACATATACATATATATTTAACATATGCTGGAATATACATATTTAAATATACTCTAGAATATATTATATATAAAATATTATATATATACATATTAATATGTATATATATACATTCATATGTGTGCATGTGTGTGTGTGCGTGTGTATATATGTACACATATACATTCCAGCATATAGCTTTAAATGGCCAGGCATTTGAAGAAACAAGACAATGTGAACAAAATCCATGAGAAATCAAAGGTTATAAAACAGACACCAAGGGCTTCCAGATAAGAGTTACTGACCATATATTTCAAAATAATTATTCTTATTTGGTTCAAGGTAATAAAAAATGATTGAAAATTTAAGCCATGAATGGAAAATTTTAAATGATCTAATGGATTTTTTTAAATAATAAAAATATAATGACTAAAGTAAGAATTTCAAAAATGTATTTACTATCAAATTACACATGATAGAATTAGTGATCTGAGATAGGTCAAATAAAATATGTGAAATAAGCACATGGAAAAAATAAAATCATGAAATACTGGAAAAAACTTAAAGGCCAAAGAGATATGTAAGAGTTCCAAAGTAGAGAACAGAGAACATGAAGAAAAAGCAATATTTGAGTAAATAATGACTGACAATTAACCAAAACTGATGAAAAATATATAAACCATCTAATTTTAGAATATTCAGGCAAGATAAATACAAACAAAACTAAACCTGACTACATAATGGTAAAATTACAGAATATTGAAGAAAAGATGAAATCTTCTAGGTAGCCAGAAAGAAAATATTCAAATGAACAAAAGTTTAATTTAGTTTGGTTTTTTATTTCTTTATTTTTTCCAGTTTTCCAATTATTGAGAAATAATTGACATACATCATAATATAACTTTATGGTCTACAGCAGGATGGTTTGATTTTTTGATTTGTGTATACTGTGAAGCAACTACCACAATAGGCTCAGCTCACATATAGATACAATAAAAAGAAAAAATAAGCAAAAAGGAAATAACTGTTTCTCCTTGTTACAAGAATTCTCAGGGTTTACTCTCTTAACAACTTTCCTATACAACACACAGCAGTGCTAGCTATAGTCATCATGTTGTACATTACATCCCTAATATTTATTTATCTAATAACTAGAAGTTTGTACCTTTTAACCACCTTCCTCCAATTGCCCTTCCCCCCACCCTCAGCCTCTGGTAACTACAAGTCTGATCTCTTTTTCTATGAGTCTGACATTTTTTTTTAGATTCCACATATAAGTGAGATGACACAGTATTTGTCACTCTCTGTCTGATTTATTTCACTTAGCATAATGCCTTTAAGGTCCATACATTGTCAGAAATAGTAGAATTTCCTCATTTTTCTGACTGAATAATATTCCATTTTGTGATAGATACCACAACTTCTTTACTCATTTTATCTACCAATGTACACTTAGGTTGTTTCCATCTCTTGGCTATTGTAAATAATGCTGCTATGAATATGGGAGGGCAGATATCTTTTGAATTAGAGTTTTCATTTTCTTTGTATATATTCCCAGAAGTATTAGAATTGCTGGGTAATACGGTAATCTATTTTTAATTTTTTGAGGATCCTCCATATTGTTTTGCAGTGGCTGTACCAATTTACAATCCCACCAAACCCTTTCTCCTCATCCATACCAGCATTTGTTATCTCTTGTCTTGTTTATAATGGCCATTCTAACAAGTGCGAGGTGATGTCTCATTGCAGTTTTAATGCATTTCCTTAGTTACTAGTAATGTTGAGCATTTTTTCCATGTGCCTGTTGGTCTTTCTTATATCTTCTTTGAAGAAATGTCTATGCAGGTTCTTTGCCCATTTTTTCACTGTTTGGTTTTTTTTGCTGCTGATTTGTGTAAGTTCTATATATATTTTGGATATTAATCTCTAATCAGTTATAGGGTTTCATATATTTTTCCCATTCCATAGGCTGTCTTTTCACTTTGTTGATGGTTTCTTTTGCTGTACAGAAGCTTTTTAGTTTGATGTAGTCCCACTTGTTTATTTTTGATTTTGTTGCTTGTGCTTTAAGTATCACATTCAAGAAATTACTACCAAGACCCATGTCAAGGAGCCTTACTCCCAGGATGGGGGGCAGGTGAAGTCAAGGTGGCAGAATAGGGGGATGCAGAGTTCACATCTCCTCACAACTAGGGCACCTACCAGGCTCTGGTGGGGGACCTTGGACACCTAAGGGGACAGGAGGAACCCCTGCACAACCAGGTAGGACGTGGGGGGTTGGGAAGAGGGAAGCAAAAGTGGAGGCAGGATAGGACTGGTGCTCCTGAGGGGCGGCTGGGGGAGAGGAGGGGTTCCAACACCCAGAGGGGCCCACTCACCACTAGGGGATCAGCAGGGACAGGGAGATACCTTCAGGGGATCAGAGGGGAATGTGGCCAGCATTTCCCCCACTTGCTTGGGCCCCAGCAAGCCTGCTGGGGTCCCAGGCCTGAACCTCCACCCTCTGGGGCCCCCTCCAGTCACGCATGTCCTGTGGGCATGGGAGGGAGGGGGGAGGGAGGAGAGGTAGAGGAGAGGGAGAACCAGTACCCCAAGGGGCAGCTGGGGGAGGGGAGGGGTTCCCATGCTCGGAGGGGCCCACTCATGGTGAAGGGATCAGTGGGGACAGGGAGAGAACTTCGGGGGATCAGGGAATCGGAGGGGAATGCAGCCAGCATTTTCTTGACCTGCTTGGGCCCCAGCAAGCCTGCTGGGGTCCCGGGCCTGAACCTCCGCCCTCCGGGGCCCCCTCCAGCCGCACTGAGCCTAGGCCCAACTGCCCTTGCCTAAGCCCCGCCCCCCCATCTAACCCCCCCAAGGCCTTTTCCGGTATTTTTTTTTTTTTTTGCTGTTGTGGTTCTGTTTTGCCTTCTTGTTGTTGTTTCATTTATATTATTATTTTTTCTAATATATTTTTTATTTTTCTAACTTTATTTTATTTTTTATTCTTTGTTATTGTTCTCCTCCTTTTTGTTTGTTGCCTTTTTTTTTTTTTGCTGCACCCTGCAGCTTGCAGGATCTTGGTTCCCAGGACAGGGGTCAGGCCTGAGATCCTGTGGTGGGAGTGCTGAGTCCAAACAGCTGGACTAACAAAGAACTTCAGACCCCAGGGAATATTAATTGGTGTGAGGACTCACAGAGGTCCTCATTTTGGCACCAAGACCTGGCTCTACACAACTGTCAGTGTTGGACTGCGAACTCCAGTGTTGGACGCCTCAGGCCAAACAACCAGTAAGACAGGAACACAGCCCCACCCATCAAAAAAAATGATATGACATAAAAATATGTTACAGAAGAAGGAGCAAGGTAAAAACCTAAAAGATCAAATAAATGAAGAGGAAATAGGCAACCTACCTGAAAAAGAATTCAGAGTAATGGTAGTAAAGATGATCCAAAATCTCAGAAATAGAATGGAGGCATGGATTGAGAAAATACAAGAAATGTTTAACAAGGACCTAGAAGAACTAAAGAACAAACAGTGATGAACAACACAATAACTGAAATGAAAAATACACTAGAAGGAATCAATAGCAGAATAACTGAAGCAGAAGAACAAATAAGTGAGCTGGAAGACAGAATGGTGGAAATAACTGCTGAGGAGCAAAATAAAGAGAAAAGAATGAAAAGAAATGAGGACTGTCTCAGAGACCTCTGGGACAACATTAAATGAACCAACATTTAAATTATAGGGGTCCCAGAAGAAGAAGAGAAAGAGAAAGGGTCTGAGAAAATATTTGAAGAGATTATAGTTGAAAACTTCCCTAACATGGGAAAGGAAATATCCACCCAAGTCCAGGAAGCACAGAGAGTCCCATACAAGAGAAACCCAAGGAGAAACACACGAAGACATATATTAATCAAACTAACAAGAATTAAATTCAAAGAAAAAATATTAAATGCAGCAAGGGAAAGCAACAAATAACCTACAAGGGAATCCCCATAAGGTTATCAGCTGATTTTTCAGCAGAAACTCTGCAGGCCAGAAGGCAGTGGCATGATACATTTAAAGTGATGAAAAGGAAAAGCCTACAGCCAAGATTACTCTACCCAGCAAGGATCTCATTCAGATTCGATGGAGAAATCCAAAGCTTTACAGGCAAGCAAAAGCTAAGAGAATTCAACACAACCAAACTAGCTTTACAACAAATACTAAAGGAACTTCTCTAGGTTGGAAACACAAGAGAAGAAGAAACCCCACAAAAACAAACCCAAAACAATTAAGAAAATGGTAATAGGAACACATATATCAATAATTACCTTGAATGTAAATGGATTAAATGCTCCAAACAAAAGACACAGACTGGCTGAATGGATACAAAAGCAAGACCTGTATATATGCTGTCTACAAGAGACCCACTTCAGACCCAGAGACACATACACTGAAAGTGAGGGGATGGAAAAAGATATTCCATGAGAATGGAAATCAAAAGAAAGCTGGAGTAGCAATGCTCGTATCAGTTAAAATAGACTTTAAAATAAAGACTGTTATAAGAGATAAAGAGACATTACTACATAATGATCAAGGGATCAATCCAAGAAGAAGATATAATAATCGTAAATATTTATGCAGCCAACATAGAAGTACCTCAATACATAAGGCAAATGCTAACAGCCATAAAAGCGGAAATCAACAGTAACACAATAATAGTTGGGGGGGAACTTCCCTGGTGGTCCAGTGGTTAAGAATCTGCCTTCCAATGCAGGGGACGCAGGTTCAATCCCTGGTCAGGGAATTATGATCCCACATGTTGTGGGGCAACTAAGCCTATGTGCCGCAACTACAGAGCCCATGCACTCTGGAGCCCATGTGCCATAACTAGAGAGCCTGCGCACCGCAACTACTGAGCCCACACGCTCTGGAGCCCTGCACCACAACTAGAGAGAAGCCCGTGCACCACAACAAACATCCCGCATGCCACAACTAAGACCCAATGCAGCCGAAAATAAATAAATAAATATTTAAAAAATAATAATAATAATAGTGGGGGACTTTAACATGCCACTTACACCAATGGACAGATCATCCAGACAGAAAATAAATAAGGAAACACAGCTTTAAATGACACAATAGACCAGATAGATTTAATTGATATTTATAGGACATTCCACCCAGAAGTGGCAGAATACACTTTCTTCTCAAGTGCACAGGGAACATTCTCCAGGATAGATCACATCTTGGGTCACAAATCAAGACTCAGTAAATTTAAGAAAATTGAAATCGTATCAAGCATCTTTTCTGACCACAACGCTATGAGATTGGAAATCAATTACAGGAAAAAAACTGTAAAAAACACAAATACATGATAGCTAAACAGCATGCTACTAAATAACCAAGAGATCACTGAAGAAATCAAAGAGGAAATCAAAAAGTACCTAGAAACAAATGACAATGAAAACACGATGACCAAAAACCTATGGGACTCAGCAAAAGCAGTTCTAAGAGGGAAGTTTATAGCAATTCAATCTCACCTCAAGAAACTAGAAAAATCTCAAATAAACAATCTAACCTTACACCTAAAGCAACTAGAGAAAGAAGAAGAACAACAAAAAAAAGCCCCAAAGTTAGTAGGAGGAAAGAAATCAAAAAGATCAGAGCAGAAATAAACTAAATAGAAATTAAGAAAACAATAGCAATAAATAAATAAGGTCAGTAAAACTAAGAGTTGGTTCTTTGAGAAAATAAACAAAATTGATAAACCTTTAGCCAGACTCATCAAGAAAAAAAGAGAGAGGACTCAAATCAATAAAATTAGAAATGAAAAAGGAGAAATTACTACTGACACCACAGAAATACAAAGGATCAAAAGAGACTACTTCAAGCAACTATATGCCAATAAAATTGACAACCTAGAAGAAATGGACAAATTATTGGAAAGGTACAACTTTCCAAGACTGAACCAGGAAGAATTAGAAAATATAAACAGACAAATCACAAGTAATGAAATTGAAACTGTAATTAAAAATCTTCCAACAAAGAAAAGTCCAGGACCAGATGGCTTCACAGGCGAATTCTATCAAACATTTAGAGAAGAGCTAACTCCTATCCTTCTCAAACTCTTCCAAAAAAATTGCAGAGGAAGGAACACTCCCAAACTCATTCTATGAGGCCACCATCACCCTGATACCAAAACCAGACAAAGATATCACAAAAAAAGGAAATTATAGGTCAATATCAATGATGGACATAGAAACAAAAACATTACGATTTGCACTTTTCTAATAATTAGTGTCAATGTTTTTCAAGTTGCCTAGGGCAAACAGGAATTCATTGAAGGGCAGAAAACTCATGTCAGTTTGCCATTCTGTGTTTTTTTTATATGTTTATCTTGCCGTTCCCTGAACATATTGTTCCAGAAGGCAATATTAAAGGACAATCTCATAGGAGGTTGGAGCACTATATTTTCTTCATTGTGAATATGCTCTCAGGGTTCACACAGATGCAGGTTTTTTTGTTTAAACAGAAAAGAGGGAAATAATTAGTCCTTCCTAGATGCAGAATATAGGGATTTTGATCTGAAAAGAGTGTGAAGAGGTTATGGGGTATCACCTCACACTGGTCAGAATGGCCATCATCAAAAAATCTACAAACAATGAATGCTGGAGAGGATGTGGAGAAAAGGGAACCCTCTTGCACTGTTGGTGGGAATGTAAATTGGTACAGCCCCACTATGGAGAACAGTATGGAGGTTCCTCAAAAAACTAAAAATAGAACTACCATATAACTCAGCAATCCCACTACTGGGCATATACCCAAAGAAAACCATAATTCAAAAAGACACATGCACCCCAATGTTCACTGCAGCACTATTTACAATAGCCAGGTCATGGAAGCAACCTAAATGTCCATCAACAGAGGAATGGGTTAAAGAAGATGTGGTACATATATACACTGGAATATTAGCTGTAAATAGGAATATCAGCTGTAAAAAGGAATGAAATAGTGCCATTTGCAGAGACGAGGATAGACCTAGAGTCTGTCATACACAGTGAGGTAAGTCAGAAAGAGAAAAATATCATATAATATATCTTATATGTGGAATCTAGAAAAGTGGTACAGATGAACTTATTTGCAAAGCAGAAATAGAGACAGAGATGTAGAGAACAAACTTATGGATACCAAGGGGGGAAGGGGGGGTGGGATGAACTGGGAGATTAGGACTGACATATATACACTACTATGTACAAAATAGATAACTAATGATAGCCTACTGTATAGCACAGGGAACTCTACTCAGTGCTCTGTGGTGACCTAAACGGGAAGGAAATCTTAAAAAGAGGGGATATATGTATACACATAACTGATTCACTTTGCTGTACAGCAGAAACTAACACAACATTGTAAAGCAAATATACTCCAATAAAAATTAATTTTAAAAAATAACACTTTTTTAAAAAAGAAAAACATTAAGAAAAGAAATAAGGAAAAGAGACTCTGCCAACCAAATGTAAATTGGAAGAAAATCACAATGTGCTGGAGCTAAAAGCAATCTTAGCGGTTGAAATACACGGCATTAATGTCCTCAATTCTTTACCCTGTTCTTATCCACATTCTTCACATACGACCTGGCAGTACCTTCTCCCAGGAAAGAGACAGAAGATACTTCCCTCCCCTTGCTTTCGGGTTTGCCACATGATCTGCTTGGGTTAATGGAATGTTAATAGAAAATAGTTTGTGCTATTGTGCCTGCTCTCTTTCACATCTGTCAGAGCAGGAGAGTAAGCCTGGGCTAGCTGAGGAGAAGGATTAGAGACCTACAGGGCTGAGCCAGCCAGGGATGTACCCAGCCTAGAACATGAGACCCTCAGGTGACCTACAGATCTGTGAACCAGGTAAATGCCTATTGCTGTGGGATACTGAGACTATGTGGTTGATTGTGCCATATATTAGTTGATACCATACCCAACAACTTCAACTCCTTCAATTTATAGAGGAGAAAACCAGACCCCAAAAGTGGAAGCAGATGGATAGTAGTGGAAACAGGGCTGGAAATTAGGACCTGAAACAGAACCTTGAATATCTGAATATTAACTCCAGGCTCAGATATGCACTGGCCACATGGACACTGGAAAGCCAATTAGTTTCTCTGAATCTCAGTGCTTTGTTGGAAAATGAAGGTAACATGTACCCTAAATAAAAACTAGAAATTGTCTGGTCTAAATAAGGTATTCGATGTGAAGACACTTTGTGAAAAAGGGATAAAGACACTCAAGTGGTTAGTGTTTAATGGATGCCAAGTGCATGATGAAACTTTTGCTTACATGATATTATTTTATCTCATTTAATCTTTAAAATACCTACCAATTAATAAGGTAGGTGTGCACTCATTTGTTGAAAATCAGGTGATTACCGTGTGCTTACAGAGCCAGGTCCTATGTACATGTAACGAATAAACAAATTCATGCTGAGGGAACTGAAGTAACTTACACAAGTAACTTAACCTCAAAGAACTTGGCATGTTTTTATTAATCAGTAGGGAGCTTGATGATTGTAGCTCAGGAAAACTGTTAACTATTGCAAAATAACTTTCTGCTACTGGTCACCCAGAAACATGCTACAAAGTTATTCAAATTAGAGTGTCTGCTTTTAGAGCTTTGATCTGAAAATTTTATTAGAAACATCTGTTTTTACTATCCAACTGTCATGATATATATGCCATGCCACCTACCATTAACAGTCACTGGGGTCTCTAATCACAACATTCCATCTGCTCTGGAAGATGACCACCCTTCTCTCTGGGGCACTCCCAAGGGCATAAGGTGCATTTCAAATGTGCCACATGGCCTATATTTTGATTCAAACTACACCCAACATACCTTTAAAACTCAACAATACGTATCTTAGGTTTAACTTCTCAGCATGAGAAGGACTGACTCTCTTTTAAGGTATCCGAGAACACTTTTCAAAATTAAATACGTCAATATAGGCCCCTGCAAATATGGGGGGAAAAAACATAAGAGAAAAACAGATTTTATTTGCACCAACAAATATTTGGGAAACAGGAGGTGCCCTAAATTACTGGGAATGCTTATTAGCAATAGAGAATCTTGCCCTGAGTGAGACTTAAGAATAGCCACAAAAAGAATGAAAATTGTGTAAAGGCAAATAAACTTCTTTTCTCAGCTTCAAGAGTACTGAGTTCAAACATCATTCCTGGCTTCCTAATTGCATTGTAGTTTTACGTATGAGAAGAATGTTCTCTGAAGTGAAATCTCATGTAATTTCTTAGGGTCTTCAGGAATTTTAGTTAATCCACATTAAAGTAAATCGATCAGAATATGAAAGGATTAAGAAAATATGCTTTTATTCCACCTCAAAATCTCTTTCCCAATAAAATATATTTGATATAGATTCTACTAGCAGGTCTTAAAATTTACAATATTCCAAAGAAAATGAGGGATGATGCTGGAGGAGGACAGTGGAACCCCGCCAGAATTTGAGAGGACTTCCCTCTGGGCAAGGTTTCATTCTGATTATTTTCATTGCACTGAGTCACAAATTTCAGGACACAAAGAAATGAAGGGGCAAGGAGTAAGGGCTTCTTCTTCAACTTCCTGCAAAGCTTTATTTTTGAATAGAATCCTTGAAGTCATTATTTCTGAACAAAAATGTGTTGTGTACAAGAACTCTGCAAACATTTCTTATTCTTTTCCTTGTTGAAATATTTATAATGTATATTGTGAAAAGAAGCACACATTTGGAAAGAATCTCTTTGAAAACTTGCTTAATTGTGATAGTTAAATAGCTTAATAGTAAATAACTAGTTTAATAGTAAATATATTATGTACATATAACTACATAAATATAATAGTATATATAATTATATATAATAGCATAATAATAGAAGTGTAATATTAGTGTGTGTGTGTATATATATAGTATATATGGACAGTATTCCCGTTCAGAAAGGGAATTTTAACTTAAACGGTCTTCATTAACAGGTAAAATGCATGGAATTTTCAGCAGGAAAATATTAATACACATTGTGAAAGATAATTGTGACTTTGTGGTAGTATCCTACTTTCATTTTGTAAACTCTATGAAGGGCTTGCTTATCCCCTGCCTGCATTTCAAGCAACACTTACCAGTGACTGTGCCAGGTTTAAATCATAATTTACAGTCACCAATACAAAATTGCTCCTGAAAAAAATATTATTCTATTTTTTAGCATTATTGAGGTATAATTGAGAAATAAAACTAAGATATTTCAAGTGTACAATGGGATGATTTGATAAAAAATATTTATTTTAAATGGAACTCATCTATGGGTAGGAAAGTGAGTTTTGTATTTGTTATGTTTAATCTCTGCCCAAATCAACTTCCCTTTTATTTGAGGTTAAGGAACATAAAAAGTAGAGCTTGGGCTTTTATATCTTTTAAGTGGATTTCTGCTTAAAGATACTAAAAGACAGCATCTACACTAAAATGCCTTCTTCAGTCGGCACGGTATTTATGTGGTGGCATAATATTTTGAAATATCAGCAGAAGTTCTCCTCTTTTAATCTTTTGGGTTTTTTTATAAGACCATGGTCTTTTCACCATTCACGCACCTAAACTGTGAGACATTCATAAAGAAAATAATTTTATAGCAAAAAGAAGGCATTTGGGATTCTAAAGGCAAAATCCTGAGTCTGAATAGATTTGAAGACAGAGTTAGAGACAGACTTCCTACCATGACACCATGACAGCCAAAGATTCTCCTGATTTGATGGTGGGAGGCAGGGGACAGGAAGGGCAGTAAAGAGCCCAAATGGAGAGGAAATAGGGAATAAGCAGAACTTACAATTCCCTAAGAAAGGTGAGTCCTGGTCCCTGGCCACAGTAAACTGAATAATTGAAATCCAGATTGTTTGAGGATGGTTATAGGTGCACCTGGAGATCATTATATCTACTTCTAGTTACCATTAAAGGCAAGTGCGAAGGGAGCAAAATATTCTAAGGAGCCTCTATTCCGGAGGCCAGCATGAGATTGAGATCTACTTGGGTGAAACGCTGAAGTAAGAAGCACACTAAGGCTCGACTGTCAGCCTGCACGGCTCCAGAAATAGTTCTCAGCCACGGAGACCACAGCAAATAAAAAAGGAGAGGAAAGTGGGGTAGAAGGTGAAAGGTTTTCAGTTCTTCTTAAGGTTCTTGGCAACTGGTCTGCAATCCAGAGACCCACCTTGGTGTGGGGTGGGTGTAGGGATAATTTAATGAGAAAGGGAGAAGCAGGCATGAATCCTCAAATAGTAAAGGAGATATTTGCATTTTAAAGTGATCGGTAGGGCAGCAAGCACAGAGCTGAAATAGGTGGAAGCACTGTAGGCTGGTCTGTGTTATGCCTCCCTTGAAGGGTGACTTGGAGGCTCAAAAGTGCCTGACAACCAGGAATGTGCTGCTTACTTATGCTAATTCTGAGCAAGAGCTCAGCGTTCACAGCCCCGGAGAAGCTGCTGAATAAATACAATTCATTGCCTCTCATAAAGCACAGCTGTGGGAAATAACCTGCAGAACCTGATAAAATTTGGGGAACTAAAAGGGAACAACTTTCTATTTTTCAATCTGTTCTTTGAAAATAGTTTTTATATTTAAAAAAGAATCCACTAAGTACTTTTCAAATGATGCCAATAAAATTTACCTGGGATTCTCTATAAATATCAGACAACCTGTCCTTTTTTTTTAATCATAGAGACAAAATAAGCCAGACTCTCTAATAAATGGTCAAAGAATTTGACAGCTCAGAGGCACTACATGTTAGGAGCATGAAATATTGTACATGGTTTAAGAGGGGTGTGAATAGAGATTGGTATTGCAAAAAAAAAATGGAATTGTCAGTGTCAAAAAACTGGGACAGTGTCAAAGAAAAACTGCATTGATGGGGTTAAGTAGGCAAGGAAGACTTCATTCAAGACTATTTTAGGGACTTCCCTGGTGGTGCAGTGGTTAAGAATCCGCCTGCCAATGCAGGGGACACAGGTTCGATCCCTGGTTCAGGAAGATCCCACATGCCGCGGAGCAACTAAGCCTGTGTGCCACAACTACTGAGCCTGTGCTCTAGAGCGCATGAGCCACAACTAGTGAGCCCACGTGCCACAACTACTGAAGCCCGAGCACCTAGAGCCCGTGCTCTGCAACAAGAGAAGCCACCACAGTGAGAAGCCCACGCACCGCAATGAAGAGTAGCCCCCGCTCGCCACAGCTAGAGAAAGCCCACGTGCAGCAATGAAGACCCAATGCAGCCAAAACTAAAAATTAAAAAAAAAAAAAATACTATTGCTTAGGGGTCAAGACTACTGCAATCATGGAGAGAAACTGAACTCAACTCTGGAAACAAAAGGCAGAAGAGAACATTAAGGCCACCTTGATCAGAAGGTAGAGTTGGGTTTGGAGAGAATTCGGAAATATGTTCCCCTCCTAGCAGAAGCACAGTCATAGGGAAATGGAAACTCGGGACTTGTCGTGTCCTATTCTGTTATTTGGGAAAAGAAAAAAGAGGATTTTCTCTGCCTGGACTCTTGGCAGCGGTGTGCTAGTAAAGGGTTAACAATTTTTTTTTCTCCCTCCAGAAGAAAACAGAGCCATTTTTTGTAGTGTTTATTAATTTCCACGCTATGAATTTTCCCAATATGACCTATTTCAAGCTATCAATTTAATGATACTGCAATGTGAATTTGGGAAGAAAGGCTCACAATCAGGTTTTCAGAGGTAGAATCAGCCAACTTAAGCACATCACACTGCTTTTTAGCCATGCACACTGGCAAAAAACGAGAAGCATCTAGAAATAATAATAATATATGCTAAGGATCCAACTCCTCATTATTGAGGTTTTAGACAAGTACATGAAGAGAAGAAGTTTAGGGTAGGAATAGCTTAAGAATTATAACACAGACATTAACTTATAACACCTTACAAATTGCAGCTGATTTAATTCCCATTACTGAATTCTGATGAGGAAACCGAGGGTCTCAGCTTCACATAACTAGTAAATGGCCAAGCTGGGAATGGACCAGAGGACTAACTGCTTCCCAAACCCTCTCTCTCCATGAGCTCAACTCTGAACAACATTCACAAATCCTTTTCTCAAGACCTACATCCTCAAAAATATGTCTTACCTAGAGCCCACAATTCTTACAGGTAGATATATCCTTTAAGGATAAACACAACCCAGGATGCTGAAAATATGAAAATTGCTCTGTGAGAGACATCCTTATTCCATTAGCATCCCTTGCACATAAGTGGAACATATTCTGACGTGATCCAATGAAAGAGTAAAGGAGTAACTTTTTGATTTGGAAGGAGACAGTTACAGAAACTTCAATAGTTTGAAGCCTTATTGTGATAGATAGGAAAGCAAATGTTAAGTCTAAAATGAGGAGAGAGGCGAAAATAAAGGCCCCTGGAAACAATAATCGGCTGACTTATTCATCTTTGTATCCCTCCGGGTCAGAATGTGGCTGAACTCAGAGCAGGTGCTGGATACTAGTTTGAAGAAAGGAGAGAGAATTGGAGGGAAAGCCAGATGGAAGGAAAGGTAGAAAGACACAAAGACAAAAGGGAAGGAAAAAATTCAGGAGGGAGCGAGGGGGACCTGGTGGGTGTACTTTTAAAAATGTGAGGAGTGTCCAAAAATGGAGTAGAAAGGCTGTCGTCACAGCTGGGAAACGTGGCCTGACTTTGACATTCACCTGAGCACTGGTTTCTGCAGGCCAACAATTGAGTGAGTGTTATTTGTAATCTTCACCTTGCCCACCTTGTCACACCGTGGAACTCTCTTGGTCACACCCATTTATAGGACATAGTTATTAAATATTGTGCAAGACAAAGTGGGTTCTCATGTCATGTCTTTATATTTGCATATTTAATAATAATTAAAATGAAGTCAATAAAATATGTACATATTTTTATTTTAAATTGCATAGACAATGTGCATGTGTTTTTTATTTTTCTATGAAAAATAAGGGCAATTGTCTTATTTAAAGCACATAGCAATGAGGAGTGAAATTAAAATGCTATAAAATACTCTCTTTTTATTCAGTTAAGTAAATGAACTTTCTACCTGGAAGATGATACTCTCATTGGCATCCCTGTCATAGATTAATGGCAGATTTTTGGATGCTACCATTGATAAAGTATTTTTTCTGGCTTTTAATAAAGTACTGTTCCATGAAGGATATTATAATCTCCCAACATGGTTCTTTTGTAGAGTGGTTCAGTTTTTTTCCACTTGCATAATTTTCATTTGTTATCAGACAATAAAACATTTTGCTCAGAATATTTCTCCCCTCATCTTGCTTAATTTCAAATAAAATTAATGGGGATAGTATTTGGGGGCAGGGAAGAGAACCAGAATGTGAATACTCATATCATAATTCCTGTTACACACATATATCTTGAATGTGATTATCTAAACTGACTGAGATAGTAATCCCTGAAGGGGTCTTGCATGTCATAGATGTTGAACATGGATTTGTGAAAAAAAAAATGAACAGAAAATAGTTCTGTCTAGGAAGAGTTCTCCATTCACTAGACACCTCTGCCCTTCTCAAGTTATCTGCGCTACGTCACACTGTGTAGTCAGCCACGAGTATAGCCAACTATCAGAACTGGAAAAGAAATATTAATGAACCAAATTCCTTTAGACTCGCAGATGTTTGTTGCATACATTCTAGAATGGCAGTATTTTTTCCTCTTTTAACTGAATCTCCTAGGATGATAGAGTTAGTGCAAAACTAGAGAAAGAAAAGAGCATTATTAAATTCACTCAGTAAACACTTTTCAGTACCTACTACATGCTGACACTAAATCACTAAAAATCCTTTCAAGAAGTAGGTAAAGAAGGATGCACCAGGCGCTGGTCAGCCATTAGAGATGCTAGACAGGCAACGACGACTATAATACAGTATTGATAAGTACCAAGATGGGGATAAATGTTTGGGTATTCGCTATCGGAACACAGCATGACAGCCCATGCAAGGATAGGGGATAACTTTGGAAGTTTTTTGGAGGTACTGATGCTGACCTAAGTGAGTACCAGTGAGCCCCTCAAAGAGAAGGGGGAAAGGGTGCTCCAGGCAGTGGTGGTTTAAACTAGTTATAAAGGAAACAGGCTGTAAAGTTATAAAGGGCGAAGGAGGATCAGAGTCTGAACTCCCTGGTTTAATAACTATTGGGTCTGGGCAGATGACTTTTCTTCTACGCATCTATCTACTCATAGGGAACCTTAGAGAAAATGAGAGAGTAAAAAAGAAAAACAAAACAAAAAACAGTACTTGGGGACTTCCCTTGTGGCACAGTGGTTAAGAATCCACCTGCCAGTTCAGGGGACATGGGTTCGATACCTGGTCCGGGGAGATACCACATGCCGCAGAGCAACTAAGCCTGTGTGCCACAACTACTGAGCCTGCACTCTAGAGCCCGCGAGCCACAACTGCCGAGCCCATGCACCACAACTACTGAAGCCTGTGCGCCTAGAGCCCGTGCTCTGCAACAAGAGAAGCTACTGCAATGAGAAGCCCGTGCACCACAAGGAAGAGTAGCCCCTGCTCTCCGCAACTAGAGAAAGCCCGCGCGCAGCAACGAAGACCCAACACAACCAAAAATAAATAAATTTATTTTAAAAAAAGCACTTGGCAGCATGTAATTACTTAATAATATGTATTTTATCTGTGAAATTTTGGTGATGCATTCAGGTAACTATTTCTATAAATCTGGAGTGAAAATTTTTCAACTTAGATAATGATCATTGAGGGAGAAAAGAGAGTTGAGGGTTAAAGGACTTTCTGCTCGAAATTACTAGTTGTTGCAGGTTGTAATTTCCAGAAGCAGATACCATGTAGAGTATGGGGTACAAGATGTTCATAAAGGATCAAAACATATGAAAGAAACAATGAAACAGGATAGAGAAGAGGAAGAAGTCGAACTGTGAAGCAAGCACAAGGAAGCCCTGGCCACCCCAGCAGGGAGTCCTCGAGTGACCAGTGCCTCTTGGAGTTATGTGCATGGGCCAAAACGGCCATGTCTTTACCCCTCTGCCTGGCTACCCCAGGAAAGGCGTGACCGCAGGCAAAGCAGCTCTCAGCCACTGAGACAAATTCTCTGAAATTGGGCAGCAAGCCCTTCCCTGAAGGGGGATCTGGGAGGCACATCTCTGGATCTATTACAATAGTGTTCCCTAAAAGTATGTCCTCCTCCCCTTCTGGGTGAATGCAAGACGGTGCTTCTCAGCCCCTTATAGATGGGCTGGGCACCTCACTCTTCATGGACAATGGAGACCCTCCTTGGGAGTCTTCTGTTTCTCTCCTCCTGCACCAAGGGGACTGCATGTTCCATATGGTGGAGCTGAAGGACAGAGGAGCCTCCCTCCACCTGCATTGAAGAACAACTACATGGACATGATTCTGAAGAGTTCAACCTTCAGATGTAATGCAATGAGGAATTGTGATTAAGCTCTTAAGGAAGACGGTGACATGATTAGATCTGCCTTTAGAAAGATCAGTCTGGCTACGATATGCAAAGTTTTTGAAAATCGATGAGGCTGGAGGCAGACAACTCATTAGCTACTACTTTTTGAGACAAACAGGATGACAAGGGAAAAGGATTTATAGTCAAGGAAAGAAAGTAAAGCTACAGCTAAGGGTTAACTGTACTATTTGATGACAGGTTGGATGGCGGTCAGAATACGTAGTCTGGGGTGTGAGGCTGGGCTCTTCTATTGTATTTCCCATAAGAGCGGCTTGATAGGACAATAATAGCAGCTAATATTTATTAAGTGCATTTGGGCACCAGTCACTCTGCTAATCACTGTGCGTGCATTGCCCCCTCTTCTCAGCGGTCACAGTTATCCTTTCTACTCTGCTGACAGAAACCCAGCTTTATTTAGGAACTAGTTTTTTGTGTATCTTTAAGGGGCTTCCCTACCCCCAGGGGTAGATGCTCATCAGTCTATGCCAGCCACTATAATTTCATTTCCCTTATCAGTGATTTGTTACACATGGTCATGTATTAGAAAAACAAGACAAAGAGGAAAGTCTAGTGAGAGGCCTCTGGGATTGTTTTCCTCATAATTAAAAAAGGAGAAATAAAATAGGGACTCAATTGTTCCTGCCTTTGGCACTGCCACGTGAGGCCTCTATGTTAGGAGCTACTTGTATTCTTTTTGTGCCCCAAAGGGGAAAGTCAAGAGACTCCCAGAGAGAGTGACAGGAGCCCTCACATCATGGAGCTGAGCAGGTAACCAACTCTGATACAGCCGACCTTGGGACTTCCTGTTATGCGAGGTAGCGAATTATTCTCGTTGTTTAAGCCACTTTTAGTTTATTCAGTGACTTGCACCTAAAGGATCCTCGCTGATACACCTGTTTTAGTGTTATTATCTATGTTTGAAGGAGGTAGGAGAAGGAGTGAGGGGATAGCCCAAGCTCTGCAGATCTACCAGCAAGAGTAGGAGATCCTCTCACGATCTTGGTGGTCACCCCCGTGGAAGTACTAGAAGCTTAAATGCCAGTATTTGGGAAAATAATCTGCTTTTTTCACATTCTTTTTTCCTGAGACCCGACCTCAGGCTTTCACAATCTCAAGTTTTCTTCTCATTTTTAAGACATCCTTTGTTTCTTGGGATTTTAAAGTCACAGCTTTTTCCTCACTTCTTGCTCTGGCCCTTAACTATTTCATTAGCTCCATTCACCACATTAGATGAAGAGTGTGTCGTTAGCTCCAAATGATTGTTGGTGGCTGTTCAAGAACTAACAATAAAAAGTCAACGTTTCGGACTTCCCTGGTGGCCCAGTGGTTGAGCCCGCCTACCAATGCAAGGGACACAGGTTCAATCCCTGGTCCGGGAAGATCCCCCATGTCTCGGAGCAACTAAGCCCATGCGCCATAACTACTTAGCCTGCTCTCTAGAGCCCACGAGCCACAACTCCTGAGCCCATGTGCTGCAACTACTGAAGCCCATGTGCCTAGAGCCTGTGCTCCGCAACAAGAGAAGCCACCACAATGAGAAGCCCGTGCACCGCAACCAAGAGTAGCCCCTGCTCGCCGCAACTAGAGAAAACCCGTGCACAGCAACCAAGACCCAAAGCAATCAAAAAAAAAAAAATTCAACCTTTCACTAGTGACTGGCGTGCAATGGTGTATAATTTTGTGACATCTAACAGGGTCCTATGCTCTGTAGATCACAGGACTGGGAATGGCTGTTACTATGGCTGCAGATTTTTCAAAGGGCTGTATTCTTTTGAACAGAAGACCCTGCAAACAAAGTCTCAGATTCTGTCTTTTGTTTCGTCTCATTTGTGGCTCAGGTGAAACTATTTTTCCCATCAGGATAAAATTGTTTAGATTTTTTTTCCTTCAATAAATACAACCTTAAATAGTATATAACCTTTAGAAAATGCTCTCTTTTCATTTTAACTTTATAATAGTTATCTAATAAAGGCAAGATATTCCTGAAGGATAGGCAAAACTGGGAAAATTGTGTGTTCCAAACCAAAAAAGAAATCAGAGAATGTTAACCGAATCTTAACTTGAAGCAAATCTTATTTTTCTCAGTCTTCTTTTTTAGTTCTAAATTGAGTATTAAAGCATAGAGCACAATGACATCAATACATTCTCTTAGCATAATGCTATGTAACCCAAAATGAAGCATGGTATCAAATACAAATTCCTCCACTTGGGGTTTGCATCCCGTGTTTTCTCAAAGACTTTCCTCAAACACGCCCTCTCCTGCTTCAACCAATTCTCAGTTCTTGATGGAATATTACCACCAGCATACAAACAAGCACTAATATTGGTTTTTTTCAAATCAAATCAAATAAAACCTCCCAGAACTTTGACCTGAATCATCTTCCCACCACTCTTCCATTCCTTCCCAATTCACTGTACATTTTCTTGACAAATATAGTCATGTCAATATGATCTTCTACATCCAGTCCAATCAAGTTTCCACCCCTTCTATTCCAGAAAAAGATCTTGTCAGGGTCACACACACAAAAATTTATCCAGTAATCACCGTTCTTTCCTTAACCAGACATTTCCATTGCTTCCAACATAACTGCTCACTTTTCTTCACAAAACTCTCTCATCTCTTAATGTCTACAACCCCATGTGCTTGTACCTGAGTGCCTGCATTATTAGCTGCTTCATCACAGTCTCCTTTGCTGGTTCATTTTCTCCTCCTCCACCACTAAATGTCCTGGGCTCTCTAGGCGACATTTTTTCAAGCCTATGGCTTTAAATAGAACTTGTCTGCTATGACTTCCACATCTGTACCTTAAGATTCAAACATGCCCTAGAACTCCAGAATCATATACCCAACACCCTGCTGGATATTTGTCCACAGGTGTTTTTTTTGGTTTTTTTTTTGGGCGGGGGGGCGGTTTGTGGTAAGCGGGCCTCTCACTGTTGTGGCCTCTCCCATTGCGGAGCACAGACTCCGGACGCGCAGGCTCAGCGGCCATGGCTCACGGGCCCAGCCGGTCCGCGGCATGTGATATCTTCCCGGACCGGGGCACGAACCCGTGTCCCCTGCATCGGCAGGTGGACTCTCAACCACTGCGCCACCAGGGAAGCCCCCCCACAGGTGTTTTTAAAAAGCATCTTAAAATTAACACAGCCAAAATAGTACTCTTGATTCTTCATAGAACTCAATTACCAAACTCTTTTCTCAGATGAACTGTTTTGAATAAATAACACTATCCTATTTTTTAAGTCAAACTTTCAGGGATTTTTCCTTATTTCTCACTGTCCATCAGAATCCTCATTCTCAAACGTACGTATATAAATTATCAACATATCATGTACAATTTGCCTTCAAAACATATCCTAAATCTATCTTCTTGTTTTCCATTTCTACTGTTTAAACCATCATTGCTCAGATTATTCACAGCACTTTAGCTAGTCTCCCTGCTTCCATTCTTCTCCCTACACAATAGTTGTTTGTTTGTTTTTCCTTATTAACTTTACTGAAGTGTGACTTACATGCAATAAAAAAGCACCTATTTTAAGTTTGCAGTTTGGTGAGCTTGTCAAATGTATACACCCATATGATCATCAACCCTATCAGGATACAGAATATTTCCATCACCCCCCAAATTTTCCTTGTATCCATTTGCATTTTACCCACCCTCACCTCTGGCCTAGGCAACAACTGATATGTTATCAGTTGTTGCCTAGGCCAGAGATTACTATAGATTAGGTTTACCTCTTCTGTAATAGTATATACATGGGTTCATATGGTATGTGTTCTTTTGTGTCCTAGGTAGCTCAGCACATTTTTTGAGATTCGTCAATGTTTTGTGTCTAGTAGTTTGTTTCTTTTTATTGTTTGGATATACCACAATTTGTTTAAGAAAATATCAAAGAAAATCTTTGTGATCTTAGAAGATAAAACTACTAAATAGGCTATAATAAAAAATTAACACCATCATGATGAACTGCCCAAAATTAATGTATTAAATAACTTAGAGCCCAGGGAGATGATGCTAGGAAATCTACCAAATAAACCATCTAGTCTAAAAATCATATAATCATGAGGAAGTATACTTATAAGCCCATTCTTCAATGGGGAAGTACTAAGGTTCAGTAATTAATTTAAACATAATAAGTACATAAATAGTGAGTTTGGGGGAAAAAAGATTGTTTTCTGGGATAATCACACATAGGTGACAAGCTAAAAACGGCATAAAGTCCATTGAGATTGGTTACATAAAATTACAAGGTATCTGAGGCATCTGCATTCGAGACAATATTCTCCTCCAGTTAAGGAATGGAAAATTAGACATAGGGTATTTCCAAGTAATGTAGTCAATACTACTGTAGTATTAAGTGGACAGGAAGTCCTGCTTTTAAACTGAAATTGCTCCTATTAGCTTTAATCACTGATGTGAGTACTTTTAAAGTCTGGATAACCACTAAGGATTCATTTCCACAATATGCCTCCATTTAATGTGAAATCAGATGGAAGGTGTCCCAAACAACTGTTCAGTTTCTTTTTTTCAGTTATTCATTAATTAATTTATTTTTTGTTCCACCTGTTGAATGTGCTCTTTGAAAAGGACTTTGTGTGTTCCATTGTTTGGTGAATTCTTCTATAAATTTCAGGTATGTCCTGCTGGTTGATATTTTATTCACATCTTTTATATCCTTAGTAATTTTCTGCAGAAATTTCAACTGTAATGTGGATTTGTCTAATTTTGCTTGCAGATTTTTCTCAGTTTTCGCTTCATAGATTTATGAATCTCTGGTATTAGGTTCACAGGGATTCAGAATTGACACTTTCATTTTTATGAAATTCCCCTTCTCATCTTTGTCAATATTCCTGGTTGTGAGGACTTCTCTGTATATTTTCCCATTCTCTTACTGTTGGACTATCTGTAACTCCATATTTAAAATGCACTTCCTCTAGATGATATAAAATTGGATTTAGCACTTAAATCCAGTGTAATATTCTTTGGCTTTTTTTTAGAAAGTTTAGAGCATTTATAATTAATCTAATGATTTACATGGTTGTTTCTAAGTGTACCATCCAGCTATTTGTTTTCAATTTGTCCTATATGTACACTTTTTTGAGTTTTATGGTTTTATCAACACGAATACAATGTGCACACAAGCTGTCTCTTCATTTTCTTCGCTGTGCAGCCTGGCATTGGGATTGGTGACTGACAGCCGGCTAGGCTGCTCTTTCCACAATGGCTCTGTGGTTCTTAGAGGAGACGATGTGAGAAATCACAGCCCAGTAATATATGCTCCACATCAGCAGCATTTCAAGCTCCTTGACACTGTGGACAGAAACTTTCAGAAGTCACTGGTCAGCAAGTGCTTTGTTTTCTTGCTGTTCCAGTAACCAAAGTTGGACATCAAAATCTGGCCCCTGAATCTCCTGCACACCCTATTGTCATGCCCCTGGGCTTCTGCCAGTTCTGCTTAATTATGACATATCGGTCTGACTGGTGCTGGATGGATTTCTTGGTTCTCTTTTTGATCTTTGGCTTCATGAGAGGTCTGAGGGCGGCCATGATGCTGAGGAGGACGTGTCCCATATATTTTTTATTCTCCGTCCCTGCATTCTTTATGACTATTTAAATGTTTTAAATATTCAATTTTTCTTTACCATGGTCTTACTAGCTATAACTTTTAAGTTTATGCAGTAGGAGCTCTAGGGTTTGCAATATGCATCTTATCACAGTCTTTCTTCAAGTAATATCATGCCTCTTGAGTTTTAATGTAAGAAATGTATAACAGTATATTTCTATTATGCCCTCCTCTTCTTTATACTTTTATTGTCAAATAATCTACATCTTCATTGGCATAAACCCCACAAATATATTATTATTTTATAATTTAAACAATAGAATACATTTTAAAGAAATTTTAAAATGAAGGAATTTTTAAAAATTTACCTACATAGGGCTTCCCTGGTGGCGCAGTGGTTGTGAGTCTGCCTGTCGACGTAGGGGACATGGGTTCGTGCCCCGGTCCGGGAAGATCCCACATGCCGCGGAGCAGCTGGGCCCATGAGCCATGGCCACTGAGCCTGCGCGTCTGGAGTCTGTGCTCTGCAACGGGAGAGGCCACAACAGTGAGAGGCCCGCGTACCACAAAAAAAAAAAAAAATTTATCTACATAGTGACTATTCACAGTATTTTTTATTTCTTAGTAAAACTCTGGTTTACTCTTCCTTCAGCCTGAAGAAATTTACTGTAAATTTTCTTCTTGTGCAGATCCTTGGGTGATGAATTCTCCATGTTTTTCTCTTCCTGAACATATTTTTATTTTAGCTTCATTTCTGAAGAATATTTTTTCTAGATATCGAATTTTAGGTTGACAGACATTTTTTCAACATTTTAAAGATGTTGTTCCAAAATATTCTGGTTTGCATTGCTTCTGATAAAAAGTCAACAACTTTCTTACGGTTATTCTCCTGCACTTAATCTCTCTTTTCTCTGGCTGCTTTTAAAATTTTCTCTTTAACAATGATTTTATAAAATTTGAATTATGTGCCTTTGCTTTTCTTTTTCCTGATTAGAATTTTTTGAGCTTCTAGGACATGCAGCCTTATAATTTTGAACAAATTTGGAAAATATTAGCCATTATTTATTCAATTCCTGTCCACCTCCTTCCTGGAACTCTAATAACACTGTTGTTAGAGTTCTTAGTACCATCCCATATTTCACCAAAGCTAAATATATCTGTATGCATAATTTCTATTGTTATGTCTTTAAGCTCACTGATATTTTTTCTGTGGTGTTTAATCTGCACATAACGTATTTTGGGTTCTAGACATTCTATTTTATTCCTTTTAATATATGGAATTTCTGTCCACACTATGTTCATGTTTACATCAACCCTGGAATGATCTGGACATTTCCCTTTTCCCAGCACAGAGGCACCTGAATTAAAGTTCGGGGTCACCTAGGTAAAGTACAGGGGAATTACTGTTATACATTTGTCACAGTGAAAAATGATCTTTCATCATAGGCCTCTCTTCCAGTCAATGGGTTCATGGTCTGAGAATCAGATCACATCTGGAATCTAGGAAAAAAGAATTGTGACTTTTTAATGGGCAGCTTCCCTCTGCCTCCTTATCATTTATTTTTATTTTGATTGCACATATTATGCAAAATGCTTGCTTGCTGCATATTCATATTTCTGTAAGGACTAACATATCCTGTTAACCATTTCTATATCTCACTGTGAGTCAAGCTTCCTCATCTGCCACACAGATCTTGTTGCTCGTTGTGATAATTGCACTTACCCTGCTTTTGCTTGCTAAGCACTACCATCCCCTCTTTGTTATTTTGAGATGCAATCAAATTAATTGCTATCAGGATTCCCAGTCCTAAAACAGCATCTCTTACTGTCATTCTTTGCCTAGACGGAACAGCCATCCCTGAGCTCCTAAACAATTTTTGTTCCCCTTTCACCAGTTACTTGCTTAGTACTGTCACCTGGCATGTCCTCTAGGCCTTCGCGTGAAATACTGTCAGCTGTTTATCCAGCTTTATGTAATATATCCTACCTAGCTCTCTTTCTGAATCTTTGAATCCTTTCTCCATCATCAGCCCTGATAACTCTGACATTCCTACCTAATTTATTTTGTGTCAGTATTTTTTTAAATGTTTCTAATAGCTATCCTAGGAGAGAATAGCATGATCTCCCACTGTAGATGCCAGAGTGTTAAATTCTATTTCACAGGACTATCTCCCATATTGATAAACTCCCCCATCCACAACTTTCTTTTCTGTTCTGTTCCCCTTCGTTCAGCATCCTTAACATATACAATCCTGTGCATCTACTCTTGTCTCCTCATGGTATATTGGTACATATTAGCCAAATCCTGCAGCAACGGCAGCACATAGTTTTCCTCATTCCTTAGCAAGCCTAATAGTTCTCCATATGGATGTTCTGGGATTTGTGCTGGTACTTTCTTAGATCGGGTTTCCTGAAAATGGGGATTTTTAATGGGAAAGTTGATGGACAATGCTCTTAGGAAGTTCACCTGGAAGAATGTGAGAAAGGCAGAATCTGGCCGAAGGAGAAGCTGAATCACAATGTACAGTTGACCCTCGAACAATGAGAGAATTGTTGAACAACCCTCCACACAGTTGAAAATCTGAGTATAACTTATAATCGGCCATCCCTCTATGTGGTTCCTCCTTATACACAGTTCTGCACCCATGGATTCAGCAACTGCAGATCGTATAGTACTGTTCTGATCTATTTCTGGATCTCAGTGCTGGTTACACAGTATGTTTAGTTTAAGAAAATCCACTGAGTTTTAAATTAACAGTAGATGGAAATTAATGCAGGCATAGTAATTCAGTGAGTTTTTTTACGGGTTAGAGGTTTAGAAAAAAGTTTTTAAAAGTCTTTATTAAAAGATACTTTTCAGAGCCAATTATTTTCAGAAAAAAAAGTTTTCTTAAATGAAAATAAAGATGAAAAGACAAAACTTTAAATACTCTAAAAAATTTCTCCAGAGCTGGATTTTTTCAGTTTATATAATGCAATCTGCTTAAACTGATCTATTCTAAACAGTCTTTCACCACTGTGACCGTCCAAAATTAACAACCTTTATTTATATATGTAAGGTCCTTCCAGGGTACATTTGAATCATCAAAGACAAAGATGTGTTTAATTTCATTTAAGTCTATTTGGTTAAATTTTCTCTCTTTGAACATCAGTAGAGCCATGTGTGATATCTAATGGAAAATATTTCAGATTATTTGCTTAAGTAGATGGTCATGTCTGAGTCTATCATCTATTATTTATATTTTAAAGACATTTAATTTTAGAACTATATAATTTTGTTCTCTATTTTCTTCCTTCCGTCTTAGGTGTACACCTAATACATAGATGGATTTACAAAAGTATAGGAACTAGAATGTTTATAACATCACTGTTTATAATAGGCCAAAACTTCCAACTACACTATTAATGCCTATCAACACTAGAATGGATAAATAAACTGTGGTATATGTCCATAATAGTAGTATGTAACAATGAGAATCAAAATCAAAATCCACATACAACAATATAAATGAAACTCACAGACATATCAATTGAGAGAAGTTCAATTATTCATGAAATACTCATGAATTCAAAGTTCAATTATTCATGGCTGAATAATATTCTGATGTGTGTGTCTGTGTATCACAATTTGTTTATCCATTTAGCTGTCAACACTTAGGTTGTTTCCATGTCTTGACTATGAAATAATGCTGCAATGACCATGACAGTGCAGATGTCTCTTCAACATAATGATTTTGTTCTCTTTGGATATACACCCAGAAGTGGAATTGCTGGATCATATGGCAGTTCTATTTTTAATTACTTGAGGAACCTCCATACTGTTTTTCATAGTGGCTATATTAAAACACTTCCTGATGTAAAATTCCTATACACTAGCAATGAAAGATCAGAAAGAGAAATTAAGGAAACAATCCCATTTACCATTGCAACAAAAAGAATAAAATACCCAGGAATAAATACCTAAGGAGGCAAAAGAACTGTACTCAGAAAACTAAGATACTGATGAAAGAAATCAAAAATGACACAAACAGATGGAGAGATATACCATGTTCTTGGATTGGGAGAATCAATATTGTGATAATAACTATACTACCAAAAGCAATCTACAGATTCAATGCAATCCCTATCAAATTACCAGTGGCATTTTTCACAGAATTAGAACAAAAAATTTTACAATTTGTATGGAAACACAAAAGACCCCAAATAGCCAAAGCAATCTTGAAAAAGAAAAAACGGAGCTGGAGGAATCAGGCTCCCTGACTTCAGACTATACTATAAAGCTACAGTGATCAAGACGTATGGTACTGGCACAAAAACAGAAATATATATCAGTGGAACAGAATAGAAAGCCCAGAGATAAACCCACGCACCTATAGTCACCTTATTTATGAAAAAGGAGGCAAGAATATACAATGGAGAAAAGACAATCTCTTCAACAAGTGGTGCTGGGAAAACTGGACAGCTACATGTAAAAGAATGAAATCAGAACACTCCCTAACACCATACACACAAAAAAACTCAAAATGGATTAAAGACCTAAATGTAAGGCCAGACACTATAAAACGTTTACAGGAAAACACAGGCAGAACACTCTGACATAAATCACATATGTTTTCTGACTCACCTCCTAGAGTAATGAAAATAAAAATAAAGAAATGGGACCTAATTAAACTTAAAAGCTTTTGCACAGCAAAGGAAACCATAAACAAGACAAAAAGACAACCCTCAGAATGGCAGAAAATATTTGTAAACAAAGCAACTGACAAGGGATTAATCTCCAAAATATACAAACAGCTCATGCAGCTCAAAATCAAAACAACAAACAACCCAATTAAAAAATGGGCAGGGGCTTCCCTGGTGGCGCAATGGCTGAGAGTCCGCCTGCCGATGCAGGGGACACGGGTTCATGCCCCGGTCCGAAAAGATCCCACATGCCGCGGAGCAGCTGGGCCCGTGAGCCATGGCCACTGAGCCTGCGCGTCCGGAGCCTGTGCTCTGCAACGGGAGAGGCCACAACAGTCAGAGGCCCGCGTACCACAAAAAAAAAAAAAAAAAGAAATGTTTCATTGATAAAAATCAAGTTCCTGGAAACAAATTTTGGTAAAAACCTATGCCTTCTCCCATGATATGTCTCACAACAAAATAAAACTAGAAACATTGAAAAAGATAATCAGGAAATAGCAAAAATAAAATACATAAAATGACAGGAAAATCACAAACCTTTCAACATCGTCTATAGATAAGCAGTTCTTTTTCTCTTCTCAACAAAAATTAAGAAACATTAATACTGCATCACATCAAGTTTAAATTCTAATTTCTGAGGTTAACAGAAATGTTTGCAAATGTTAAGTTATAGCTAATGAACTAACATAAATGAATCAGTATCCTAATAGTTTTCTTTTATTAAACCAGGATGATCAAAACCAGAAAAAGGGGCTTCCCTGGTGGCGCAGTGGTTGAGAGTCCACCTGCCGATGCGGGGGACGCGGGTTCGTGCCCCGGTCCGGGAAGATCCCACGTGCTGCGGAGTGGCTGGGCCCGTGAGCCATGGCTGCTGAGCCTGCATGTCCAGAGCCTGTGCTCTGCCAACTGGAGAGGCCACAACAGTGAGAGGCCCGCATACCGCAAAAAAAACCCAGAAAAAGTAAACACAATGAGCTATGTGCTGTAGACATTGCAAATATTAAGTGCATTATTAAAGTTCTCTGATAATCTTTTCTAAAATCAATTTCAAAACGTTTCCTCAAGCCAAAGTGAGTCTATGCACTAACAGACAAAGCAACCCATGTATGATTTTCTTATTGTTTTGAATTTCTATTCCAGCTTTTCTCTTTCCTGTGGAACTGATAAGAAAAAGTGTAAGTACAAAGAGGTTCAGCAGAGCAAACTAAGCACATGCACATAAAAAACACCCATTAACGTATGTTGACACACAAGTTGCCCATAGGCAGTATCTTTTAATGGTTCTTAATTTTGTTGCTTACTGCATTGATGGGCTTAGAGATTATCATACTAGATGAAGTAAGTCAGAAAGAGAAAGACAAATACCATATGATATCACTTATATGTGGAATCTAAAATATAACACAAATGAACCTATCAACAAAACAGAAACAGACTCACAGACATAGAGCAGACTTGTGGTTGCAAAGAGGAAGGAGGGTGGGGAGGGATGGTTTGGGAGTTTGGGGTTAGTAGATGTAAACTATTATATATAAAATGGATAAACAACAAGGTTCTACTGTATAGCACAGGGAACTATACTGAATACTGCTCAGGCAACAGAAGTACTAGCTAGATTGGAGATGGGGTATGGGCATGAAAGCAAGCAGAGTCAGAGCACATTTAGGTGTTTGAATTTTGTGCTTAAAATATTTTAAGCAGGATTACTCCAGAGAAATGTTTACATCATGGAAAGATCACTCTGCCCCATAATTGAGAATTGATTGTAGGTGGGCAGGGGTAACAGATAGAAACCTATTGGGAAAAATTGAGACCAGAAGTAATGCAGAGGAAATGTTGAAGAGAGGGTAATTTGGAGATTTTTTTTTAATTAACTTTTATTGGCGTATAGTTGATTTACAATGTTGTGTAGTTTCTGTAGTACAGCAAAGTGAATCAGTTATACATACACATATATCCACTCTTTTTTAGAGTCTTTTCCCATATAGGGCATTACAGAGTATCGAGTAGAGGTCCCTATGCTATACAGTAGGTTCTTATTAGTTACCTATTTTTGGAAATGGAGTCAATAGGTCTTTTTGATTAATAGAATGTACGAGAACGATAGAAATAACCCCCATATTTCTGGCTTGAGAATCTAGGTTACGGTGGGCCATTCATCAAAATAAGGAATAGCGGGAGAAGATCAGCTTTTGGAGGGAACACGATTTCAATTTTGGGCAAACTGCCTACAGTAAGCGAAGTGAAGCTATGGTTGGAGATGCCAAACAGACAGCTATGGTTCTACAACTCTGAAAGTTTAGTTTCAACTCTCAAGCAGAGCAAGAAAAGTCTCTCTGTAACTCAAGCCTAAATCTCCAACGCAGTCCTGTCACTGAAAACTCGCCCCTACACCAGCCCCTTGCACTCTTAGCCCTTTGTCCACATATGCCTTTTGACGTTGTACCCCTTGATTCTGGGGCTCACCGAAACCCGGAAAGGCTAGACTCCAAGGCGCTGAAAGTTAAAAAAGCCCTTGTAATAAGAAAGGTCACTCCTGGACTTTGAGCCAGGACCTCGCCCCGCCCCCGCGCTGCCTCCAACCAGGAGGGTGCGTGGCCTGGAGGCGGGGCCCTCTTCTTCCGGAGGGTTGGTGCCCGTCACCCCGCCCCCTGCTCCCTACAAAGGCGCGTCTACCCGTGACGCTATCCTAGCATCAGGCCAACGGCGAGCTTCTTTGCTTACTGGGCACAAGGAAGTCCGCGGGCGTTTGGAATGTAGACTCGAATCAAGATGTAAATGTGAGCCTTGGGCATATGGCCACCAACGGTAAGCCAGTGGGACAACTCAGTAAACTGCGGTCTCCACGCTCCCGCCCGCTGCCGAGAAGGGCGTAGCTACGGCGACTGAGCAGCGCCAAACTTATTCAAACGCAATCTCACGAGGGAGCCTAGCAAGCGGAGTATCGGTTCCGTCGCCAAGCTCCACCTGGCACAAGTACCCAGATCTTCATGCAGGGTACTTGCTTCAATCTTGCGTTGTGGTCTTTCCAATAATCCCGTTATTCTGTTTAAAAAAAAAAAAAACTGCGAAAAGAATAAAAGAAAAAAAGGTTGTGTGCGTTATTCTTACTTTCAGAAATGTCAGTGCAAAATCAACCCAACTGTGATCTTCCATGAGGTGTGCTCAGCCACAGGCCCACAAGAGCGAGAATGAAGGCTTTCTCAGCCATTGCTGGGAAGCTAATACACCACTTCCCAGACTCACAGCTGGCCTCTGGCTAGTCGCAGGCAGAGTGAGGTGTATGATACACTACAAAAGACGGTTGCTTTATTAGTGTACACTGTTCTCTAATGCTCTTAGCTTGTTCTCGTGTCCTCATTCTTGTCGGGGGGAGGCAGAAGAAGAGACTTAAAGGTACCAGTTAAAGGTAACTCGGTCTATTTGGGGTAAATGCAATCTTTCAGGATTTCTCCCTCCTCCCTTTTCTAGCCTAAAGGTCACATTAAGATAGAGGAAAGATTTGGCAGGGGTAGGAGTGGTCCTTAAAGCCCTGCTGGCCTCTGTTTCTCCCCCAAGCTACTGATAAAGTATGTGGCAGATAGAACTTGAGGTTTATTCTCTCAACATAACTGAGACGTCTCAGTGATCCTCAACCTACCTGCACTTGGCCCCAACTCAAGTCTATCCAGCCTCTGAAACGTGTTTGCATCAGCATGTGGGCTCAGGTATTCCTAGAATCTGCTGTGCATTGTCTCTCGCTCTCGGAATTATTTTAGCAACTTCTATGTGAGTCTAAAATAAAATTTTCAAACAAACAAAAATAAATCTCTTCCATGCCAGCCAGGAGCCAAGGGAAACAGGAATAGGACCTTCAGCACATTATTGCATAAACAAACAAGGCCGTTAACATTCTGCCGCAGTCACTTTATGATGATTCAAAGTCACTTGCATAGCAGTGTCTTCTCAGAGTCAATATCTATCTGGTCTTTCTATCCTCTTCTCTCCCCCATCTCTCAGGCCCTGGCCCCGGAAGGGGAAAAGGGGTGTTGGGTCCCTGAAGACCCCAGGCCAACCACACCCCCTATTATCTACCCTCCTGATCTTTCTCCCTTTCCCAGTAAGAATTCTACTTAATCTCTGCTAGTCAGAACTCCTCCTAAGTTTGTCTTCTTTGCTCCGACCTTACGGGTGTCTCTTTTCTAAGGGGTTACTCTTATAAGGGAGACACTAAGCTTTGTGACTTAGCTCTCATGGTGTGTGGAGAGCTGGGAGGGCATGAAGGGATGTTACAGGGAAACAGTATTTTTCTCTTTTTTGCTGCTGAGTCTCTGAACCTGCTTCCTATTGTTGGAGAATACCTCTACCTATTTCCTACCTCAGAGGCTGAAAATAAGAGACACTTACCTTCTTAGCCTACTTGCAACCAGGCATAGCACATGTCCTAAGTTCTGCCAAATAGTTGCTTCCTCCCAAGGCTTTGAATTGGGATGGAGAGAATGACAAACTATACAGAATCCATTCTGGTGATAGGTGGTAGAAGCAGCAATGGTCTTAGCTCTAGCGGGGGTGGGCAAAATTCAGTGGTAGTGGCATCAGAAGGGTGAGTGGTGGCGTCTAGTATCCAGCTGCAAGGAGAACGGTGTCTTCACTAGACCACCTGCAGCATGATTGGGGCAGAGTTCCTGGCTGCAAAGCCCCTGACCTCACTCACTGGCCGTGAAAGTGATTCTGTCAGCTGTCACTGAGCTGCAGCTGGTTTGAGATTGCAGCTGTGCAGGGTGATTGAGCACATATAGACTACAGTAGCCAAGTTTAATATGAAAATAGATTCATTTGGGAACCAACACAGGCTTTCCAGGAGCTCATACTGCATAAGTCAGAATGAAGCCTTGGATGGAGATCGAAATTTTTCCCTGGAATCACAAGAAGTTCCCTAGGGGACCCTATACTGTAAAGGCAGCTGTAATTTACATGAACTTAAGACTCATTAATTTATCCCGTACACACTACTAAATATAAAATAGATAACCAACAAGGACCTACTGTATAGCACAGAGAACTACACTCAATATTTTCTAATAACCTATAAGGGAAAAGAATCTAAAAAAAATAGATATATGTGTCTGTATTACTGAATAACTTTGCTGTACACCTGAAACTAACACAACATTGTAAATCAACTATACTTCAATTAAAAACAAAAAGACCCATCGATAGCACCAGGAACGAAGCACCTCAGACCTGGTTTTTCCTCAAGCTCAGTTTAGTAGGTAGCAATCTAATGGATTTTTTGCTAATTTTTTTTCTCTTTTATCTTGTTTCTTAGCCTTGGATAGATGACCCAGTTTGGACCTAATTCAGCAAGAGAATATCTGCAGGAAAAAAATCTTTTAAAAATGCATCTTTCAGAGTAGGAAAGTTTATGTCCATGTGGCCTTACTGGACCTCTGAAGCACCCACCGTCTTGGTGGTGACAGTAGCTACAGCACAGCTGGAGAAAGCTTGGGTTTCTGCAAGAGGAGTGCATGAAAGCACAACTAACATCTCTACAGAAGATTTTTCCCAATAGAGTTTATGTTCACAGACCCTGGCCAACCAGCACAGTATGACTAGTAACCTGACAGGCTTAAACAAGAACTTTTCTCTTTCCTCCATCCCGCAGATAATCCTAAATAAATTGGCTGGCAACTGCAGTAAGGGTCTGGATTGCCCTGGAATCTGGGAGTGTCATTTTTGCTTATGATAACTGCTGCTAGTGTTTTTCCAGCAGTGAGGCTGCTGCTACACGGACCTTCTGTATGCTGTGCTCTTTGTTTTTTGTTTGTTTGTTTTTTCAGCAATAGAAACATCAATGGTTTAATGGATGGGTGATCTTGCACATCTGAAGCAAGGTCCTGGAGCTACATCCCACCATGTGCTGCAGACAGTGGGCAGGACGTGTTAGCAGTCTTTGTTCTGCTGTGCTCTTCGGAAAAGTAAGACACAGAGAGAATTGCAGCTGGGTTAGGCCTACTTTGGAGGTTAGAGGAGTTACATCCATTTCTAGTATAACAGGGCAAGATATGGTGATAGCACTAAGTGGTGGACAGTGTATAAAAGTTAAGTCTTTAATAAAAGCAGGACCATGTTTTCCATTTTAAACTTATCTCTTGGTACTTGCCTGGCTGTCCAGTGGTTGAGACTCCACACTTTCACTGCGGGGGGCACGGGATCGATCCCTGGTCGGGGAACTAAGATCCCATATGCAGTGAGATGCAGCCAAAAGTTAAAAAAAAAAAAAAAAAAAAAACTTACCACTTGTGCAGTCAGAACCCTATGCAGGAGGTAAGATCTGAATATTCATGCATTCAGCCTTTACTTATTAAGGGTGCTATGAGTCAGGCACTGTTCTTGGCCTAAGAACAGAACAGACAAGGTCCCTGCACTTATAGATCTTACATTCTAGAGAAGGGAGAGGATAAACAGCAAAGGAAGAAATGATTTCATCTCATCGCAAGTGCTAACGAAAAATTGTATCAATTTATCAAACAGAACGCATTACGTTCTAGGCAACTTGTTAATGTTTTACAAATATTAACTCATAACACCCTAAAAAGTAAGTGCATAATTATCCTCATTTTTAGATGGGAAACCTAAAGCGCAAAAAGGTGAAGTAATTTAGCTAGCATGTAGTAAAGAGAGGATTCAAACCCCAGTGGTAGAACTCTGTTGCCTGAAACAAGCTAACAGGATTCGAAAGAGATAGAAAGTTGAGACAGAGGAGGGAAGTACTAATTTAGCGAGGGCATCCAGGAAAGGCTTATGAGCAGGTGAATTTTGAGCTGAGACTTGAAAGTTGAGAAGAAACGGTCAAGCAAGGATTGTGACGGAGCTCTCCAAGCAGCATGAACAGTACATGCAAAGGACCTGTGGGGAGAATACCGTCTCACCTCCTGGCACAAGAGGAGGTCACAGAGGGAGGCAGGGACCGGATAGTGTGGAATCTTGGAGGCCACAGTGGAAAGTATGGATTTTATTCTAGTTATAATGGGGAGCGCTTCAGAAGCGGGGGAGTAAAATGATCCGTTGTGCAAAACTACATATTCCCCTCTGTGCACTTACAAGAATGTAAATGCATAGAGAAAAGCCCAGGAGAACATACCACCTGATTAAGTGGTTAGTTCTGGGCATGATTTGGGACCATGGCAATGATCAAGGGGACTTTGGCTTTTTCTGTTTTTTACCTGAAAAGCTACTTGTGTAATTATACAAATGAATAACTTCTAAAAACAAGTTAAGCTCCATAAAATCCCATGTGTTGTGTAGCTTAAAACCCTCTCAGTTACAAGCAGCTGCATCACGCTGAACTAAACACAGTATCTGTGGAGCTTGTGAACTCTGCTTCAGACACAAACCTGAATTACAGGATGTATATCTCCCTTAGAGAAACCGCAAGCAGTCGTGTGTATTGCGTAGTGAGCAAAACCTCTTAGGGAAAAGTTGGTAAGACTGAAAAGAGGCACAGTAAGTAAAGCTGATTGTGAGGCTGAGAAAACCCAAATAGGGAGTAAGAACTTGATAAATGAACTTGTTTACAAAATAGAAATAGACTCACAGACAGAGAAAACAAAACTTATGGTTACCAAAGGGGGTGGGAGGATAAATTAGGAGTTGACATTAACAGATACACGCTACTATATATAAAATAGATAAGTAACAAGGACCTACTGTATAGCACAGGAAAGTATATTCAATATCCCGTAATAATCTATGATGGAAAAGAAGCTGAAAAATAGATAGATATGAATAACTGAATCACTTTGCTGTACACCTGAAACAACATTGTAAATTAACTATACTTGAATTTTTAAAAAGGGTTAAAAAAAAAAAAGATTAAGAACTTGGCTGGTTTCTCCCAGTTGGAAGCAACTGATAATTCTATGCATTGTCTAAACTATGAAAACCAGTTTTAGTATATAGTGAGCTACTGCCAGTTTTGTCTTTCTTTGTAGAAGGTACCTGATGAAATGTGCTTTAAGAGTAACCTGGATTATCTTGGACACCTACTCCCATGACCATTGAGCCACTTGGGATTTACTACCCACTTTCACATCTCATTGCTTTCAATCTTCCTCCTTCCTGTTCACACCCTCTCACTCATCACATGGCTTATTTCCTGCTACGTGACTCTTCACCTCAGCTCCTTTCATTATGCTTGGAGACTTTAGAAGCCCTGTGCATGATCCAGCCAATGCCCTGCTTCCTAGTTGCTTAATGCTCGCACTTCCAGTGACTTTTTAATCCAGTCAACTTTGGCAACTTTTTCCCATAGTCACACCCTGGACATGTTCGTTACCAGTTACCACTTCGGCAATCTCACATCCAAACTTTTCCAGCTCAAGTACTCCCATTGCAGAATCCTTCCCTCTCATGGCAACTTCCAACGCATCCCTCCGTGTCTCTCTGGACACCCAGAGCCTCTTTCTGTCTTCCTTTCTGTCTTGCTTAGACTCCATGACTCATCCTTATAATCCACAACCTTGCTTCTCTTTTCCTCCTAGAAAACTTTTCTTTTCACTCCTAGAAAACTTTGAGATTTTCCAGCTTAAAATGTCTTCTAATTTCTATGATCATGTCTTTCTTGATGCATGAGTTATTTACAGATATATTTCTTCATGTCAAATATATGGAGATTTCCTAGTAATCTTTTTATTGTTGATTTTGAGCTGAATGCCTTATTATCAGAGAACATATTCTGATTTCAATCCTTTAAACATATTGAGGTTGGCTTTATGACCCAATTTTAGTAAAATTTGATTCAATGTTAGTAAAGATTCCATGTATATTTGAAAAGAATGTGTAATTTGCAGTTTGGGGCTCAGGGTTCTATACATGGCTATTAGGTTAAGTTTGCAGATCATATATTTCAAGACTTTTATATCCTTACTGATATTTTGCCTGCTTGTTCTATCAGTTACTGAGAAAAATGTGTATAAAATACCCCACTATGACTGTAGACTGTGAGGAAAGCCTAATGATTTAACACAGATTAGTGGAAAATATAGAATGAGAAAATGCAAGGAAAAGTTCTGGAAAGAGTGATACAAGTTATTTTTACTGGGAAGTGACACCTCGATTTTTTTTAATGAATTTATTTATTGTTTATTTATTTTACTTATTTATTTTTGGCTGCGTTGGGTCTTCGTTGCTGCATGCAGGCTTTCTCTAGTTGTGGCGAGCGAGGGCTACTCTTCGCTGCATTTAAGTGCCTAGTAAGTAGTAAATGCTCAGTAAAATTTAATTTTCTTCCTCTTATGCAGAGGAACTGAAGGTTTACTCTAGAACAACCCAGTGACTATAGCTGTAGTCACCTGTAATCACAGGTGGTTGGATATATTTATGCTTACCTGTGGGTAGAGTCCCTGGCGTGAACCATGGGTTCGGTACTTTCCATCTAATTCTCAGTATTAAAGAATCCCTTCAACATTTGTATATGAGAAGTGGCTTAACAAGTTTATTCGTTATCTGTTGTTACACAACAAATTACTACAAAACCTAGACAGTTTAAAATCACAAACATTTATTTATTATTTCAGCTTCTATGAGTCATAAATCTGGGCCTGGTTTAAGGGGGTACCTCCAACTCAGAGTTTCTCAAAATGTGTCTCACAAGGCTGTAATCAAGGTGTTGACTGGCTGCAGTCATCTCAAGGCCCATTTGGGGGAGGTTCCACTCTGAACCCACTCCTTTGGCCACGGGCAGGCCTCCGGTCTTTGCTGGCTATTGGCTGGAGACATGAGTTCCTTGCCACGTGGGCCTCTCCATAAAGCTCCTCACAACTTGGCAGTTGTCCTCCCTCAGAGCGAGCAAATGAGAGAGCAAGAAAAGGCACCTAGACAGAAGCCATAGCCTCTTTTTTTTTTTAATAGACTTCATTTTTTAGAGCAGTTTTAGGTTCACAGCAAAATTGGGCAAAAAGTACAGAGGGTTCTTATATAACCCCTTCCCCGACACATGTACAACCACACACACGCACACCGTGGACATCCCCCGCCAGAGTGGTAAATTTGTTACAACTGATGAGCCTATATTGACACAACATTATCACCCAAAGTCCACATTTAGGTATTGTACATTTTATTGGTTTTGACAAATGTATAATGACACGTATCCTCCATTATTGTACCGTACAGAATAGTGTCACTGCCTTAAAAATCCTCTGTGCTCTGCCTGTTCATCCCTCTCTCTCCCTAACCCCTGGCAACCACAGATCTTTTTACTGTCTTCATTTTTTTTTTGTCTTTTCCAGAATGTCATATAGTAGGAATTATACAGTGGGGAGCCTTTTCAGATTGGTTTCTCTCACTTAGAACATGCACTTAAGTTTCCTCCATGTCTTTTCATGGCTTGATAGCTCACTTCTTTTTAGCACTAAATAATATTCCATTGTCTGGATGTACCACAGTTTATTTGCCATTCCATCTGCTGAAGGACACCTTCGTTGCTTCCAAGTTTTGGCACGCCATAGTCTTTTTGTAACCTAATCTTAGAAATAACATCCCATTACTTCTGTGGAGTTCAGTTCATTGGAAGCAAATCAATAAATCCAGCCCGCACTCAAAAGGGAGAGATTACACAAGGGTGTGAATATCAAGATGGGGGAGGGAGGATCACAGAAGCTATCTCGGAGGTTGCCTACCACACCAGGGAAGACAAGTGTTTACAGCGACCTTGACCATGCCCAACCAGCCACATCAGTGAAAGGATGCCCTTTATAGAATCTGTGCCTGAAAAGAGTCTACTCTTGTTTTATTGTAGAATAGTTTACCAGAGTACTAAAACTACTGAGCGACACAAATAGATGCTCTTTTTGCTCATTTTGAGAATGATCCGAAAGCAATGCGCAGCACTATAAAATTCTCTGCCAGCTCATTTTACTAGAAAAATAGAATCTACTTCTGGCACATTTTCTTGTACAGCTGCCCATTCCATTCAAGTTTTTAAAAAAGAGAAGACCTCCCAATTAAACTATGCCATTTATTCCGCTCCTCCCTGTACTGCAGAGTGGAGTATATGATAGAGGACAAAATATCTGATAAATAAAATAATTCCAGTATTATTGCACGTATTATATCACATATATTTACTTATACTTCTGTACAGAAATGACAATGAGCTGAATATACGGTTTTACAGAGTAGGCATCCACTTGAGAAATGTTCGGATGTCATGTTAAAGTGCAATGTGCCAAATTTAAAATAAAGAATATTTATTACTGCTCACAGTAAAATATGTATATATGTGATATCGTTTTATATAGAGATTGATAAAATATCACTGGAATGTATATATGAATTCAGATTCTACATTTTTTTTGGTAGGGAAACTTTATACTATTTACCATCAAGTGGAATGGAAAGGTGAAGTCTGGTGCTTTTTTTCATCCGCAGATCCTAAAATCCCCATACTAGTCCAACATTTGGGGGAAAAGTATTTGTGAAACCATCTCTCGGTGGGAACAGTGGATCTACACGCTTATTTACAACTTTTAACAGATGAATCCCTTAACTCTCTGAGAGGTGTGTCCAAATGTAGCATGGAACCTCTGCTCTTTGCCTTATTGGATAGTGACATCCAACCTGAGTATGTTAAACAATTTGGTGATTTCTGCCTCAGGTGGAAACATGAAGGTCCACGATAGTTAGAAAACAGTGGCACCACATCACCACAAGAGGGAGTAAAGAGCCACAAAAACATCTCATACGGCTAGGCTCTAGCATTTCGGAGAAAACGGAACTTTTGCTGTTTCTATTGCCCCCACACTCTTACCTCTTCTAATAATCCAGAGACTTTCTTCTGGCCAAAGGCAGGCCCAGTACCTACAGATCTCTCTGTAGAAATGAAGAAAATAGAACCGGGAGCAGGTTACTTCTCCTATGCTGTCCCAGGCTGACTTTCCAGAGGAATGCTCCCAGATACCGATTCACACAGAAGTGGGTTCCTGTCTCATCGCTGAAGACACCCTTCAGTGCCTGCCTCTGCTCTCTGATTCACCACCCAAGCCCAAATATCTGGTTTATGAGAACACATGCCATGTTCAGTGATTCGAGTAGTTCTTGAATTAACTTACCACAGCACTAAAGTCACTAGGTAATACAGGGGCCAATGAGTAACTTTCAAAGGCCAACAGTAAGCACTCAATAAGGAGAAAGGTCAGACTTTGAGCCTAAGAAAACACACCTTTCTTGGAATGACATAAATAGAAATCCTCAGTTATAATCCACAATCATTGCTGAGTCCTTTGCGCCTGGGGAAGTTCTAAAACTCCGAGCCCCGTAAATGGTAGCCCATTATACCGAATTAACCGTCCAGGGTGTTTGGGGATTTTTTCACTGTTAGCACAGCCTGGGAAAAAAAAAAAATGATGAATAGAGCTGAATAAGATAGTTTTCCCTCATCAGAGTTAGTCAGACGCTGCAGGCAGAATGTCAGGCAAAAAATACAGGGAAGAGTAAATACAATGGGAGATAACTTATGACTGTGACCATAGAAATGTGATTCCTTGAGTCCTGACTGATGCTTACTAATCCTGTTTGGATTCAACAGAACAGGTTTCCAAACTACGATTTAAAACTTTTCTTGAGAATAAATTATCAAATCACTGCCGCAAGAGTTCCCTCGTTTACTAGATCCCTATGATAACTCTTCTCCAAAGAGTTCAAAGTGTTGTACTGAATAGAAATGTGAATTTTTAAAAGACACTGTCAGAGGCAAAGCTTAATCTAGTCATGGTGCTGGGAGAAAGGTTGGGAGATGGGAAAAACCATAACCAAGATGTCTTAAAGACTGAAGATGACTCCAGGTGGCTGAAGAAAGAGCAATGGCGAAATCTTTTGGCCTGAAAACTTTCAGCTAGCTAAAGGACTGAGAATACAGCCATGGCCCTGTACAACAGCCATCTTGAAAGCTTGGGGGAGCTAATTGCAACTTGGGAGACATGTCACATCTTGAATCTTGGAATCTTCCAACAGACTTCAGATACAGAACGTTTCATGATACAATTCCCAAAACTCCTCTCCCTAACACTCTTCTGCTATGAACACTGGTCCCTCTTCTACAATGCTCATTTAACATTAAGTAATATATGCCTCCAACTCACCACATACTTGTATTCCTGCCATTGTATCAGTGTTCCTTCCCAGCTTTAGATCTGCTCAAGTCAACATGATTTTACAGTTCGGCCCCAAAAGCTCAGAAACGCCTGAGAAGCAGGCCAGCCTTGCACACAGGCCAAGTCTCTAAGTCAAGCTCTAAGAAGTCTCAGCAAAGGAACGTGAAGTCCCGGTGGCTTGTCAGGATCCATCTCTGCAGTCAGGGGAATATGAAGCTTTGATTGGTCAGACCTGGGTCACAGGCCACATTTAGAGCTGGGGGTGAAATTAGCTCTATCTACATTGAGCATAGGAGAAGAGTAGATCCCCAGTTAATGTGAGAAGCTATTAGAAATAGAGTAAATGGGGACTTCCCTGGTGGCACAGTGGATAAGACTCCACGCTCCCAATGCAGGGGGCCTGGGTTCGATCCCTGGGCAGGGAACTAGATCTCACATGCATGCCACAACTAAGAGTTTGCATGTCACGACTAAGGAGTCTGCATGCCACAACTAAGGAGCTGGCAAGCTGTAACTAAGAAGTCTGCCTGCTACAACTAAGGAGCCAGCCTGCTGCAACTAAGACCCGGTGCAACCAAATAAATAAATAATTTTTTAAAAAAAAAAAGAAATAGTGTAAATGAATTCTGGGCAGCCAAAGAGTAACACGTGTCTACCTCCACCACTTTTCAGGCCTTCCCTCTCTATCATACCCTGCACAGGCCCATTTAGCTTCCAGGGAACCTTGGATGTCTGAGTCTAATGAACATGGAGCCCTTGGTGTTGTGCAGTGTGGTGGCTCTGACTGTTCACAACCACATACCAGGTCATTGCCGTGTGATGAGGCTCATTAGTATCCATTCACTCAATACTGTTTGAGTCTCTGCTCATATATTTTGTTAATTTCTATTGTCAGCAAGTCACCCCCCCCACCATACACACACACACACACACACACACACACACACACACATACACACACACACACACATCACAGGGAGACAAGCCAATGATAACATCTGACAGCAACAAAAAAGACCTCAGATAATAGGCATCATGGTGATAGGGGAAACTTCAAGGATGGTCAGGGTGATGGAAGGTGTTCATTACCACTGTTTTAAATTCATCTTAGAACAAGCCATGTCATCTGTACAAAATTCATGTAAAATAAATCGTTTGTTTCAAATAAACATCTCTATTTCCCCCTTTCAGCATTGTATTTAAACAAAATAAATTAAAAGAGTAGATACTTTTTACCCACATCTGGTTCCTGTATTAACCACATGTAATCAAATCAATTATTGAGTGGTTCACTAGGGAAGAGTGATTATCCTTCCACAGTGAGACATCTCCAAATTTTCAGAGCAGCAAGCAGATATAATGAGAATATAACAATTCTTCCAGGAGAGACATTCTTTTTCCTCAAAGTGATCCAGTTCTGCCCCCACAGTGTGTAATTTGCCACTGGAACATCCCACTATCAGCCTTTTGGATGGTCCTGGGGGTACTGACTCCTAGGAACTAGGTCTCCTGATGCTCTCAGATCTACCGTGAACAAATGTGGGCTCAGGAACTGGAGGGTGCGGACTCCCATCCTGCTAGACTGGAGAGTGCACAGGCAAGGAGCAGTGTGTGTGTGGTTAAAAGGGCAGCTACCATCCCAGCTCCACCACATACCACCTGTGTGCCCTTTAACAGTCTTTCTTTCTGAGCCTGAGTTTTCTCACCTGTAAAATGGTGATAAGAGTTCCTACCCTCTAGAGTTGTGATGGAGACAATATGGTCCACAGAGAGAGTTTAGCATAGTGCCAGGCACATGGTACTAAATAAAGATTGGTTTTGATTAGGGTTTTGATTTGTGTTATCTTTTTTTTTCTCACTTTGTTTTTAAGTGCCCAGGAGGTGAAGCTTGGCCTGAACTCTTACTTCCATCAGGAGGACTGTCATTGACAACTTAGAGCAACCTTAAACAAGAGGAACTCAGTTAGATAACTTGGTCCTTCACTAAATATAAGTAAACAACCAGTACTTAGATTTCCTTTTACTTACCAACTTGGAAGAGCTAGCAAACAAATTTTAGTCAGCCTAAGAAATGTTTAAAAACCCTAATATCCTCTTTCTAGAGAGTTTGTCCTTCTAGTTCACATTATTTTGACTCAGTTCTGGCTCAAAGATATCATATGATGCATTACACAATCCTAAAAGGAAAAGGTCAGAGCATTATTAAGGGTGATAGCTTCTACTTATTGAGGATATACTAGACATTCTGCTATGAATGTTTCATGTGCCTTAGTGATTATTTGAGATAGGCACTGGATATGCCTATTATACAGATGAGGAAACTGAGAAATGAAATGAAAGAAAAGAAGTTTCAAAGAAATGAAATCACATTCCCAAACTCCAACTACGAAGCTTGTTTCCTTAACATTAGGCCACTTTGCAGTCTTCCAAAATACTTTCAGTGATTGCAAATGCTTAAAAATAATAAAACTTAATTTGAATCAATATATTTTCATGATACTTTAGGACAGACTTTAATTCTGAGTTCTAACTGGTCTGTCTCCACTGACCAGGTCAGGTGCCTACTAGTCTGTTTCTAGGCAAAGTTTCCCGGCACTAAGTTTTCTTAGGTTCCCTCTCCCTTCTCTAAAAGAGCAAGCACTTTCCACAGCGAATATAAAACCAACCTAGAAATCATCTTGTATCAATCAGAACTTTCAGTTTGAGTCAGATACAAACTCAATCAGTTTGAGTCAGAAACTTGACTCAAACTGGCTTAAGCAAAAAAATTAAATGTATTGGCTCCTGAAACTGGAGAAGTCCAGGGGAAGGTGACTGCAGGTGAGGCTGGAAGTACTGCCTCAGATGATAGCATCAGGACTCACTTTCTCTCCATCTCTCCATCTCTCCATCCCTCCACTTTCCAGGTTCCTTTCTTTCTCAGCCTGCCTCTCTCCTCAAGGCAGCACATTGGCTGCCAGAAGCTCCAGACTCACAGCCTCATAGTTTCAAGTCCGGGGGGAAGACAGAAGGATTCTTTCCCTGTATCTCTAGCAAAAGTCCTAGGATGATTTACAGTTGAGCCTGATTGCACAGCTGCATTGCATGTTCATTCTTGAATCAATCACTGACACAAAGGGGAGGCCATGCTCTGATTGACCAGACCCACGTCATGTGCTCAATTGTCATCAGACTTACCATCAGCATCTGGATAGAGAGCTGGAGGGAGGTGGTACTGCTGTCCTACAGAGAAACCAGCATGTTGTTAACAATAGAAAGAGAATGGATGCTGAGCAACAAAATGTAAATGACCACAACGTAAATGATGTTAGGTCCTAATACCCTATGAGCCTAGGGACTCAACTACACATACTCTTAACTAAACTCTGGGCCCTTGAATGACAACATGACATAACATTAGAAATCAGAACAATTCCTAAAATCATGGCCAGATAACGATTGCCAACCTATGGGCAGAGGTCCTAAGTTCGGGCAAAATATAGATTTAAAGAGTTAATATAAAGCATCTCTCACTCAACAATTAAGTTATGCCAGAGTCAATACCTGAGAATCCAGAGCCATGTAACAATATCAATCGTCCCTCTTTCCCCACACTCACCTTGTCATGACCTTGGAAATTCCAGGATTTAAAACAAAGGAGCCATAACAGAGACTAAAGGAGCCAGAGGCAAGCAGGCTCAGAAGCTTTCAGCTTATCCTGAAGAGCTAACACAGGAGAAAGGTTCTTCTCAGATGGTGTCCATATGGTTTACATATAGTGTACATGGAATTTGTGTCAAATCTACAGCCAGGGACAAGAGTGATGCAGAAGGAACAGACCAATCACCTTTCTTAGAGCTGTGATACACCGAGAACATGACCTCAGCCTGGCACCGGTGAATGAGAGGAGTCATTGTTGAAGGGAGCCAGTGAACTGCTAAGACGGAATGTGGCTCTGGTTGGATGAAATCGTTAGCACAGCCCTGGTACCCTTGGTTGAATATGTTATTACATTTCAAAAGTAAAGAGAAAGGTGCAACACGATAGCTGGTGAATATTTTCAAAATGAAGATTAACATTTATCTCCAAATACGAATCTTCCTCAAATATAAACTGCTAATTTAAAAGGCCTCAAGTATTAAGCTTCCTAGATAAATTCTCTGTGCATGTGATTCCTTCTTCATAAAACAGCCCGGATGATGATTTTAGTTTCAAATCTAAAATTCAACAGCAAGCATTTTCTTAGAAAAGGCAGCTACTAACTACAGAGTATCTTAGTCCAGCGATGTGGCCTCAGTTCACACTAAAAACCACTCCCATCACCTCCGCATCCCTGTCCACATTCTCCAGGTGGTGGTGATGATGATGATGATGGTGGTGGTGATGGCGGCAGCTAACAGGAATCGAGCCCTTACTATATGCTAAACGCTCTTCTTTACCTAAGTGATTTACATGGATAATTTAAGTATTGCAATTATCTTCACTTAACGGATAAAAATAACAAGAGATGGAGAAAATAGTAACCTGCACAAAGTCACAGCCTGCAAGTGACTCCCTCACCCAGATGTTTAACCCAATCATCTGATTTGTGGACATGACAGTATGGATCTCAATTTTATTGCTGTCAGTAACAAGCTAGTTGTTACTTGTAATAATTTTCAGCATTCGAATTTGGATATGCATGAACAAGCCTCACATAGGTAAGGACAGGACTAAGATGATTTAGGTAATTTTTTGACAGCAACTTTCTTTGACCCATCACAGAACATTCTGCCATTGAATATCTGAAACTAGAGAAGGAGAATCCTCAGGATTCAACTCAGCCACCTACCCGTTTTCTGGGAGCCGTAGGGTGCTGTACAGTGTAGGGGTCTCAGTATCAGTCCTGGGTTCAAGTCCTGGCTCTGCCACTTACCAGCTGAGTCACTGGGAAATTTTCTTATCTTTTCAGTGTTAGTTTCTCTTCTATAAAGTAGAGGATAAACATCACATACCTCATAGTGAAAAAGTACGATAAAAGACAGCTATGTTATTTTAGCCCCAGGAAATGCTTCACGATAGCATCATATTCAGGGTGGGAAAGTCTGAATCCCAAGATGATCAATATAAGATATCTGCAGAAGGGACAGAAAATTCAGAAGAACACAGGAAAGGATTAAATTCAGAGACAGCCATTCTATCTCTGCAAGAACTAATCTTTTTTTTAAATAAATTTATTTATTTTATTTTATTTATGGCTGTGTTGGGTGTTCATTGCTGCACACAGGCTTTTCTCTGCTTGCAAGGAGTAGGGACTACTCTTCGTTGTGGTGTGCAGGCTTCTTATTGTGGTGGCTTCTCTTGTTGGGAGCACGGGCTCTAGGTGCGCTGGCTTCAGTAGTTGTGGCACACGAGTTCAGTAGTTGTGGCTCGTGGGCTCTAGAGTGCAGGCTTAGTAGTTGTGGCTCATGGGCTTAGTTGTTCTGCAGCATGCGGGATCTTGACCGAAATAACCCTCAACGTGCCACTTTGTCTTTCCTGGAGCAAAGAACAATTTTATCATCTGTAAAAACTTCCATCAAAGTTTCCCTGATCCACTCTCACTTGGTAGGGTTTTCAAATTATAACTATAGCAGCAGAGCTGCTAAGTGTGAGGAAAGGTGGGGGAGGGGTTTAGGAGGCACAGGTCAGGCAATTGGCCTCTACCTTTAGGAGTGCCCCTTCTTGAGATGCCAAGAAGCTGATGGTGATGGTTCAACACCACTCAGGGAAGTATGATGCCTGCTCCAACTCATTAGTCTTGCTTTTGATAATACCTGCTTCCCTACTACCAAAGCTATCCCTCCTACAATCAGCTCTTACTCCCTTGACAAGTGGACCAAGAAGGTGGAGAGGGTAGGAGGTTGGCTCAGTAGTTTATATTTCAGAATTCATCTCACCATCATCATCATCCCACAATATTATATGGTCATTGGAGTTTATCAGGCATCAGAACTACTGTTGGTTGGCTCTTTTAATTCCACAACATACCTTGGAGAGTATCCACATGGTATTTGCTGCCTAAAGTTAGCAGTCAGTCACTCTTAGAGACGATTCAAGAGAATATTTGATGAATCTCATGAGTAAGAGAAGCCACACACAAAGGAGTACATACTGAAAGATTCCATTTATATGAAGTTCAAAAACAGGCGAAACTAATTTAGTGCTAGAAGTCAAAATACTGGATGCCTTGGGTGGGGATTTCTGGGTAATAGAAATGTTCTTAATCAGACTGCTGGTTAACAGGTGTGTTTCCTTTGTGAGAAAATTCTAGCACTGTATCTTTATGATTTTTCTATATGTATGTTATTCTTCAATAAGTTTACTGAGAAGAAGAGGAGGACAGGGAAGTAGAGGAGGAGGAGGAGAGAATGGAATAAAATAAAGAACAAAAGGAAATGAATGAAAATTTAAAACAAAAAGGTAAACGCAATATTAAGAGCTTGAAAAGATGTTCAACGTCATCAGTTAAAATCACAATGAGCTATCACTACATACATATTAGAACAACTACAATTAAAAATAGTGATAGGGCTTCCCTGGTGGCGCAGTGGTTGAGAGCCCGCCTGCCCATGCAGGGGACATGTGTTCGTGCCCCTTTCCGGGAAGATCCCACATGCCGCGGAGCGGCTGGGCCTGTGAGCCATGGCCGCTGAGCCTGCACGTCCAGAGCCTGTGCTCCGCAGTGGGAGAGGCCACAACAGTGAGAGGCCCACATACCGCAGGAAAAACAAAATAGTGATAATGCCTAATGCTGACAAGGATGTGGAGAAACTTGATCTCTCACACATTGCCAGCGTGAACGTAAAACGGCATAACCACTCTGGAAAATAGTTTTTGCAGTATTTATGATATGATTCAACAATCACAAGCTTTGGTATTTATCTCAGAGAAACAAAACTCTTTGCACACAAAAACATGTGTACAAATATTCATAGAAACTCTATTTATAAGAAAATATTGGAAACAACTCAAATGTCAATCAATGGGTGAATGGTTGAATAAACTCTAATACATCCATATACTGGAATGCTACTCAGTAATGCAAAGGAATGAATTACTGATACATGCAGCATGCCCATGGATTTCAAGGGCGTTATGCTTAGTGAAAAAGAAGTCAATTTCAAATAGTTACATACTGTGTGATTCTGTTTACACAACATTCTCAAAGATATAAAACTGTAGAGGTGGAGAACAGATGATTGGTTACTAGGGATGGGAGGGGAATGGAGTGGGGATGGGAGGGGAATGGAGTGGGAATGGGTGTGAGTACAGAGAGTCAGGTAACATGAGAGAGTTCTTTTGTAATGATAAGACAGTTTTGTATCTTGATCATGGGGATGGTTACACGAATCTATACATGGGATAAAATTACACAGAACTCACAATCGTGCAGCCTGTGTAACTAAAACCACATTCACAGAAAGATAGACAAGATGAAAAGGCAGAGGGCTATGTGTCAGATAAAGGAACAAGATAAAACCCCAGAAAAGCAACTAAATGAAGTGGAGATAGGCAACATTCTAGAAAAAGAATTCAGAATAATAGTGAAGATGATCCAGGACCTCGGGAAAAAAATAGAGGCAAAGATCAAGAAGATGCAAGAAATGTTTAACAAAGACCTAGAAGAATTAACTAAAAACCAAACAGAGATGAACAATACAATAACTGAAATGAAAAATACACTAGAAGGAATCAATAGCAGAATAACTGAGGCAGAAGAATGGAGAAGTGACCTGGAAGACAGAAAGGTGGAATTCACTGCTGCAGAACAGAATAAAGGAAAAAGAATGAAAAGAAATGAAGACAGCCTAAGAGACCTCTGGGAAAACATTAAATGCAACAAAATTCGCATTACAGGGGTCCCAGAAGAAGAAGAGAGAAAGGGCCCAAGAAAATATTTGAAGAGATTATAGTCAAAAACTTCCCTAACATGGGAAAGAAAACAGCCACCCAAATCCAGGAAACGCAGAGAGTCCCATACAGGACAAACCCAAGGAGAAACACGCCGAGACACATAGTAATCAAATTGGCAAAAATTAAAAACAAAGAAAAATTATTGAAAGCAACAAGGGAAAAATGACAAATAATATACAAGGGAACTCCCATAAGGTTAACAGCTGATTTCTCAGCAGAAACTCTACAATCCAGAAGGGAGTGGCATGACATATTTAAAGTGATGTAAGGGAAGGACCTACAACCAAGATTACTCTACCCAGCAAGGATCTCATTCAGATTCGATGGAGAAATCAAAAGCTTTACAGACAAGCAAAAGTTAAGAGAATTCAGCACCAGCAAACCAGCTCTACAACAAATGCTAAAGGAACTTCTCTAAATGGGGAACACAAGAGAAGAAAAGGACCTACAAAAACAAACCCCAAAAAATTAAGAAAATGGTCATACGAACATACATATTGATAATTACCTTAAACGTGAATGGTTAAATGCTCCAACCAAAAGACACAGGCTTGCTGAATGGATACAAAAACAAGACCCATATATATGCTGTCTACAAGAGACCCACTTCAGACCTAGGGACACATACAGACTGAAAGTGAGGGGATGGAAAAAGATATTCCATGCAAATGGAAATCAAAAGAAAGCTGGAGTAGCAATACTCATATCAGACAAAATAGACTTTAAAATAAAGAATGTTTCAAGAGACAAGGAAGGATACTACTTAATGATCAAGGGATCAATCCAAGAAGAAAATTTAACAATTATAAATATACATGCACCCAACATAGGAGCACCTCGATAGATAAGGCAACTGCTAACAGCTGTAAAAGAGGAAACCGACAGTAACACAATAGTGGGGGACTTTAACACCTCACTTACACCAATGGACAGATCATCCAAACAGAAAATTAATAAGGAAACACAAGCTGTAAATGACACAATAGACCAGATAGATTTAATTGATCTTTACAGGACATTCCATCCAAAAACAGCAGATTACACTTTCTTCTCAAGTGTGCATGGAACATTCTTCAGGAAAGATCACATCTTGGGTCACAAATCAAGCCTCAGTAAATTTAAGAAAATTGAAATCATACCAAGCATCTTTTCTGACCACAACGTTATGAGATTAGAAATCAATTACAGGGAAAAAAACGTAAAAAACACAAACATATGGAGGCTAAACAGTACGTTACTAAATAACCAAGAGATCACTGAAGAAATCAAAGAGGAAATCAAAAAATACCTAGAGACAAATGAAAATGAAAACACGACAATCCAAAACCTATGGGATGAAGCAAAAGCAGTTCTAAGAGGGAAGTTTACAGCAATAAAATCCTACCTCAGGAAACAAAAAAACATCTCAAATAAACAATCTAAGCTTACACCTAAAGGACCTAGAGCAAGAAGAACAAACAAAACCCAAAGTTAGTAGAAGGAAAGAAATTATAAAGATCAGAGCAGAAATAAATGAAATAGAAACAAAGAAAACAATAGCAAAGATCAATAAAACTAAAAGCTGGTTTTTGGAGAAGATAAACAAAATTGATAAACCATTAATCAGACTCATCAAGAAAAAGAGGGAGACGACTCAAATTAATAAAATTAGAAATGAAAAAGGAGAAGTTACAACAAACACCACAGAAATACAAAGCATCCTAAGAGACTACTACAAGCAACTCTACACCAATAAAATGTACAACCTGGAAGAAATGGACAAATTCTCAGAAAGGTATAACCTTCCAAGACTGAACCAGGAAGAAACAGAAAATATGAACAGACCAATCGCAAGTAATGAAATTGAAACTGTGATTAAAAAGCTTCCAACAAACAGAAGTCCAGGACCAGATGGCTTCACAGGTGAATTCTATCAAACATTTAGAGAAGAGCTAACACCGATCCTTCTCAAACTCTTCAAAAAAATTGCAGAGGAAGGAACACTCCCAAACTCATTCTATGAGGCCACCTTCACCCTGATACCAAAACCAGACAAATACTACAAGAAAAGAAAAGTACAGACCAATATCACTTATGAATATAGATGCAAAAATCCTGAACAAAATACTAGCAAACAGAATCCAACAACACATTAAAAGGCTCATACACCATGATTGAGTGGGTTTATCCCAGGAATGCAAGCATTCTTCAATATATGCAAATCAATCAATGTGATACACCATATTAACAAATTGAAGAAGAAAAACCATATGATCACCTCAATAGATGCAGAAAAAGCTTTCGACAAAATTCAACACCCATGTATGATAAAAACCCTTCAGAAAGGAGGCATAGAGGGAACTGCCCTCAACATAATAAAGGCCATATATGACAAACCCACAGCCAACATCGTCCTCAATGGTGAAAAAGTTAAACCATTTCCGCTAAGATCAGGAACAAGACAAGGTTGCACACTCTCACCACTATTACCCAAAATTGTTTTGGAAGTTTTAGCCATGGCAATCGGAGAAGAAAAAGAAATAAAAGGAATACGAATTGGAAAAGAAGAAGTATAACTATCACTGTTTGCAGATGACATGATACTATACACAGAGAATCCTAAAGATGCCACCAGAAAACTTTTAGAGCTAATCAATGAATTTGGTAAAGTAGCAGGATACAAAATTAATGCACAGAAATCTCTTGCATTCCTATACACTAATGATGAAAAATCTGAAAGAGAAATTAAAGAAACACTCCAATTTACCATTGCAACAAAAAGAATAAAATATCTAGGAGTAAACCTACCTAGGGAGACAAAAGACCTGTATGCAGAAAACTATAAGACACTGATGAAAGATAATAAGGATGATACAAACAGATGGAGAGATATACCATGTTCTTGTTTTGGAAGAATCAATAATGTGAAAATGACTATATGACCCAAAGCAATCTACAGCTTCAATGCAATCCCTATCAAATTACCAATGGCATTTCCTACAGAACCAGAACAAAAACTCTTAACATTTGTATGGAGACACAAAATACCCCAAATACCCAAAGTGGCCTAGAGGGAAAAAAACGGAGCTGGAGGAATCAGACTCCCTGACTTCAGACTATAACACAAAGCTACAGTAATCAAGACGATATTGTACTGGCACAAAAACAGAAATATAGATCAATGGAACAGGATAGAAAGCCGAGAGATAAACCCACGCACCTATGGTCAGCTAATCTATGACAAAGGAGGCAAGGGTATACAATGGAGAAAAGATAGTCTCTTCAATAAGTGATGCTGGGAAAACTGCACAGTTACTTGTAAAAGAATGAAATTAGAACACTCCCTAACACCATACACAAAAATAAACTCAAAATGGATTACAGACCTAAATGTAAGACGGTACACTATAAAACTCTTAGAGGAAAACATAGGAAGAACACTCTCTGACGTAAATCACAGCAAGATCTTTTTTGATCCACCTCCTAGATTAATGGAAATAAAAATAAACAAATGGGACCTAATGAAACTTAAAACTTTTGCACAGGAAAGGAAACTACAAACAAGATGAAAATACAACCGTTAGATTGGGAGAAAATATTTGCAAATGAATCAACGGACAACGGATTAATCTCCAATATATATAAATAGCTCATGCAGCTCAATATTAAAAAAACAAAAAACCCAATCCAAAAATGGGCAGAAGACCTAAATAGACATTTCTCCAAAGAAGACATACAGATGGCCAACAAGCACATGAAAAGCTGCTCAACATCACTAATTATTAGAGAAATGAAAATCAAAACTACAATGAGGTATCACCTCACACCAGTTAGAATGGGCATCATCAGAAAATCTACAAACAACAAATGCTGGAGAGGGTGTGGAGAAAAGCGAACCCTTTTGCACTGTTGGTGGGAATGTAAATTGATACAGCCACTATGGAGGACAGTATGGAGGTTCCTTAAAAAACTAAAAATAGAATTACCATATGATCCAGCAATCCCACTACTGGGCATATACCCAGAGAAAACCATAATTCAAAAATACACATGCAGGGGCTTCCCTGGTGGTCCAGTGGTTAAGAATCCGCCTGCCAGTGCAGGGGACACGGGTTCAAGCCCTGGTCTGGGAAGTTCCCACATGCCGCGGAGCAACTAAGCCCGTGTACCACAACTATTGAGCACACGTGCCACAACTACTGAAGCCCGTGTGCCTAGAGCCTGTGCTCTGCAACAAGTCACTGCAATGAGAAGCCCATGCACCGCAGCGAAGAGTAGCCCTTGCTCACCACAACTAAAGGAAGCCCGCGCACAGCAACGAAGACCCAATACAGACAAAAAAACAAAAACAAAAAAAAACACATGCACCCCAATGTTCATTGCAGCACTATTTACAATAGTCAGGACATGGAAGCAACCTAAATGCCCATTGACAGACGAATAGATAAAGACGATGTGGTACATATATATAATGGAATATTACTCAGCCATAAAAAGGAACAAAATTGGGTCATTTGTAGAGATGTGGATGGATCTAGAGACTGTCATACAGAGTGAAGTAAGTCAGAAAGAGAAAAACCAATATCATATATTAACGCATATATGTGGAACCTAGAAAAATGGTACAGATGAACCGGTTTGCAGGGCAGAAATTGAGACACAGATGTAGAGAACAAATGTATGGACACCAAGTGGGGAAAGTAGCTGGGGTGGTGGTGGTGTGATGAATTGGGAGATTGGGATTGACATATACACACTAGTATGTATTAAATGGATAACTAATGAGAACCTGCTGTATAAAAAAAAAATTACATAGAACTCTGCAGACACACACACAGACATGAATGCAGGTCAGAAAAAAATGAACCTTATTTAGTGAAAACTAAATAAAATCATCATCTAATACCAATGTCGATTCCTGGTTTTGGAATTGTACTACACCTATACAACAGGTCATCTATGGACCAAGCTGGATGAAGGGTAAAAGGAACCCTTTGCACTGTTTTTACAATGCATAATGACTCTATAATTATTTTTAAATGAAACGTTTAAAAGAGAAAAAAAAAAAAACAGAGGAAGAATCTTTGACCCTATCCAGTTTAGATTAGTCCCATACATGTTTGCAAATACTGCTCCCCTCAGGCAGGGTTGTGACCCCAGAATTCCTACCTTAGCGTCAAGCACTGTCAGACGAAAACACACATTCCTCACATGGAAGTACATCTACAGAAAATACTATCAGATGGCGAGGGAAAGAGGCAACCAAACTATGCTTCTTAGACTCACTGGTTTATCTCTCTTGTCTGATTTGTGTAACAGTTTTCACATCAACTTAGAATTTCAGGTTCTTCTCATAAAACTTTAATCTTCATATATGTTTAGAAAGATTTTCTTAAATGTTATGAGACCCAACCAGAAGAATTAAAGGTAAGCTGTTAGGGTTAACACCTGTATTGAAATCACCATTGGAAAACGATTGAAAAGCTTAGGCTGTCTCAGATTCTGAACTCATTTTCTACTGACAGCGACCAGGAAGTCAGAGCTTCTCACCAAGATGGCAGCTTTCCTTTCCCTGAAGCTAAAAGGAACAAGAACCAACGTCCTATCAGTGGGATTGCGGCTCTTAAAGTCTGGGAGAAGAAAGTGTGGCAAACGCAACTTTAATGGAGATTAGAGAGGCCATCTTCCTTCTTGGCCTGCTAATTAATAAAAGCCAAACTTTTAGAACATAGTTCAAAACAAAGGATAGGTTTTTAAGCCATCAGTCATGTTTACATATTATTTATTCTTGGTTGAAATTGCATGGTTAGTCAAGAGATAGAGGAAACAAACTAAAACTTCAAAAGACCATTTTTTTGTAATCAGGAGAAATTTAAAAATCCTATCATGTTCTGAATGTAACCCAGTGAAAAGGAAAAGACCCCTATCTTGTCTAGAGCCACAGGGAAAGCCACTGGAGATGAAACACAGTCACGGTCTAAACCCCATACTAGGTAGGCTTCATCCTCAGGCTGTATTCCTGGGCCTGCTCCATTCCTTTGCTGGTAAGAGGACATGCTGTTTGTTAATGCTTTGTCTCCAAGACTCAGACTTTGTTTTTTTAATTTATTTTATTTATTAATTTATTTTTGGCTGCATTGGGTCTTCGTTGCTGTGTGCTGGCTTTCACTAGTTGCAGTGAGCGGGGGCTACTCTTCGTTGCGGTGCACAGGCTTCTCATTGCGGTGGCTTCTCTTGTTGTGGAGCACGGGCTCTAGGCGCTCGGGCTTCAGTAGTTGTGGCACGTGGGCTCAGTAGCTCTAGAGCGCAGGCTCAGTAGTTGTGACACACGGGCTTAGTTGCTCCACGGCATGTGGGATTTTCCCAGACCAGGGCTCGAACATGTGTCCCCTGCACTGGCAGGTGGATTCTCAACCATTGCGCCACCAGGGAAGCCCTCAGACTTTGTTAATGATTAGTGATAAGTGAGCAGACAGAACCAAATGTTGGGCAGGACCCAGTGAGACCTGGCTCAGTGGTGTGGCTGGAAAGAAACGTGGAAGGGCCATTCTCCCTGGGTCAGTTCAATCACGTATTTCTGTGTCGTGGCCTGAGGCCTCAGGGGTCACAGATATACCTCGCTGAGGACAAAGATATGAAACCAGAGTTTATCTAGCTTTGCAAGCTGACCTGCAATCTATTTCTGAAAGAAAAATGATTTAAAATTTCTTTCCTCTTCTATTTCCTTTCCTCTCCATAGCAGCACTATTTACAATAGCCAAGGCATGAAAACAACCTAATGTCTACAGACAGATGAATGGATAAAGATGTGGTACATATATACGATGGAATACTACTTAGCCATAAAAAAGAATGAAATAATGCCGTTTGCAGCAACGTGGATGGACCTAGAGATTATCATACTAAATGAAGTCAGAGAGAGACAAACATCATATACCACTTATATGTGGAATCTAAAATATGACACAAATGAAACAGAAACAGACATTGAGAACAGACTCATGGTTGCCAAGGGGGAGGGGAGTGGAGGAGGGAAGGAGTGGGAGTTTGGGATTAGCAGATGCAAACCATTATATATAGAATGAATAAACAACAAGGTCCTACTGTATAGCACAGGGAACTCTATTCAATATCCTGGGATAAACCATAATGGAAAAGTATATGAAAAAGAATATTTATGTGTATAACTGAATGATTTTGCAGTACAGCAGAAATTAACACAACACTGTACATCAACTATACGTCAATAAAGTTTAAAAAAAAATCGTTCCTGTTGCTATTTCTCAGATACTCCCAAGAATTAAAATATTAATTAAATGTAAATTAAAATATTACTTCTTAGTTTTCACTTAGATTCTTCCCCTCAGTATAGTTCGTACTCAATATTTTGCCACAGACTCATTTACAATCATTTTTATTTTGCATGAAAAAAATTTGGCCTGTAAACATTTTTCTTTTACCTGTACACACACACACACACACGCACACACACACACCATTGATTTTGAAAGAGAAATCTGACAGTACTTTGAGCTTATTGCTTTTAAAGCATGCATTTTAAAGCCAGAAAGCCTATGTGAAGCTAACAAAGCCTTGGACACCCCCTCATCCTGGGAATACCAATTTAGTAACTTACCTGTGCATTGTCAGTGTGCCACTACTCAGTGACTCCTCAGGTACAGGAACCAGGTGTTGTTGTGTGGTTCTTAAATGGAAAGGATTAATTTATTGGGCATAGATGGGACTCACATCTTCACATGGACAAGAATGTTGTTATTAAGAGGTCAGCCCATTTCATAATATTATTTCATTATATATACATATAAAAGTATATAATGTTTATAAATAAAAATGTATATAAATGCATATACATGTTCAGTTTGCAGTTAAAACAAACTATTCCATAAAGAACTCCAGACTCCTTAAGTATACTGGTGTCTCTTCTGGAGCCATGAGGGGAAAATAATGATATGGCACCTCATCTCCAAAGATGGGCCCCCAAAACCATTCATCCTAGAATTTGTGCCCTTGTGTAGTCCTTTCTAGACTAAATCGGAACTGGGCCTGCATGCAATAAAGGGATAACTCAGGGGGCTTGGGATGGTCAAACCCTGAACTTTCCAAAGAAAGGACTGACCTTTGACTAGATCCTGGGAGATAATCTCTAAGACCTTGGTATATTCTATCTGAGTGTATTGGTATATTCTATAAGAGTGCCTTTATCTGAGTGTATATTCTATAAGAGTGCCTTTATCTATCTGAGTGTATTGGTATATTCTATAAGAGTGCCTTTGTATATCTAGGGGCTTAAGCCACAACCAGATAGTTTATATTAACTGTGATTTATGGTAAACACATGTTTTTATTCACCTGGGACTCTGGACCAACCTGTATCAGTTTGACCTCTGGAGGAAAGGGAGACTGAGTAACTAAGGTCAGTCACATGGGCATTCCACGCTTATGTAACGGACCCTTAATAAAAACCCTGAACAACAAGGCTCAGGTCAGCTTCCCTGGTTGGCCACACTTTGTATGTGCTATCACACATCATTGCTGAAACAATTAAGTGTTATCTGTAAAACTCTACTGGCACAGGACAGCTGGAAGCTTGCACCTGGTTTCTCTTGGACTCTGCTCTATGCTCCTGTTTCTTTTGCTGATTTTAATCTGTAACCTTTCACTGTAGTAAATCTTAACTGTGAGTATAATTGCTTTTCGGAGTTCTCTCCTTCCAGAGAAGCTTCAGACCTGAAGGCAGTCCTGAGGATCCTACACATAGCCTGTAACTTGCTTAAACCAGTAGAATGAGGCAGAAGTGACACTATGCCTCTTCTGGGCATATGCCTGAAGAAGGCCTGGAAACTTCTGCCCCTGCTCTTAGGGATGCCCTGAGTAACAGTAAGTAGAGACCCCAGCAAGAGGAGAGGCCCAGACCCTTCAGGGGCACAGTCAAATCTCTGGAAGACATCAGTCCCAGCCACCATCTGACTGCAGCCACATAACACCCCAACAAAGGCGACTGCCCAGTCAAGTCCGGTCAACTGACAGAACCATAACAAAATAGTTATTGTTTTAAACCACGACACTTCGGGGTGGCTTGTTAGGTAGCACTAGATAACTAAAACCAGCAGGGATGATAAAATAATTGAAGAGATTCAGAATTTAATTGGCTAAGAGATCATACATAAGTAACTGTCAGAAACTATTACTCAACCCCAAACAATTTTCTAAATTTAAAGCAAGAAACAATTTTTAAAGGGGACTAGGATTTAATAAAATTCTCTCAGGCTGCAGAAGTCTACTGTTCATTTTATTTTGGGTTCAGGCTTATTTTCATAGCTTAGGTAAACAATACCTCACACAGGAATAGTCTTCAGGAGGTTTCAAAGCCCTTCATGTTTTGTTTAATTTTATCCTTAAAATGAGTCTGTAAGGTAGTTGATTTTATCCAAACTTTAGAGATAAGGCACGAGAGCCTCCTGGCAGACAAGGAACTGGAAACACTGTTTCAGCTGCTCCAGCGCGCACCCTATGTACGGCTGCTGGGCTCCCCCTGGCCACCCTCAAGTGAGTCCCCAAGAGGAAAAGATGCCAAGCTACTGACACACAGTGTTTGAAAATACTATGGGACATTTCCACTCATGGATTTCACTGCACGTTCTCCAGTGACTATTTCAGCAAGCTAAAAATGTGCCTCCTTGGTCATGAGAACACAAAAATCCATATGATTAGGGAACAGTAATAATGCTGGCACTTTTATCGAATCATCAGCAAGTCCTCTTCTAGGACATTAAATGTCTTATACATATTTGTAATTTGCTTGAAAACAGGCAAAACAAGTGGTCTTAAAAGAGAGCTGACAAGTCACTTAGGACGGGCTCTTGCTCGTCTGATAAAAGCCCACTTCCAGGAAAATGGAACCTGGGCTTGTTATAAAACGTCAATCATCCCAGATAATGGTGACCATCTAGGTAAGTAAACTCAAGAGTTTTCACTTCCATGCCTTGTGTTTAAACCTCACATCAGGCAGCTTTAAATGACTTCATCCATCTGTAAGCTTTTAAATGGAAAAACCAAAGTACAAAGAAGTATATTGTTTTGGATCATTCTGCGAATCAAAACACATACTTTAAAAAATCAAATATTCTTTCCTTCTGTTAAGAACAAACCCCAAGTGCCTTATCAGCCACCTTATTCCACGAGGCAGAAATAACAATTATGCAGCTGCTCCTGGGGAAGGCAGAGAATTTCCTTGACCACCCATGAAGGAAGATGAGGGGCCTTATCCATTGGCTGGCTACTCTTACAAAGACTGCATGGAAATTTGGTGGACACAGAGCACAATGCTCTGTACTTGAGAACATTTTCCAAGGCACAGATGTTTTTCTCTTAACTGTGAACGCTGGCTGACTTGTCTGTCTGTATCCTTTTTCAGGGCTCAGCAGACAGGATGTCTTTGGAGAGGTTTGTCCTCTATAACTCGGGGCTGATGTTCCTTGCTAGATGGAAAACACATCTTTGGCTAGACAGACATGAATCAATATTACACAAAAATATTTCCATTTTGGGAAATTCACTGAGATAAAAGTGTCTTTCTGGCTCTGGGCACACACAAGTTACCATCAGGACACCTCAGTAAAAGAGAAAATGGATTTTCAATAGTTTGCCATGAGAGTGATATGTGATTATAAGCTCCTACATATATTCCTACTGTCGTATTTTATTTTATATTTTTAAAATTTATTTATTTATTTATTTTTGGCTGCATTAGGTCTTTGTTGCTCCACACGGGCTTTCTCTAGTTGTGGCAAGCGAGGAGCTACTCTTCATTGCAGTGGGCACACTCCTCATTGCCGTGGCTTCTCTTGTTACAGAGCATGGGCTCTAGGTGCACGGGCTTCAGTAGTTGTGGCGTATGGGCTCAGTAGTTGTGGTTCATGGGCTCAGTAGTTGTGGCGCCCTGGCTCAGGTGCTCCGCAGCATGTGGGATCTTCCCAGACCACGGCTCAAACCTGTGTTCCCTGCATTGGCAGGCAGATTCTTAACTACTGTGCCACTAGGGAAGTCCCTACTGTCCTATTTTAGAAGGAAAAAGTTAACTCATTTTTCTGGTTAGTGCCTCAGTAATTTTATTAGGGGGTTTCTATAAAGACTTTAATTGAATCACAGTAAGGAAAATTATTTCAGAGCTAGGACAAAATTTTATCTGTCATAAACAGCACTGAGTACTAAAACCTGCTTTGAGTTTAACAAATTACATAGAAGCTTTACATCCATGAATGCAATGGACCAAGTAAAACGGTGATTTTTCAAACATTGCAAAGCTCAACTAATTTAGATAATGCCAGTTTGGAAATGCAAGATTGGCTAAAAATGTAAAAATATTATACATACTATTAACATGCTAATTTTGTTTTATGAGGATATTTTCATTTCCTAGCAATTAAATAGCACTTAACTTTTTATTACAAATATTTCATCATATGGATAGGCACACTCATCTTTCATTTATTATTTGTCAAGGTCAGTATGCTAAATTATAACTTAGGTGCTTTCATCAAGTATCTCAAGGATAAATTAAAATTCTCAGTAAAAATCCAATTGATATGTACAGAGCACAAAAAGTGTTATTTTAATCCTTTAGTGGGAAGGAACCCACCAGAAAGTTTAAGTTTTCTGTTTTTTTAAGTATTAAGATGGTGGGAGAAAAAGAACTTTCCAGGTAATTATGAATAAGTGATACTGATATACAACACCAAAAAAAAATGCATTATTTCTGTACCATTAAAGTTCCTAACACTTGTTCTTTTAAACTAATTTTGAGTTCTATATGAAAGGTCTAATAAGCAGAAAAACACAAGACTATTTTTAAACTTACTTACTCAGGTATTTCCAGCCTCTAAACCTGGAAAATAATGTTGAAGTTTTAAATCGATGCCATGCCTTTTCTGGGGAACTGGAGAAGTGGTGAACTTCTGCTTGTCCTGGTTGCGTGCACACAGAGCGCCTTGTGCATCCACAGAAAGACCACCCGGGGGGAGAGGCACACTGTACTGCAGGGGTCAGTGTTCAAAGTCATCGTTAATTGGGAACACCTTGAATTGAAGTTCCAGAAGGGACAGAAATTTGAGCCATGAGATGCCCCCAAATTAGGAGCCATGTTGAAAACTTCATAAGATGTCTTTGTATAAAACCATACCCAGATCTTTAGAGAATAGCTCAGACCTGTGTGATTTAAATACCTTCTAAAATGCCACTATGTGAAAATCCATTTCAGAAGCACACTGCCCACTCTTCTCTGAACTAACGATGTTTCTAGAATTGCTTTTATATATACCATCATTAAATGAAAATAAGCTTTTCTTAATACCCTGGTTTTGACACAAGTGCTATGTGACCTCAAGCAAATTCCCTAATTTCTCTTGCCTTAGTTTCCTCATCTGTAAAACAGTGAAGGTTGTGGCGGCGATTAAATGAGTTACTGTGCCTGGCACATAATATCTACTCTGTAATGTCAGTTGTTAACACTAGTATTATCACTCACCTATTATATTAACTCATAATGTTTGCAGAGAAGCCATCATCAAAAAATTTTAAAAACCAATTATAATACAATTCATGATTTTTTTAAAGACTCATTTTTTCATAAGACCCTAAAATGACTGTGAACTTGGCTCAAAATTATCTATCCTAAGCACATGTGCATTCTTTCCAGCTTTCCACCCCAAATAAATTCATGCACAAGGGGAGTCCTGTTGCATCAGAAATGAACTTGCTGATCAAGACTGTCACTGATCCTTCTGAGGCATGCCTCCCAGGTACAGGTTTGGGGAGGAGATGGGTTCCCTCCAGAAGATGATGCTGAGAGAGGGAAGCAAATAGGCTTTCCTCCTTCAGGATATTCCTCACTGCCTTCCTTCTGTGTGAAATTAAGGACTGCCCTTCCCCTCCCCCATGCACATCTGACTGCTAGTCTGAAGGCACAACTCTATGATCCAAAAGGGCCCAGACTGATCTAAGTTTATCCCTAGGTCTTCTCTCTCTGGTTGGTCCTGTCTATAGCTAGAGATGAGCAAGAAGCACCCACCAACTGCCCAAGCACTGTTTTCCGCACTCCCTCTGCTGAGGGAATCTGGTAGAGTAGAATGCACCAGATCAGTAGCTTCCACAGAACACAGGTTAGGTTTTCCCAAGTGAGGAAAGCAGAGCTGGTCAAGAAAGGCTGCTAAACTAAATTTAGAAGCTATTTAGCAGGCTCTGAAGCTAGACAGATCAATTCTGCAATCACTATGCTATTGCTAACTTACAGTGGTCACCTACCGGCCCTGGGAAGTGAAGATAGTAATTTCAGTTCAAGTCCTGGTGTCAGGATTTAATATCAAACAGGGAGATACTCTTTGCCTCTGCTGCTTGACTCAGACAAGCACATGAGGGTCCCAGAGAAAGTTACCACCTCCTTTAGGCTGTAGTGGGTTAAAGAAGATCTCAACCTCTGGAATATTTAGTTGTAGGGCCTTTCCTGGTGAGCTATCATTTTAACATCAGTATTCTGGGAGACAGGCAAAAGAGTACACTAAATCACAGACAGAGTGACATTGCAAACATTTAACACTGGTGACTGAGTCTGTTATTTCCTAGGTGATATAGTTGGCCAGCAGGTTTCTTTTCTTTTCTTTTTTTTTTTACAAAATAAGCAAATGCTTACTTTATCATTCACACATAAAATTATATAGAAACAACACACAAACTGCTTGGAATGCAAATATTCTTTGGTTTACTCATCAAAATAGCAAATAACAAAATAGCAAAAACCTTATCAGTTAAATAAAAAAGTGACATTCTTTATTTACCTATCAAACCTTACTAAACATTGAAATGCATTCATTTTCATTCCCATGTTCTTCTGGCAATATCCTGTCTTCCCTTTTGCCTTTCATCCCCCTAAATTAAATTATTCTGATGGGCTCGTCTCTAACGTAAAGATTGTTTTATCATTCTTAAAACCACTTACTTTTTATTGTCCCAATATTGGGAATGATCTAGATTTCCTCTTTGTCTCTTACATTTAAAACAGGTATGAAAAATGGAGATTCCATCAGCACATTTTCAAGATGACGTAAGTTAAGCCCTCAGCAAGCATTTCAAGGCAATGGTATGCCATTTTGGGGAATTTTCATGTTTTGGGAAGTATTACTGTTGGTACTGAAAAACAGGACTCGATTCCAGAAGCATAGTCTTATGTTAGACATTATTCATAATGTCAAATACAATTGGTTTCTACAATATTGATTGCAGAGAAGCAGTTTTCTATTTTTCTGAAGGTTCAATTTGACTGCCTTAATTCTTGAATCTTAATTCTTAATTAAGACGGAATTCTTGAATGTCAGTGACAAAGTCTTTAACAAAAGATTTTTTAACAAAAGGTAAACGTGAAAATGGAATTGTTTCAAAAGGAGAAATGACAGTAAGAGAGAGCTCTTGGCTTTTTAAAAGAGGTACACATACATAGTAAGGAATAAAGATGAATCAAAATACACAATTCTGTACATGACAGAAATATCCAATGTGCCACCAACATAACAACTGCCCTAAAAAAGATGTCTTGAGGTTTGGAGCCACACGTATCTTTCTTTATATAACTCTATATTTGCATCACGCAACCATACATCTTCCCGTGATCTGCTAACCGCTGGGAAGCTTTTTACCAGAATATTTGGCAATATGCTTTGCTTCAAATAAAACAAGCCTCATAAAACATTAGCATTAATGTCTGACAACTGAATTGGGCAAAGTCTTTCTGAAATATGTGTAATCTTTAAAACATTATTTTTTTTTCTTCATAAATCAGCAGTGCTCCATCTTCAAATAAATCACAAGCAGTCACAATCTCAACTCACATGCTCATATGTTCTCTTCATCTAACATTTTGTTGATGCCATCACACAGTTTTTGTAAGTGGGGTTTAAAACTTCCGAAGGGATTATACAAGGCAGCCAAGAAATCACAATCTGAAAAATGATCAAAGACATTATTAACCCGTCCATGTGACTTGGCGGTGAGGTGACGCTGGATGACCTGGTGGAGCATCTCTCTACACTCATTTAACAGCCTGGATAACACATTCCGGTCAAAGGTGAAATCCACCTGATGGAAACTGACCACGGTCATAGCAAGTTGATGAACTTTCTTCTTGAATTTCTCCATCAGTGCTAGCTCATCTTGGTTAAACTGATTATTCCTGTAAAGAATGGCCAACTTGATGACTGTTTTGATGAGGTTTTTGATGATCTTCTCTGCCTCCTTCTTGTTCTGGGTGTACTCCTTGGTCACCCTGTAGAGCTCATCCAGCACTTCGCTGCTCGTGTCATCGATTAAGGTGGTAGCGACGGATTTGGACGCCATTTTACCCAAGATCTTCTTTTGTGCCTGAACGGCCAGGTTTTTGGAATTAAAGACATCTGTGGCCACTAAAAACAAAGGGGAGGAGGAGGATAAAAATTCAGTAAATATCAGCAAGAGAAGCAAATTAAAAATCTCATTGGAAGGAGTATTTTCCTTCCCATTTTCCCACTCTACGGTTTGCCTCCCATCTACTGACATTAGTTTCTGTTCAGAAAAGAACTAAAATAATTTTCCTACATTTTGGGGAATTAGGTTCTCATTGGTGAAATTAATGGGTGGTTGTGCATAATCTTTAAGGTTTTTTGGCAATTCAAGTGTTTTACACCTTCTGCTTTGTAGCCAATACATTGTTTAGAAGTTTAAGGGCTCTGGGGGTGGGGGTAGGGGAGGGATAAATCAGGAGCTTGGGATTAACATATACACCCCACTATATATAAAATAGATAACCAACAAGGACCTACTGTATAGCACAGGGAACTCTACTCAGTATTCCATAATAATATGGGAAAAAAATCTGAAAAGGAATTAATATATGTCTATGTATAACTGAGTCACTTTGCTGCACACCTGGAACTAATACAACACTGTAAATCAACTATACTCCAATAAAATTTTTTAAAATGCTAAAATTAAAAAAAAAACAAGTTAAAAAAACAAAAAACGAGTTAAAGGGCTCTGATTATAAAGATAGTATGTCTCAAGAGGCAGTAAGTTTTTATGTTATTTTTCCCTAGTTTTAATTTTATAAGAATTACATAAGGGATATAAAATCAACTCTACAATAGTTCTCTGAGCAACAGTAACCAAGAATGATTTATAGAAACCCATTTAAATGTAAGAGGAATAAATGACAAAGCCGTGATATTGAGTAAATTGACAAATTCATGGAAGCTAATCAAAAGGAAAGCCCTGCTTTATAGTCCAAAATTTGCAAAAAGTCAAATTTCCCAAGACATTGGTCAGCACTTACCAGTTTGATCAACCTAACCACCCTGAATTTCAACTCCCCAAAGCTGAGTGTTGGAAAGAAATATTCCTTGGAGAGCTTATTGTCACTTGCTATTTCTAATGAATGGCCATTGTGACCTTTAAATTTTTCTACGATTTGAGAAAAAAACCCTACTGTATGAACTAATGAAACGTGCCACATGAACAACATACTTTGAAAAAGCAGATGCTTAGAGTTCACTTTTGAACTCACTGATTAAATTATCATAATTTAATTAGAGATTTAAGACACAAAAAATAAGAGCTGTATATATTAAATATTAATGAGACCCTACGTGATGCTCTTAACTTACAGCCAGTCAGTGAAGATGCTCAATAAATGTTCATTCCCTAAACCAAGTTTAGTTTTTCTCCAAAATCCTCTCCCACTCTGCGTATACTGCTTCACTACAACTGTGCTTTCTCCCTCTTCTCCTAGGTGCCTGGGTGTTGGAAAGCAGTCATTCAGTAATGAAAGATGAAAGGCTTAAAAATACAGATATGTAGGAATGAGTCAGGGCATCATTGATATTATTAGAAATAATTACGAAATTATTTCTAGTTTGGACAGGTTGGCAACATTAGAAAACAAAAAGGTAGCCGCTCCCAAATCCAGGCTGGGAAGGTACATAAGAGATTAACTCCCTCAATGTGGAACTGCCATGTCAGATTTGAAATTTGGGCCAAAGTAGCTCATGGTATATAGTACAGGTAGCCGCCAAGTGATTCCTAATGACCAGGATGTCATTCAGAACTGTACACGGTCATACACCCTGCAAGAAAATCTTGATCGAACTAGAAATGGTGCCCTCACAAATGTTGATATTTAAACTTGTGAAACATGAACTGAAACTGCAGAAGAACTGAAATTGATTTTGAGAAAGAAAAGGAAAGTGAAAGAGCACGAGAAATAGCCAACTTGACAAAGAAAGTTTCCAAGCTTTTTAATACTTTCATCATTTAAGCAGCAGTCCATTTCTATTCCTACTCTTCAATAGTTTGCAAGAGTGTATGGCTTTACACTAAAGAATTTATGTCAAAATGAACGGCACACGTGTAGTTACTTAATATTAATATTACCATATTAAGACCAGGGACCATCTTCCACGACTCAACTTAAGACACAGACCTCTACAAATAATAAACCTTATTTATATAGGAAGGGATACCCCCAAATTTTCAGATACACAGTAACCAACTAGGATTTCAGGAATTTATTTTATATAAAGTTGAAAGTTTATTGTTTTTAATTGATTAGAGTGTGGCACCGTCTACAAACATCCCATCTGGGATTTACTGCAATGCCTATTAAATGGCGATACCGTACATTGTGAAATAATCGAAACCAGAGGGAGATGGGTTCGAAAGATTCCCCTGTGCTCCTTTTTCCAAGGCTGGACTTGCAAGTTCGTATGTCTTTTAAACTAGTTTTCTTATTAAATCTAAATTTCCCATGTAATTGCAAGCATAAAGACAAAATAACTCTATGGTGTAGCGCTTTAACTTCTCGCAAGAGAAAGGCTGCTGCCAACTAAGCAAGATCATTCTCCATTTACTAGGAACCCAAACTAAACCAGGACAGAGAAGTTGACCTCTGAGGCTTTCACGTTTGTTTCAAAGGAACTTCAAACCCTGTTCTAGAAACACAGCAACAGCTTCATACTTTCATCTTATCCTTTGGATTATATCCAGTACAGTCATCTTTGAAAATGAGGATGAAACTCTTTCTCCCCCTCCTCAGGGAAGACATGCATGCAGTAGATTTCTTTCCTAGCATTAGTGAAGGCTTTTTCAGAGCCAACTGGGAGCTGTGGCTGAGAGCTGCTGGCCAGGACTGTGTGGTCTGTGATCATGAAATATGATTATTTTTTTCTTGCAAATTAACTGCCTTTGGCCGTTCCTGCTCAGGCTTGTTTGTCAGTTCCACATCCTCCACTAGATCGATTAAATGTCTGGTGTATCTCACAGCTAGTCCTGGACCAAGTTTTTCTCCTTCACAGTCCTCACCCCTGTGTGATCTCAACCACTTCCATGGCTTCAGATATCACCCATGTGCCAATGACTCCCACAGTTATAACTCAGCCTTGACCTCCTTTCCGGACTCATTTTGCAAATGCACTCAAGGTTTTTCTTTTCCTTAGCTATTTTGCAGGCATCGCAAATATACCATGTCCAAAACTGAATCCTCGATTCCCTCCTGCCCCCAAAGGGCTCCTCCTCCATTCTTTATTATCTTAATTAATAGCATCCCTTCCATCCTTGTGCTCAAGTCAGAGACCTGGGAGTCGTCCACTATACCATCCCCTCCCTTACCCAGTCCATTACCAAGTTCTTTCCATCCTACCTTCCTCCAATTCTCTAAATTCTATCCAATTCCCTCCATCTCCATGGACAACAGCCCAGTCCAAGCCCCTTTCCAATCGTTTCCAATGTAGTAGCCAGGGTTTTTAAAAATGGAAATTAGAAAATGATGCTTCACTTAAATTCTTTGCTAACCATTGCACTTCCTTGTTCCTGAAATCCTCATCATTTGCTAACATTTTCATTGTCTGCCTTCCTTTAATAGAATGTAAGCACTTTGAGAGCAGAAGCTGTAAATCTTATTCACTGTGTCGTCTCCTGGACCTACAAGGGTGCCTGGTACACGGCACTTCTGACAGAAGCAGGAGTCAACTGCCCCCCTCTCTTCACTATACTTAAATACTTCTCTGTGAAAACATGCTGACCTGCAAAATGAGAGTTCTAAATACACATGTGGGTGTTTGTTTGTTTGTTTTAAAAGCTAGAGAAACAGATATTTGCTTTACCTGGTTAAATATGTGGTTTTCTTCCTTTGAAGTGTACCTCAGAGTGTGGTTTCTCTTACTGTCATAAATCAGTTCCTTTAAAGAGGAAAGATTTAGCAATCCAAGTGTCCATCGACAGATGAATGGATAGAGAAGATGTGGTATATGTACACAATGGAATATTACTCAACCATAAAAATAATGAAACACTGCCATTTGCAGCAACATGGATGGACCTAGAGATTATCATACTAAGTGAAGTCAGACAGAGAAAGATGAATATCATAAGATATCACTTATATGTGGAATCTAAAAAAAAATGATATAAATGAATTTATTTATGAAACAGAAATAGACTCACAGACATAGAAAATAAACTTATGGTTACCAGAGGGGATGGGGTGGGGAGATAAATTAGGAGCTTGGGATTAACATATACACACTACTATGTATAAAAGAGATCAACAACAAGGACCTACTGTATAGCACAGGGAACTATATTCAATGTCTTATAACAACCTATAATGGAAAATAATCTGACATATATATATATATAACTGAATCATTGTACTGTACACTTGAAGCTAACACAACACTGTAAATTAACTATAATTTTAAAAATGCAAATGTAAAAAAAATAAAGAGGAAAGATTTATTATGTACAACGAGAAAACATCAAAGGACAGTAATACAAATATTTAGCATAAAAGCAGGGTACAGTGGTTCTGACTTGAGCTACAGTGGAAGATTAAACACAGGCCCACCTCTCCCTCTGTCTGGATCTATGATGAAAAACACATAACCAAAGGTATGCCCAGGAAGCAACTAAGATGTATGAATAGGAGATGTTCTCAAAGAAGAAAGTGCTGGAAGTACTGATTCACTTGTGTTTAAAAATATACATGTACGCTGTTGACTAATGAAAAATGATACCTTATATCAAAAACATACAAAGGATTACCACTACATCAAAACCATTTAAGACTGTTTTCAGAAATATGTGTGAATGTTATTTGACATCTACTTATCTCACTGCCCCTCCTCTACATCTTTACATCGCCTTTCTTGGGTTAATCAAACAGTCCATTTCAGCAATGTTTGCTGTAAGGCAAACTGATATTTAGGGAATCCTGCTTTTAGCATCAACAATTATAAATCTGGAGATAAACACTGATGTCAAAGTTATAATGACCCTGTATAAAAGGAAAAAAGTGCTTAGAATAGAGGGAAAAACACCAAAACCTTTTCATGACATTAATTAATGAAAAACTATAGTTCTCTGAAATTAACAAGAATTACCCATAATATTACCCCAGTTAAGAAAATGCTAATATAGTGAAGTACTCAAGTCACTTTCTTTACAACCTCACCATCAAATACATAATTTTTCACCCATCAAATTTGTTATACTTGGAACTTTTAAACGGTGACTACAGATGCACATATATGTCATTGCTAATTCTTGCCTAGTTAAAATTTGATCCAGTGGGCCCAGTAGTAGGAAGGATGGAAAAGAAAACAATTTGAAGAGCACGACTGGCTGTTTTGGTCTGTTAGTAAAAGTTCTTTAAACAAATATATAACCTTAGCTCTCTTGCATTTGAATTACTCCAAATCTAAATGGGGCTTAGTAAAAAGACAGCTTTGGGGATAAGAATGGAGCCATAACCAACAGTAAACACTGTCACAAGAAGTTAAACAGCTAAGAGTTGACCTCCCTACATTGGGATTTGGTAGTGCTCCAGGAGAAAAGCAAGGAATTGTTGGGACACTGCTGATATATGTGTGACACTAGCCTCCACACTCAAAAATTCCAAAGTGGGAAACTCAACAGGATAGAGAAGAAACAAAAAACCAAAAAGAAAAAAGAAAGAAAAACAGAGTGAGGGGTGGGGAGAGGGCTATATCAGCAGAAGCAGCAGAGATTCAAACCATGAGAGGGGCTGACCCTGGAAGGACCAGAAGAAATGACCATGGCAGCAAGCTGGAGGCAATCTTATCCAGAGAGAAAAAGACAAGTGCCGGGACCCTTAACCCCCAATCGCCCTCAGGTCACAGATGGAGACTCTAACACAAAAGAACATAGTCTTGAGAAAAATCAATACATCTAAGGTCCTTAACCTGATGGCGAATGCAAAGTTGGGTGTGTATGCATTTTCCTGACCCCAAGTGGTTGAAAACCAATGGTATGCCTCATCACAGGGACAAGCTAAGTCATTCACTCTGTGTCTTCTACCACCTTCAGAAAAGTACATGCTCATTTAAAAAGTCAACATATTAAAGAAGACAAATGTCAGGGAAGGTGGTGACTTTAAAAAGGGCTGAAAAAGAAAAAAAAAAATCACTGGATGGTTTTCAATGGAGTACTGGGAATTATAAAGCACCCCCTTGCAGCCTCCTTTCCTTGTTCTTTACGTAGCTATTTCACAACTCTAAGTAAATCTGGTAGTGCAAATGGCTCTTTTCCACAGATACAAATAAATTCTGTCTAGTGAAGGTGCAATTGCTCCCTCATTTTCTTGTCTGCCTGTGTTACACTTGGCATTCTCCTTTGAAACGATTATAAGAGCTTACTGTTCCTCATTAGTTAACGAGTTAAGTAAAATCTTCGGCATGTCCCTTTTGTATTTTTATGAGACTCATGAGTTGATCTTCTTAAAAACATACCTTTTAACACATATTACGATTTTTTCATCAAAACCATATAAAGTAAAACAGAACAAACCAAAACAAAACTGCAGTCTATATAACCCTTTAGTGAGAACTAGTACATGTTTCCTGCAGCAACTAATTTCCCCAGGGTCCTGGAAAAGAAGAGTGTACTTATAAAAGTCCAATATTCCGTAGCTGATGGTTCCATGAACTGCCATACTGCTCAGGCATATTACTGAGACTCAGTTTTCCCATCTACAAGATGGGACTAATGATCCCCACCTCTTGGAGTGGTTGCAAAGATAAATGGACATGGAGCACAGAGGAGGATCTCACAGAATACCCATCACTGAACAGCTTTCTCCACAGGTTTGTTTAAAGAAGTCAACAAATTAAACTTCAAATACCTTCTGAGGTTCTCTGGTACTGAATGACATTTGGTGAAAATTAATCAACCCCTTCCGGAAGTAACATGGAGCTTAGAAATGCAAAATGCCAGACGGTTGTATGAAAACAAAGACCTCACACGGTTTAGTGAATAACGAGTTATAGATCCTTTCCGTGATGACATTAAAAAAACTAAAATATATTAAAATTTCCTTTATCGGGGAATTTCTCTTTTTCTTAGGTGTTGAATCTGTTGTTAGCAATAGATTCAGTACCACAAGGACTGTGATAGGTAACACAAGTGTATTTTGTCTAGAGAAAACTGGCCCCAGGAGAACAGAATTGAAGCACCCCACAAAAAGACAAACAGTATCAGCGTCCATACAAAGCTGTGCAAGAGAGGAAACAATGTAAAGGAAGTGGGCCACATATAAAGCCAAAGTGAAAGTCCACGGAGGCCAACAAGATTACTCCATAAAGTCCTAGCTTCTCCCCCAGACTTCCCAAAGCTTCCCAGAGAACTAGAGACCCAAAGGCAGGGCTTCCTGCCAAGTGAGAACAGCATGGACGGAAACAAAAGATCAAGGTCGAGAGTCCTGGGTTGTAGACCTGGGTGCAATTTAATTTCTTTGAATCTGTTTTCTCATCTGCTAAGTAGGGCATCATTTCAAGGTGGTATGGCTTAAGTGAGAGTTACTGAGTTACAAATCAGAAAACCCCCAGCAGTGTGCTGGGCTCATGACGACAGACCACAAATGCACACTGAGTTTTGCTCCCTTATTGAATACACTTGAGATAGAGAAGCAGGAATTCAAATCCAATATTTACACACACTATATTCTTTCTACTCGTTTCTCTTTATATCTTCTATTTTCCAAATTTGTAGACAAGAGGAATTATGTCCTAAAGAAAACACTATGAAGGCTTTTCCCCGTGTGACCTTGGGCTGTTTTTGTTGCTTGAATTCTAGAATCTTTTCATCACGATTTTGGGTTCAACTGTGTGTCTTTCATTCCTGTGGCTTACTTTTGTGATGATTTTGAAATTGAAAATGTCATTTCCTAAGTTTCAACACCTTTAACGTCATATTAGACTCCATCTCTGCTTTTCTTTTTTTTTGGTTAATTTGCTCTAGGAATCATGTTGACTCCTTGACTGCTTTCTGAAAGGCATAAACTCTGACAAGATATCCCTGCTGCCTCTAGGTGCACTAATACCAGGATTGGAAGAAAGTTTGATGATATTTATATGAAGTGGTATGGTTGGATCCCACGGAATGTCAGTCTTGTAAATGTTAGAAAAGAGGTTACAGGAATAGAAATGAATTTTGTGGCTACTCAGAGTGAGAGGTTTACAGTCATAAGAACCCACTGGCTAGCCACTATATTTTGAACTTATACTACATTATCCCCAGAACTGCCTAGAATATGCATTATCTTATTGAAATTTCACAACAATCCCAAGAGGGAGGTTGTCATTATCCCCATTTACAGATACAGTAACGGAGGCCCAGAGAAATTAAGTTGCTCTCTCAAGGCCATACAGTCAGTAAGTGGAAGAGAGGAACTTGATCCCAGATACGTCCAATTCCAAGCTATTCTCTTAAGAATTATGTTACAACACACAAGCATAAAAAAAGCTCTCTCTTGAAGTATGAGAAGACCTAATAATATTTGACTAAGTGAAGTGAAATAAAAGAAAAAAAAGAGAGAGCAGGTATCCCTTGGAGGAAAGACATGGATTCCATAAGGTAGATCAACCCAGCTGGGCTTGAAATAGCCTGTATTTCCAGGGAAAACTCAGAATAGTTTTAAAACATTGAAAAATATAATTAAAAAGAATAATATGCTTACGTTACTCAAAAGCCGGAGTGTAAATATTTAAAGTGAGAAGTCTCTCTCAGCTTTGCCACCACTACACAGTACTGATGTCAACCACTGCTGCCCAGAGGTAACAACTATTTTTAGACTTTTGGTATCCTTTCAGATTTGCTGTCTCTTCTGCATAGATAAGCATAGATATGAATAGATAGATTCTGAGCAAGGTGAAGAAGTCTTAAAGGCCTGCAATTCTTAAGAAATGCTACTTTTGAGTGATGAGAGACTATAAACTGGGTAATTCCAGTTTATGGAATTCTATAATTCCTTGCATGACTCTGACATAAAATGGTGAGATGCCAGAGGCACATGGCTATTACCTTTGTTCCCATACATGTGGTAGCAATAAGAGTCCTTCAGGGAGTGATGAGAAGGTAGTAAGTATGAAACAGAGGTCTTTATTTAATTGGGGGAGGGTGAAGTTATGATTAGAGCAATTGTGCAGAGTTTATCGTCCAAATGGGGTCCCTTCGAAAAGGGCACTATTAGCAATTACACTACAACAAATCTGTGATTGTTCCAGCAGGTAAATGTAAGTGGTCACTAAAGACTACTTAACGACTCAGGCACTAAAGACACGCAAGACTAAATAAGAAAGGGTCAAAAGTCAGGGTTACCCAAATATTTAGGACCTGAGAAGTTTCTTGGGAACCCCACAAGAGCACTAGCCAGCTTTTATTCCGAATTATGTTAAAAACAACAAAAACCTAATTCTTCAAGAAGTTAAGAGTCTTAAGTAGGGGGTGGCAGGGGTGATTCCCTCAAACTAAATACATTTGGGAAACGGTGTATACAAAGGTCCCATTTGAGTTGCAAAAAATGTACTAATAATATTAGAGGTCTTGAGGATTAGTGCAGTAAAGTAACATTTTAATTTTACCTACCCAAGTTTTCCAACCTAACCTCTCAGACGACCCATTAACAAATTTGTAGGATAAGGTCAGTGAAAATTATTGGCTAACAAACTGACTTGAGTTCTTGCTAACCCTCTGGAACGGATTCACAATTGTCTTGTGCAAAGAGAGTCAGGCAAAGCCAGGTAATGTGGTGACTGTGAACATGGGCTCCAGAGGCACACCATCTGGGTCAGAAGCCTGGTTCTGCCACTGAGTGCCCATGTCCCGGGGGCTAATTACCTAACCTCTCTGTGCCTCAGTATCCCCATATGCAAATGAGGATACCTGAGGTTGTTATGAAGATTAAATGAGAATAATCCATATAAAGTGCTTAGGGTAGTGCCAGATATTTAAAAATTGCGTCAGTTAACATGAACTATTATTACTGTTGTCGTTAATGTTGTCATCCTGATTCTTAAGGTAGATATTGTAGAAGATCGGCTGGTATGGGATGATCGAGTCTTGTGATCATGACTTGTGAAACAGGAGTGAGGAAAGAAGAGAGGACATTAACCTGAAGACACGAATCATTCAACAAAACTTCTGAGTGTTTATAATGTTGTGGTTTCAGAGATAAACAACCGATCCTTTCTCTCCAGTTCTCTCCGGACACTCAGTTTAATGTGGCATTGGGGTGCAGGGCAGATGAGCACACAGCTTGGCAGAATCCTAAACATGACGGTAGCAAAGAGAGGGAATGATAATTTTGCTCAAAGGGGTGATGGAGGGAAACTAGGTTTGCAGAAGGTTTCACAAGTGGAGACTGACCCAGGAGGTTGCCTTAAAAGAAAAAGAAGACTCTGCTTTACAGAAATAAATGTGACTGCATTCCAGGGTGACCTACAGAATTCCTACAGGCGAGTTAGGGATTAAAAATTCTGCCCGGCAGCGTACCTATCTATATGTTAGAAACCCAAGGATGCATGTGGGTCCTATGGCTTTTAGAGAAACTTTAAACACAAACTATGTATAGCTTGTTGTCGAGGCCCAGGAAAACTTACTACAAAGGTACTCAGTTTGCGAGAAAGCACTGGCAGGGAGAGGACAGATACAGCAGGTACTTGGGCAGCATTCTCCGTGGCAAGGCCCACGTGCATCAGAAGGGCCTGGAGCTTTCTTCGAAATGCAGATTGTCAGACCCACTGAATCAGAATCCTCAGGACTGCAGTCTAAGAAGCTGCATTTGGAAGAAGCACCCTGATGGATGGTTCTGAGGGAGAGTAAAGTTGGAGGACCCCTACTCTGAGGTGTACTCCTACAACGCTGTACTTTACAATTTTCCAATAGACACACTTTGGCCATGAAGACATGCTCTAAGTAGCCTGTGAACAGATGTAACTTCCCACTCAATTTTTTTTTCACCCAAAACTAGACGTGAGCTTGTGCACAGAATGCAGAGAAAATGTTCTCAGAATACAGCTTATTATATTAAAGCCTCCAAGAGAATAGAAAAGTTAGTCTCTTTAAATGATACTTTAACCAAAATTTGAACAGGGCCTAATAATTCTATCACTAAGCTTCATATGGGTTTGAAATTAAATAAAAATATCCTACATGTGTTTATACCAAACTGACTTTAGTGAACTATTCTTTTTCTTTTTAAATTAAATGAACCCTTCCTTATTTATTACATTGGATTAGGATACCATATATTTTTCTTGAAGACTTTTCAATTAAGCTGGGTTTATTTACATATTTTCTTGAGGACATGAAGCCTTTCCATTGTTGATATAATTCAAGCTTCCACCAGATTGTGGAGGAAAATCCTCTAAACAAGCTCCACGATTTTCTACACTTTTCCACTCCCTAAGTTCTCGCATCCTGCCAGAGGCCCTGGCTCCGGATGAATATTTATATTCACGCCGGGCTTCGAAAACCAGTAACAGACTTTAAAAGCCAACACACTGAAGTGCAGTTTAATTATCGAACCAGCCCCTAAAACTGGCATCGATGGTCAACACACCCTGTCTGGTCTCCTGGCCCTATAACGAAGACAAGCAGACAGTCAAATTAGAGCTGACATTTGCATGGCACTCCACAGTATGCAAAATATTTGCACTATAACACTTCCATGTGTTTATGAAAGGGTTTGTTCTGCTTTCATCCTCTTATTATTATTTAACCCTGAAGAAGCAGATGAGAGAACTGACGCTTAGCAGTCAAGGGACTTGTCCAAGGGCACTGAATGAGGGGCAGAGCCGAGGTACATGGCACCCAACTATGGTGCATGGCTGCTCTGTAAGAAAAGTGAATTTTCTATCAAATGCTGTGATGTTCCTGAGCCAGCTGCATAATCCCACTTTTTAGAGCTTATCTGCTCCCCAAGATAAAGCAACTCCTTGAACCAAAAAATAAGGAGGATGGGTCTCACACATCAGAGAAGAGAAAAAAAAAATAAAGAAAATAAAAATTATGTGTCCACCCTGCTCCATTCCTGAAAAAGTCCTGCTCGTCCTTTAAGGCTCAGTTTAAACACCACCACTTCCAAGAAGGTTTTCCAAATCCAGCGGGGACGTAATCTCCCAAATCCAAAGAAAAGAATAAAGTGTTCCCTCTTCTAATGTATTTTCTGCCTCGTGGGAGAATTAAATTCCTATCTTATCTTACTTGATTATAATCCTTGACAACTAAAGTACCACTCTATTCATCTCTCTATTCTTCAAAGTGCATTAACACCTGCCCTCCAGCTACCATGGAGTGAAACAAACCCCACTGCTCTAATCTGCTTCCATGGAACCTATCACTATCTTCTCCGGCAATTCATGAAGATGTGTCAGGAAATCAATTCAATTTCATATATCTAGAGCTTAACAAATAAATTTACTTATCCTCCATGGACAATATGCATTTTCTTTTCTTTTTTTTGTCTACTGCTTTTCTCCCCTGTCCTTTGCCAGAACATACAGAATGACCAGCCACTTTTGTTTGGCGAAGTGACCATATTTAGCTAACTCAATCCCTACAGCAAATGTTCTGGAATTTTTCATGAAAATATCCCAAAGCCATCTGTTTGAGTATTTTAGGAGCAGTGACTTCTTGGCCTCAGCTTGGGCATCTGTCAAATATGCATCCTGGCATAGCCTCCCCACATTCTTGACAAAACCTTTCCACAATAACTGTATGAAAAGGTTAAGCTGGTCCAGCATTTTATAGCCATGTCAAGCCCTAAGAGGCCAGATCCCATTAAAGGTAAGCAAATGGTAAGATGGGATCTGCTGGGCCTTAAAGTGAACTATCTCATTCCAAGTATCAAGATACACTGAAGCTCTAAAACTCCAGGAGATAACCTTGAAAAAAGAAAACCCAGTGTGCTTACAGCTGGCTAACTCCAGTGTGGCACTCAGGTTCTCTGTAAAGTGATTTCTACCCCTCTTTCTAACCTTTTCTCCCTGCTCTTAATGCTCAGGTATCCTCCATTGTTTTATTTAGATCAGGATGCCTTGTAGAGGTTGTAACCTGGACACCCCGTTGTTTGGCCTGTACAGTGTTGTATTCATCTTAGAGTTAGTGGTCCACGTTTTAAAAAATTTAACCTCAAAAATCTGTGTTTTTGATTTTTTTTTTTTTTTTTTTAATAATCATAAGACCTGACCAAAACGGGCCCACATTCCCACACGGCAACCGTGGTCTTGAGGTAAGTTGTGGCTGCCGCCTTTAGAAGGAGAACACCCTGCCTTGTTTACCACAGGTCCTCCCTGGCCATCACCACCCAGTTACATTCAGCTCCCGGGCTTGGCAACCATTTGTGTGGATGACTTCTCCTTAAAGAAATAAATGGGACTACATTTCAAAGCCAACCTACGGAACTCCTATGGGCTCTTTGGAATTAGAATTCTGCCCCGCAGTGTACCTGTATGTCAGAAACAGAAGGGCATGTGCAAGTCCCATGGATTTTAGAAATAATTTAAACCTAAATTATGTATGGTCAGTGAGTGTCTACGGAAGGTCTGCTGGGTAAAAAGGTAGGAAGGTTAAGAGTAATAATAATTTGTTTTCATAACACTTGTTATTTAGTTACAGGCATCAAAATCTCCCCCTAATTTCTACAGAATGTGTTCGCTGAGTCTCAGAGAGGTGGTGAATTTGCCAAATTTCTAAATATCCTGGGAGAAGTGGAACTTGGATTTTCCATACCAGTTTGGAGTGCTACACAGTAAACAGAATTTTAGCAGAAAAGCCTTCTCCCAGTCAGTCACTCATTCATTCACTTAACACATTTTTTACTCAGCACCAAAATGCCTGCTCTCGAGAAGCACAGATTCTAGTAGAGGCAAACCTAAGACACAAAACCTAAGACACATTAAACAAATGTGTATGAACAGGTCAAACAGTGGCAGGGGGCTAGAAAAAAGTAAAGGGAGTGTGTGTGTTTTTGCTGGGGGGCGGGGTAGTGAGGAGACTGGGGGTGAGGGGGAGACTATGCTATTTTATCCCTGCTATTTTAGTCAGGGAAGGCCTTTCTGGAAAGGTGACATTCGAGCAGAAACTTGAAGGAAGCAAGGGGGAGCCATCTTGGGTGAAATCCTATCCATTCCTCAATGATCCTTCCCAAATATATCTTCCTTGAAGGCTTTATTGACTAACCCTGTCAGAAACGTTCTAGCCTCTCTCTCACTCTTTTTGCAAACTGCTTTACATCATAATTATTTGCTTCCATTTTCCCTGAAAGTAAAATCTTTGTGATTGGTTATAATTTATTATTTATTCCTTGCCACAATAAATGCTCAATTAATCTTTAAAATGTATCTGCTGGGTCAAAAGAATTCCCAGGTTGTTCTGGGGGAACAGGAAGCCAGGGGAGGAGTGAGAAAAGAGTACTGGTTTTTTATAAGACATAAGAAACTATAAATGAATTATTTTAATTAGGTATCATATCTCAAATACTTTAATTAAGTAGCATATCTCAAATACTTAATTAGGTAGCATACCTCAAATATCATATCTCAAATTTACCTAAGAAACGAATATTGCAATATAATCCTTTGGAAAAAATTTATTCTAAATGAGTCCATTCGTAACTTAGGATAGGCATCCAAAAAAAAAAAAAAAGTCATCTTTTGATAACACTTGAAACTGGTAAAAATTACTGAATAACCCACACTCTGCAGAGATAAGATAATTCTGTTTTTCAGAGAGATGTTGCTTTTTTAAGATTAAAAAAGGCATTTTTTAAGGATATATTCATAAGAAACTGGAAATTTAAAAAGGCATAAACTCTACCTTTCTTTGCTAGTTTGTTAAATAAAAAGTTGAAAATTAAGTTAGGGTTATAATATAAAAATCTTAAGTTTTCTATTTTGTCCTTATTGAAATTGGCTAACTTCAAATTATATCTAGAATTAAAAATAATAAAGCCAAACAGTTTTGTTAAAATAATCATAATTCTTTCATGTTGAGTCATACTTGGTATATTAAACTCATTTTTCCATTAAAGAAAATAACTAAAAAAGGTCATTATAGTCAATCTCTTTTAAGAACTAAAAATCGTTTCCCTAAGTACATTAACTTGCTGTCTTAGAGATGGATTACTTCCCTAATGGTAGATATTTGGGTAAAATAAACTTTGGCAAATAACGTAACCAATCAATTTTACCACCAGTTGCCAAATAACAACAAAATAAATCACTTCCCTGAAACACTTTGGCAGCGCCCACCTTTCTGTAGTTTTGTCTTTCCACCCACTCACTCAGTGCTCCAGAATTAAGGCCACCATCCCACCTCTCCCCATTTCTGTCACCAGTCCTACTTTTAGAGATGGAAGAAGCCATGGAGACCACAGGCGGAAAACAGAGGCCCAGAGGTTAATGCAGGGTTACAATATGACCCCCATTAACTCCTGGTCGCTGGCTTCCCTGGGGAAAGGTGGTTTGGGATTATCAAAAGTAGCAAAGAGTAATTCCTCCATTTAAAACAGAGCTTACAAACTTTGGGCTGGCAACACATTTTGGTTGGGCCCCCATAATTTTTTTTTTCTTTTTAAAACCGAGATAAAATTCATATCACATGAAAATCACCATTGTAGGGCTTCCCTGGTGGCGCAGTGGTTCAGAGTCCGCCTGCCGATGCAGGGGACACAGGTTTGTGCCCCGGTCCGGGAAGATCCCACATGCCGCGGAGCGGCTAGGCCCGTGAGCCATGGCCACTGAGCCTGTGCGTCCGGAGCCTGTGCTCCGCAACGGGAGAGGCCACAACAGGCCTGCGTAATGCAAAAAAAAAAAAAAAAAATCACCGTTGTAACCATCTCAAAAGGATAAAACTCAGTGATTTTTATTATATTCACAATGGGCAACAATCATCACTATCTAATTCCAGAACACTTCATCAACCCCAAAATGGGCCCTCATAATGTTTTAATTTTGTTTTTCTAATTAGTAAAAACCATGTAAAAGTTGGGAGCATTGACCTAAAAATTCACATTTCCCATTTCTCAAGAAAAATCTGACCTTCTGGTAACATTTGGGGGCAGGGGGTACAAGGGAGTAAGAAACAGGTCCTGTCCAGTTAACCACCTGGCCACATGCCCACAGAGGCCAGGAAATGAGCCAAGACCTGTGAGTTAGCCACCCCTGCTTTAAAGGCTCAGGGACTCAAATCCTTCTGAATCACTTTTCAGACCTGGGTGTGACTCTGGCAGTGATTCCAAAGCGCTCGCAGCCCTCTGTTCCCCTAGCTGGCAATCAAGCTGAGCAAGAAGACTTCCTAGTTCTGACTTGTCAACACATCTCTAGGCTTCCACCACCTTCTCCTCCAAATGCCTTGCATTTTCCACCCCAGCATATTTGCTGAAATCTCTCTCTTCACTGAAAAAGCCATCCTGTGTGTACCTGAGCAGCACTCTAAACCCTCATCCTTTGAGCACCACTGTCACAACTTGCCTTTGCTTTTTTTGTGTGTTACGCGGGCCCTTCACTGTTGTGGCCTCTCCCGTTGTGGAGCACAGGCTCCGGACGCGCAGGCTCAGCGGCCATGGCTCACGGGCCTAGACGCTCCGCAGCATGTGGGATCTTCCCGGACCGGGACACGAACCCGTGTCCCCTGCATCGGCAGGCAAACTCTCAACCACTGCGCCACCAGGGAAGCCCAGTTTATTGTATTTTTTAGATTCCACATATAACTGATAACATACAGTATTTGTCTTTCTCTGCTTGACTTATTTCACTTAGCATAAAGTCCATCTGTGTTGCTGCAAATACTTGCCTTTGTTTTCTACTTACTATCTGTATTTTATTTCCCTCTGGTTACTTGTTACTGAAAAAAAATTTATTTATCAAAGGAACCATATACACAATGTGAATGGAAACTGCTACTCCTCCCCTAAATATACCATAATCATAAAAATCATTAAAAATTTGTTAAATCAAAAAAAAAATTTGTTAAATCATAAAAATTATTCCAATGAGGAAAAAAAACCCATTACTGTTCATTTCTAGCCAGATATCGCTGTCTGCCAAAGGCCATGAGCCCCATGTCTAACTGCGTGGCACAAAAGGGGTGAGTCAGTGTGAATAAGGTGGCAAAGGTCACACAGCCCCAAAAAGGCATTCTCTGGGAATGATGTAAAGGATTCCAAGGGAGCTGAAAGGGACTAATCGTCTTGTAAAGTTACTGAAGATGATCTTACTCTGTGCCTGGGGCCTCCTAAAATCATTTACCGTACCGCCACCAACGGTACAGCCACCACATTTTGGGAAATCCTGTCCAAAGCTTCCTGCCAATGCATTCATCTCAACAGCTGTGCCTCAGAGGTCTCGGCCACGGATAGCCCTTCCTGAACCTCTCTAACCCGGATGTGGCATCCCCCTTGTATGTACTTCCTCGCGTACATGTCTGACATCTTCTCCGGACTGAAAGGCCCTCAAGGACAGAGACAGGTCTTCCATACTACATAATCTTCTCTGGTGAAAGCTACTGGCATTAACTTACACCTGGTCAGATTCGTGGCATATGCCTGTCTTGACATCCCCAGCGAGGAGAGTTTTGAAGTGACTTTAAAAAATTGCAAACCAGTTTCTAAATGAACTAAAACATGTCCTAATAGATAAAGTGCCCAATATGGTGAAAGACACAGGGATAAATAACTGCATACCTTTGCTTTCTTAAATTTAAGGATTTTATAAAGCACTGAATACAATTACTATTGGTGTGCTAGGTAAGAGCTATCCTATTTAGGTCAGGTTTTGTTTTAAAGGTAAGGAAGTGTGCCTAGCAGGCTGGGAAGGGGGGTAGGTGTCTAGGCTTTGTTTCTGGGGTGGACAGAGGGGCTGAGCACCTTCTGTGATGACTCCGGGTGTCACACATGCCCAGAAAGAATCGGTTCACGCTACCTGGCTCAACTTGATAAAGAGACACAGGACAAAGATTTCCACAGGCAAATAAAAGCAGTGTCTACTAACCTAACATTAAATATATATATATAGAGAGAGAGAGAGAGAGAGAGAGAGCGAGAGCGAGAGCGAGAGAGATAGAGAGAGAGACAATTTGTGATGCTCAATTTGTACTTTTATGGTATCCAGATTAATCTTCTAAAAGATTGGAGGCCTTATAAGATCAGTACACATGGTGCACATGATGCTCATTTATAAGGCTAGAAATAAAATTTTCTGAGTCAAATGATTAGCAAGTTTTATGATCATATCTTTGTTCTTGGGAAATATTCCTGATCATATCTAGTGGTTATTTTATATTGATAAATAATAGAACCTCCAATTAAAGCATTGTTTCTATGGAGAAAGACAATCTACTTTTTTTGAAATTTTCTTTTACATATGATTTCTAATACCCTCAGTCCTGCAAAAATAGAAGATATCTTAGAAGAATAATGTTGAATTTATCTCTAAGGTGAGACAATGTAAATTGTAAAGATTACATGCTTAGGAAAAAGATGAATCAAGTCTTTAGAATGAATGATTTGAGTCAGTTTCTAAATCTGAAAATTAAATCTATCCTAACCGAGAAGTTTCCCCCTTGAACTAATCTCCTGTTAATTTTCAATTCATGTCATTCAGTCTACTCCTGCTTTGAAAAGGATGGTGAGGGGAGTTAACAAATTTGCCAGAAACAATGGCTTTTCCTCTTACATTTTCAGCATCCTTGTTTTTTTTTTTTTTTGGCTGTGTTGGGTCTTCGTAGCTGTGCGCGGGCTTCCTCTAGTTGCGGTGAGTGGGGACTACTCTTTGTTGCAGTGTGTGGGCTCTAGGCACATGGGCTTCAGTAGTTGTGGCACGCGGGCTCAGTAGTTGTGGCTTGCGGGCCCTAGAGCACAGGCTCAGTAGTTGTGGTGCACGAGCTTAGTTGCTCTGCGGCATGTGGGATCTTCCCAGACCAGGGTTCAAACCCGTGTCCCCTGCATTGGCAGATGGATTCTTAACCACTGCGCCACCAGGGGAGCCCCTTTCGGCATCCATTTTTAATGCCATTTGTTGATCTTAGAATGAAGGAAACAGATGCTACTGTTGGACATGAAATGTCATCTCATACAGTATTTTTAAGCTGTCAGCTGTACAGTTAGTCTTTATTTAGGCAATGGACAAGTGCTTCTCTGTACCTTTATTTCCCTGAAACATACAAATACACAAATGCCAGAACTCCACCCACTTTCCGATGCAGGGCACGATCTATAGGAAATATCCAAAATGAATTCTGCCATATTTTCCCTGTTGACAAATCAAAATGAAATCTTTTTCCACTACATACTACAGAATAAAATAAAACCATATGTCGTACTACCCCCACTGAAACTTAGAAACCATGTTTAAATGAATGTTTAGAGACTCTAGCTAACCTCAAACGAAATTGAATTCTTGAATAGCAAGTGTCTAGCATCTATGAGTATTTTTCTTCCATTAAATTGGTATTTTCACAAAATAGAGCAACCTTAGATACAGGCCAAAAAAAAAAAAAAAAAGAGAATGTTTTAGAATTCTTGGATTAAGATTCTAGGTTCCAAATGTAGGCCTCAATAATCTCCCAGGTCTCCAAAGTTTTAATGGCTCCTAATAAAGTATCAAGGGGTCAGAGGTTGGGTCATCTTTTCTTGAGCTGACTTACAGCTCACTTCATTCTGATGGAGGAAAAAGAATCTGAAATATTTTAATACAGTATGTTTTTTCATCATGAGGGATAGCTGAAAAATGACCGGAACACTAGTTGGAGGCTAGTGTTGGGTCAGTAGAGGTCTTAGTAACAGTTATTCCTTTGTCTTTGAGCTCAAGGCAAAGCGGTGGCCACTTTGGGAGCCCTCCTGGTCTTAGAGGCAAGATTTTCTTTTCAGGCACAATTCATATTATTTTGATCAGCAGTGTGCCTTTATCATCCATTATCTTATAGAACTTCTGAGCATGTATGTGCATGGTTAAAGAGGGCTGAGGCCTTCCATTTGCTGTCAAATTCTGATTAAGTCCATTTCTTATCTTCTAGATATAAATAAGTGAAAGCTGAGATTTTAGTTGTTAGAAGGCTTTACCCAGCCCCAAAGCGTTTTACATCTGGATCTGCCCACTGTTTCTCTGTCCCTCAATCAACTAACATCTTTTTCTTCTCTAATCTTTCTCCTGAAATTGCTTTTTATTTTAAACTAGATTTAACTAGTGATAAGCTACAATGGCTGGAACGCAAGAAGAACTCCACAGATGTACAATTCCAATGAGCTGAAACAGAGAGATGCTTCTGCGGCAACAACAGCTACAAAAAACTAGTGAGAAAAAAAAAGAGGCATTTCAAACACAAGAGTTGCCTAAAACACTCCCTTTTCTATTGCCCCACAAGACGTGCCAGAAGCGCACTGATAATGAAGCCCACCTGACCCAAATTTGAAAGACAACTCTCCAGTTCCCATCAACTTTTCAACAGAGTAATAAGTTAGCCTGTTACAGACTCCAGCAGCCTAGACAGTTCTGGTCTGGTTAAAGCCCACCCATGGGTCTGTGCTGAGCCTAGGCATGACCACTGTGATTCAAAACACTAGATAAGAGACTGATTATCACCCCGAAGGCTTCCAAGGAACCAGCACAAAGAAAGTCCTAACAGGCCTTCTCTTAGATGCCCCTCACATGCACAGTATATTCTGAATGTCCATCTTGGTTTCAGCTGACAGCTGGCACCATGGATGGTATAACCACCTACCGAGCACAGTCCCCTCCTGTACCTAAAACCCAGACAGCAAGGCCAGATGATGACTCATCATCAATGTTTGGATAATCCATCAATCTCACGAAAATAGCAGAGGTTTAAATTCTGCAAAATATTTTAGCCCCTGGACCATATGTCTACCCTCACACTTCATTGGTTACCAAGTATTTTCCGTTTCCCTACACTGTGCCCAACATCATAAAAACCAGAAGAGTCTTGCCACAACAAGGCGACAAAGATAGAGAAGTAGTCTTCACAACAGAGGTAGAGAAGATTAACATTTCAGATCAGGGAATCATTTTATTCAGTGAAAGTTTGGCTTGTATACACAGTTCCCCTTTTCCCCCTGAAAACATCTGACTAGAACAGGTATAGGTTATTTGGAGCACAGGAGTCCTATATTTTTAAAAGACTTGATTTTTATCAAGTTCTAATCCAAGGCATAGCAGGGACTATTCTACTCTGTCCTGCCTGGAACTCGAAAACAGAGAAGACGGTAAAGAGGAGCACAGGAGAAGAAACATCATTTCAGAGTCACAGCCACATTCTGCTCAAGTATGGTAAATAGAACCCCGCTCTTTATATATTTATGATTTATTTCTAAATTCGGCAAATAAAGCTGAGTTGTCCCAAAGAACCATTACTGACCTCACCCTAACCCAAACTAAAAATATTTTGCATGCATTTTGTATTTTAAATCATCATTCTCTGGCAAGTTTCTTATTTGAAAAACAAATAGAAGCTCAAACACCTGCACAGAGTTAAGAGAAACACTTTTTTGTTGTTGTTGTTAGAGACTCTCATCTAATAAATGTTGTCTCTAATTCAGCATTTCCAAAGAACATGGCATTAAGACTTCTTAAATCCCTAAGACCAAAAAGAAAAAAGAAAAAAAAATGCTGTTTAGAATTAGAAAGAAAGGAGAGAAAAAACTGTATTAAGAGAGGGAAAGTTATGTTATTTAGGGAGACAGCAAGACAAAATAAAATATGAAGTTATCTTTGATGTCCTGAAACAATAACCGTGTGCAGAGAGGTGCTAAAAAACCTTTTGGTATCTGTCAAAATAGTATAGATTCTTCCTAAGTTGCTATCTGACAAAAGAAATTGAAGAATCACTAGAATGATTGGAAGTAACTTTGGGGGAAAAAAATGCTGCTTCAAGTATACCTTAGATTCAAGAAGACAAGTCTTGAGTATACAGTTGTCTGGGCACGTTCTTGACGCTTTCAGTTTAAGCTGCTACATACGCAGGTGAAGATTATTTCCCCATTACCTACCTCAGGAGGGGTGATGATTTAAAAGGAGCTAAAAATAAAGGAGGCAACAAGGAAGGAATACTGACTCGAGCTGATTCTCACGTCTATTCAAATATCCTCTTATTTCATTAAAAAAAAACAAAACCCACCAACACCATAAAGTTTCAATCTGTATAACAGAAAATGTCAGGTGAAGTGACGGCCTGGTAAAAGTGAGAAAGCCAAGTGGCTGCTGAGAGCTTCACACTTATAGCCATGTTGAACTGAGTGACAAAGATCTATTCTGTCCAGAAATCCCCCACTTTATTTTTAAGCCTGGAAACTGGTTAGTCATATCTATACTGAACACTTCCTGTCCAGGGGCATGATGATGGCGACAAACTGCCAAGTTTAGTAGCTGCTTACATTCTGTCAATTGAGTCATTCATGGAATAGAAAACAGCATCAAACATTAAAAAACATCTGGCTAACTGAAGCTTTAAAAGATATACAAGGAAAACAGGTTTGACTATTTCACAGAATAAGGATAGATGGTGCCAGGAAAACAAAACAGAAAGAAAAGAACATACAATGTTACTCTAAGAGACTATTTTCTGGTAGTTTCTGTGATATTCCAGTATTACTACCAAATATAACAGTTCTCTCACTCCCCCTCTGGGTTAAATAGTCCAATTGACATTCCACATCTTCATTTACAAAAATGCCCCAAGATGCAGAAGATCTCAAGGAACTAAGCAACAACAACAGAATCAATTTATTCCTTTTTGTGTTTAATTTTAATCTAATTATATTTTAAAGGAAGGGTCACCTGAGAATTTTAAAGAAACAAGAATACAAAGGACTGAAATACAGATCAGGAAGGTCTTTATCCACTGGTCAAACACCATAATGTTACATTAAAAACCCATCTTTGAGAAAGAGAGGAATACAATTAAGGATTGTAAGAATGACCCTTTCCCTAGCAGCCCTGAGGGCTACGTCAGGCTTCAGTTATAATTTACCTGATTAACCCTTATACATGCTGAGACAAGCCAGCTGAAGTTCCACTGCTGAGAAGCACAAGGAACACCTCCCCTCCCCCCCGCCCCCGCCCCAAGCGCTGGCAGAGGAGCAGCCCCAAAGCATGCTGGGATGGACGGCGACAACAAGAACGTCAAGTAACAGCTCCTGCACTTCCAGGATTATCCCCTTGATCATCAAGTCTGAGCAAATGATCGTGTGAGCCAAATAATGGACACCAGCTCTGCCCATAAAAACCCTCCGCCGGAGATTCTTCAGTGAGCTTGCTCACTTAGCAAGTGAGACTTGCTAATGAGTGAAGCCACAGAAATTAGGCGCAGCGTCATTGGGGGAGGGTGACGATGGTTCTCTCCTCCTCCAAAAGCCATGCACTAAAAGTCCCACTGGCCTTCCATCCAAAGGATGGTATGGTACAGCTGACTGCTTTGAGAGGACTCCGCCGGGCTGGTATTACTGCTTTTCTAATTCATCATCTGCCATTGGCAAGCTTTTTGAGGAAATCATTTTTATAACCCAGTAGAAAGTCACTAGGAATCCAAGCCAACACAACACAGACCTTGCTTCAGACCAGCCCGATTTAGCCGTTGGAAAAGCAGCAGCATTCCTCAGTGTCACGTCCTTGTTTATGGGCCCCTGCATTAATCCTGCCTGAGAAGAACTGGAGTGCTTGTGTGTCCTCCAAACGCCACTATGTTCACGGGCTCCAAGCTGCATCTTAACTTCGGAGACCAGCACTCCTTCATACCTCCTGTTAACTGCACAAGCAAACAAAATAAACTGCCAAAACTTCTCACCTCAGTCATGGTGGTCTCTTGCCTCTCTAGTGTTGCATAAATTATCTTTTTTTTTTTTTTCCCATTTCCAAGTTATTTCCTTACACCTCCCTTCCCCTCTCTCTCTCCTAGGAGGTTCCGCATCAAGTCTGGGTCCCACCCTGTGCCTGCCACTGCCTGCCACTCCCCGTCCCTCTCACTCACTATTTCTTCCTCATTGTTCCCTTGAAATGTCAAAACCTGCCAAACGGCCACTCCCTCGACTTCCTTCACTATTCTTGTTTCCCAGTAGTTCTTCTCCTTCCCTTTTGTTGGCGCTACTGGCCCCTGAATTCTACCTCCTTGGAAACTCTGGAGAGACTCCTTCTTTAATTATCTCCTTTGTCTGAAGAACCTGAGTCCAGCGTTTAGACTTGTGATATTGCAGAGGGGTGCATTTTCATTCTAGCTGTTTCATAACTGACTTAATTCTAATTTTAACCCTCAAAGGTGAAAATGATTTTGTACGTGCTTTACAATAAGGCGAACAGTCAGTGCACTAATACTTTACCATTATCAGATAACTTTACAGAAGAAAAACATTCCTTGGAGCAAGCCCATCCTTGCTTGCATTTTACAGAATGGGAAATGAGTACTTCTTAACCAGGTAAATGTTGTAGGTAGGCCACGGTGGGTTCTGTCTTTGTGATTATAAGTCTCCTTATTTATCCAGCACCTCCTGGGTGAAGCTGTCTAATCACTGATATAGCATTATCTCATTGGTGCTCACCTCAGGAGAGATGAAAAATTCCTCAGAAAGGCTCAACTTACTAGTGTGGCTCAAATCCTATTTAACATGTAAAAGACTAAAACCCTCAGAGCTTCAGAGTATATGTCAAATCTAGGGTACCCCTGGCAGAACCACCAGTGGTTTTCCAAAACATGCATTCCTGTCATATGGGGAAAAAAAAAAAAATGGGGCAGAGAGGAAGTAAAGGTAAAAGGGAAGAGAGAAAAATTCCCTAATTCTCAGACTGGCCAAAACTTTTTCCCAGCATGAAGAGCTGGATTAAATTTCCTACCTATATTCACTTCTTACCCTTAAGCACCAGTGCTGATTTTGTGCAATGCCACAGGGAGAGGTCAGAGGTGATGGCGGTGGAGATCAGGAAGGAAGCTACTGGCAACTAGGACTTGGAAGGTCCTAGGGTGATCAAAGTCTCCCTTCCTCAGGAGCCTGGGTGCTTGCTCACAGCTGGGGCAGTCATCCCCTGGGCCCCGCATGCCTTCCCTCATTTCCTAGGGTGTCCACTAAATATTGATGGAACACTCATGACGTATTCTTAGCAGATGAGCTCTTCAAACACAGGCTCAAAGCTTTTGCTGAGGCCCAAGGAGAAGACAGCAAAGCAATTTTCTACAGTACCTCTCCTTAGACATGGCTGACCACTGCCTCCATGGGGCTCTTGTCCTCCTGGCTTCTAAAGCCCTGTTCTCTCCTTGGTTTCCTCCTACCTCTTGAGTGTCTCCATTTCTGTTTCCTTTACTGGATGCATCTAGCTCTTTCCCTTGTAAAAGTGGGGATTCTCAGAGACTAACTCCACAGACCAGCCCCCACCTCTCTCTTCAATCTTACCCTCAGAGATCATGTAAGGGAAATCAATTCTCCTCTTCTGAGTGGAGAGTCACATACTTTTCTGCCCAGGGTCCTTTACCAGGGCTCAGCTGATCCTCCAGACCAACTCAGGGTTCTTGTCAGCTTAGTATTCCTACAACACTACTTTGCACCTACCCTATTCCAGCTCAAAACCCCCCGGTTCTTTACAATAATTGTGTTTGCCTCCTAAATGGTATCTCAGGCATGCTTTAGTCTAATGTCAATGCCTTCATTTTTCTAACGAGGAAACTGAAGTTCTGAGAGACTAATCAGCAGCTGAAGGTTGCACAGACAACTAAGGGCAAAGTCAGGAGTACAACCGGTCTCCTGATTCCCAGTGCCTTGTCTGCTACCCATAATGTCCCTCTGGGCAGCTTGGCTTCTAGGCTGGCGCCATGTACCACTGCAATACAGCCCACGAACGCTGCCCATGAACCCTCCACTCCATGCTGCCGTAAACCTCCTTCCTTCACTCTCCTCTGCTCTTCCCTAAAGGGCCTTGCTGAAGTCCCAGCTAACCCCTCTGTGAAGGCACTGCTGCCCACGACAATGTCTGGTGAACACTCTCTCCTCTAGATTCTCAAAGGGTCTGCTGCCTCATCTTCTGACCTGTACCCAACCTAAGCTCCCCATCATGTATTTTGTCCTATGAATGCACACGTCCTGTGTGTGATGGCCTGAACCAGGAGTTCTGTCAGGGCAGGGCCCTCTATACACACAATCTGCTTCTCCAGGCCCCGCAGAGGAAGTACTAACTCAGTCAACATTTGCTGCTATGAGTAGCCCAGGGAAGCCAGCAGTGATTGAGGGAGAGAGGCTGTACCTGGGAAACAGGACTGTCCATGGTGAGCAGAACAGCCTGTACTTCTGGGGACACCTCTGGTCCCCAGCTCCTCCGCCTAGCGGAGGGGGCCACATGAAAACACATACCTGGGCCAGGTGAGCTGGCATCAAAGATACATGGCAGGTCACGCTGGAAGGAAAGTTCATAAATTCCTTATTTTCCTCCTGACAGTCAACCCTGACTTGGGGACATGAGGTCTTAAGGCTTCAGACCTCAAGCTGTCACAGTCACTTAGGGCATTCTGCTTAGTGGCCTCTTTGCTTCAGCATTTCCTTTACTCCCAGTTATCTATAAAATTAAATGTTGTTTGTCACGATGAAGCTGGAGACTGAATTCCAATGTAAGTCCACAGACGATGCTATGTATACAAACACAAACCCCCATACATCTTTAAAACCGTAAATACCGTAGGTACCAACCTAACAATACAGGATCTACAGTCTTACAGATTCCCGGAGCAGCATTCCCTCAGCCATTTACTGCCCACTCTGCGGTCAGTCACTCAGGACACACTACAGGGCTACACCTAACTCTCCTTCAAGGTCTAGAACAAGATTTAAGACACATGATAAATGTAATTGACATTGCTATATCTTATATACGAAAATTTTTAAGAGAGTGAATCCTAAGAGCTCTCATCGCGAGGAAAAAAAAAATTTTCCTGTTTCTTTAAATTTGTATCTATATGAGATGACAGATATTCACTAAACTTATTGTGATAATCATTTCATGATGTTAAGTCCAATCATTATGCTGTACACCTTAAACTTACACAGTGCTGCATGCCAATTATATCTTAACAAAACTGGAAGAAAAAAGATCTAAGCAATTGCTCTTTCAGGTGTCTCGATCAGCGGTGGGGGGAGCAGTGGGCTGCTTCTCAAAAAAGAACATGTTCTGACTCCCAGCATGCACCGGGCCCACAGTGCTCCGGGGAAAACCAGGCTGTGGACCGCCCATCTGCTCCTGCAACTGCATGTCCAGTGTCTAATGCCCACTCCCTTCCCACCCACATACATGCACACCTTTTCCCCGAGGAAGAGCACCCCTGCCCAAGCAACTACTGAGCTAATTTTCCTAAGTGATGTTCTCAAAGGAATGAAAACAAGTGAGCTCACCGTTAAATTGCTTCTCACTCAGTCTATCCCCTTCAAAACCAGGGATCTAAAAGGATCTACTGCAGAGCTAAATTTTATTTCACAATGCCTCCTCATCTTTTACTTTCCTGAGGTACACATAAGAGAAGGTGAAAAAAATTCCCCCAAAAGGTAATGAACGACACCCACACAAACAGATTAGATTGTCCTGCTTCCAGGAGATCTCATGCAAAAATCCAGGATGCTGAAACCTAGGCTTGCAAAATTTCTTGTTTGCCAAACAGGCACAAGGTGGGTAGAAAGGGCCTAAACATCACCTCTCTGGGCCTCAAGCTCCTCATTTCTAAATGAAAAGGTTAGACGAATGGACCTGCAAAGTTGCTTTTAACTCTAAATCATGGTGATTGGGGAATCCCCTGGCAGTCCAGTGGTTAGGGCTCCACCCGCTCACTGCTGACGGCCTGCATTCAATCCCTGGTCAGGGAACTAAAATCCCACAAGCTGTGCAGTGCAGCCGGAAAAAAAAAAAAAAAAATTCATGGTGATTCTACTTGTATTTGTAGGGGGGAATCATTTTCATTATAAAAGGCTTCTCACTGTAGATCTTCCTTAAATATTTCAGATATATATACTGATTTGATTTTTTTTTAAATTCAGCTTATACTATGTTTTTAGGCACAGTCTACTGAATGAAGTATACGACCATGTTCATCTCAATGTTTCTCAAGTTGTTAGCATCTTTCTCATGCAGATGGAAATGCTGACCAATGGTTTGTGGCAAATCTAGCCACTGCATTATGCTGAAATGAAATCAGTGGGCCCCGAGACTTTCTCTCACCCTACTGCATTCTCTTCTACCCACCCATTTTTTGGTTACTTCCTGGATTATCAGCAACCAGGAGCAGGGAATCTGGTTTTTGTTTTTGTTCTCTTTTGGGTGCACCGAGCAGCATGCGGGATCTTAGTTCCCAGACCAGGGATCAAACCCACGGCCCCTGAAGTGGAAGCATGGAGTCTTTTTTTTTCTTTCTTTTTTTTTTAACATCTTTATTGGGGTATAATTGCTTTACAATGGTGTGTTAGTTTCTGCCCCATAACAAAGTGAATCAGTTATACATATACATATGTTCCCATATCTCTTCCCTCTTGCGTCTCCCACCCTCCCACCCTCCCTATCCCACCCTAGCATGGAGTCGTAACCACTGGACCTCCAGGGAAGTCCCAGGAGCAGGGAATTTAGTCATCCATGTTATCCTGGTTGTTCCAAGGCATCCTCATGTGAGGACAAGAAAGGTGTGAAGCAAATTCAGTCTGATGAAAATTTCAGAAGTGAGGAAGAAAAAGGCCCCGGTATAATTCAGCTTACAGAGCTGGGGGTGTCAGGCAATACCAGGTTATCAGTGATGTCTACTGCAGAGGAGACAGTATGGCACAGATCTCTAAATGGATTTTCCATTTTTAGTCCTTGTCAGCACATTGCGCTCCAAGGCTAATGACTATATAAAAGGAAACAATCACATCGAAGTCCAGTGTTTTAGAGCACAGGCTGCACCTTCTACATTATAAATGACATCAAGGTCAGCTGCACCAAGTGCTGTGCATTTTGTCACAGCCAAACTACTGCTTCACCTCTGAACTCATCATTCCCTGTGCAGAGCAAGGGCTAGGGAAGGGAGGGGAAAGGGGAGATCGCCGGTACGGTAATGCTTAGCAATGAACATGATTATCTGAAACAGGGAGGACACCAACTGGTGCGGGCAGCTTAAACGATACCACTGAGCTTTCTGATTATAGAAGGGGATATTAATAAATCACCACCATGGAACTGAACTTTTCTGTGATCAATACTTTGACAGGTATTGGTCCCCTTCTTTGCAGTGGAAGTCTCTACTTTTTGTCTCCTTGAAGATTTAAAATTCCTGGGAGGTGGGGTAATGCTGACCATGAGATCCCGGCAAGGTTCTGCAAGGCACATGGGCTGGGGGTGGGGCAAAGCTCAGGCATACCTTGTCCTGGCACTTGACCGATCTCAGTCACTTGACTGGTGCTCTGATTGATCCATTCCTGAAAACCCACCAGGAACTGGGACCCCAGCTCTGGCAGTCTCTAGCGAGATGGACTCAAAGCAACCTGGAGCTCAGAGAAACCACTGCAGAAGCACTGAGGAATAGGTTAGGCACCTGTTAAATGATACTAAAGCTGAGGAGGGCTACAATTGAGAGTGCAAATGCCTGTGCACATGCCCAACAAATTAACATATTATCAGGAGGCATGACGAATTAAGTGAGTAGAACACAACTGTGCTAAGAATCACTCACATGTGTATATAGTCCTTGCAGATTTTAAAGAAACTTGAAATTCGGTGGATGCTACAAAGTCACCCCGTTGTAATAACTTAACACACACGTAATTGAACCTTGCTTCACATCAGTGACCTGGGGAATCCAAGCTCTCCGTTCTCAAGCTGGCCACTGGCTCAGAAAGTGAGGTCCCTCTCTTGTCCCACAGGTACTCTGGTCCCTCTTGCTGCAGTAGGCTCCAGGTACCTCCCACCCAGTCCTGCTGGGTTCCTAGATCTCCTGCATCAGGGGTAGAAGGATGTACTCAAGCCTGGGCTCTTCTCTTTCTCCTCTAAGACATCTGGTCTCTCCACTCCTGTCTTCTCAAAAATGGGGTACAAGTGGACACAGGACCACAGAGAGCATCCTGCTGAGTGCCAAGATTACTTGAGGATGGGGGAGAGCAGCTTTTGGACATTCCTGGAAGTACCACATCACGGTTGAAAGCCCAGCGTCTATGGATAGTCGACTTCCATTCAAATCTTGATTCTACCTTTTCTAGTTTTGTGGTTTCAGGCATGGTTTTTAACCTCTTTGAACCTCAGTTTTCTTAATTGCTATGTGGAACTCAAACAAAGGGTTATTAAACAAGTGTTAAATGAGATAATATACATAAACAGATGCTTAGCACTGTGCCTGGCACATGGAAGCACTCAGTACATTTTAGTTTCAAAATGGTTTCTTCAGTCTTCAAGGCAATTTGAGATGTTCATAAGCCACCTTAGGTCCCAACCCCAGTGATCAAAGACACATGCTTGTTTTGCCTCTGCCATTAAAAGTACTTCAGTGGAGGGCTTCCCTGGTGACGCAGTGGTTGAGAGTCCGCCTGCTGATGCAGGGGACACGGGTTCGTGCCCTGGTCTGGGAGGATCCCACATGCCACAGAGCGGCTGGGCCCGTGAGCCATGGCCACTGAGCCTGCGTGTCCAGAGCCTGTGCTCCGCAATGGGAGAGGTCACAACAGTGGCCCGTGTACAGCAAAAAAAAAAAAAAAAAAAGTACTTTAGTGGAGACTCTAAGAAATACTAAATAGATTTGTCCTCTAGTTTTGGAAGGCACTATTCCTGTAAAAGTGAGGCTAGACAACTTCTCAGCATTGCTCTAAAAAGTTTCATCATATCATGTAATCTCATTTTAAATTGATTAATTTGACAATGCTTTATTAGGCCCTACTATATAAGAGAGACCCTAGGTCAAGCAAAAACAAAACAAAACATGCACACATGTTGCATTCCAAAAAAACTTATAACGAAGTGGAGGCAAAGGAAAAGAAAATTAATAGCCATAATACATGAAAACATGGTACTACTGAGGGAAATACAGGGTATTATGGGAATGCCATGAAAGATCACCTACTCCTAACTGGGTCTACTAGGTAAGTGAGACATTACCCGCTTGAGGAGGGGCAAGAGAATGATCCCCAAAAAAGAAACGACATTTGTTGAGGGAACAAGGAAGTAAATAAACAGGGCAACACCAGGGTTGGATGAACCAGTCCAGTGGTGTTGTAGATGTCTGTTGCTGTTTTGGTGATCCATGTCAGAAGTCCCTTTCTATTTCTGAAGAAACGCTCATTTTGCAAGTGATTGGAGGAGTCACACCCCTACCTCTCACTCCCAAAGCTGGAACCAGAAGTCCCCTCTCCCACAGGCAGCAAGGGGCAAGGACACAATCTAGCACTGACAAATCAGCTGGCTTATTTCTGAGATTTTTAAATGTCGAGGACGACCAAATATTCAATCACATCTGGAGTCCCATCAGTGATAGAACTGAAAAATATACAGGAGGCCAAGGCCACGGTGAGGTCCTAATCAGGAGATGCTTAGCTGCATTTCCTGATGCATTTTTCAGAGGCTAATTCTTTTTGTGGATCTGTGAGCTATCCAATATACTTTCAATACCTTCTTCAGCTCATAATAGCAGGAATCAACTTCCATCCCTTTCAACCAAGAACCCTGATGACAGAACTAGTTATTGTAATCAGGAGGGTACAAACGCTGAGGGCTTGAACCAAGGCAGGGGCCAGGAAGATGAAGAGAAGGAGATGCGTTCTTCAACAGGTAATGAGGAGGATGAAGTGCCAGGTGGAAGCTGAAGATAAAGGAGAGCGTAGGGTCAAGGACAACTTGCAGATTTGTAGTTTGGAAGCCAAAAAGAGTGCAGTGATATTCAGTGATGACACAAAAGGAGGATCAGATTTGTGAAGAGTAGGAAATGATGGGCTCAGTGTAGACCTGTTGAATGGGATACCTATTTGACATTCACTAAAGCATGGTGTTTACCTGGACTCACAGACATAGAAAACAAACTTATGGTTACCAAAGGGGAAAGTGGGTGGGAGGGTTAAATTAGAAGCTTGGGATGAACTACTATATATAAAATAGATAACCAACAAGGTCCTATTGTATAGCACAGGGAGCTATATTCAATACCTTATAATAAACTATAATGGGAAAGAATGTGAAATATATATGCATACTGAATCACTTTGCTGTACACCAGAGACTAACACAACATTGTAAACCAACTATACTTCAATTAAAAAAAAAAAAGCATGGTGTTTACCAGGCAGCTGGCTGTACAGATGGCTCTTAGAAAAGCCCAGGCTGGAGGTCTAGGAGATTAGAAAGAAACAGCTAGAAAAAGGAAGGGAAATCAGGAGAGTGTAGAGGCATAAGGAAGGAGTTTAGGACTGCAGGGACACTGGTCTTCTAGTGTCAAATGCTGCAAAAAAAGGTCAAGATCAGGATGAAAATATGAATGCTGGGTCACTGGTCACCCAGCACCTCGGAAATCACTGGTGATTTGGGCAACTTCAGTGGAGTAGTGGAGAAAAAGACAGATTTCAGTGGATGACGGATGACAAAGAGTGAGAAAGTAGGAACCATGCAAAAGGTTAAAAAAAAAAAAGAAAAAGAAAAGCAGGTTCATTTTAAAGGAGAAATAAGTGCCTAAAATTAACAAAGTATTGAGGATTACCTTTAAAAAATGAAGATCATTCATTTATTTTATAAATACTGAATGATCACCTCTCACTGTATAGGTCTTGGAGACATAGTGGGGGGAATAAAACAGACAGGGTCTTGCCCTCAAGAGCTTGTGGTCTAGAGAAAGATGCTAAACAACGTGGTGAGTACCAGTGAGGAAAAGATTAGGTGTCCTGAGAGTCGGCAGTAAGGGGATCTTAATTTTTTTTTTTTTTTTTTTTTTTTTTGCGATACGCGGGCCTCTCACTGTTGTGGCCTCTCCCATTGCGGAGCACTGGCTCCGGACGCGCAGGCTCAGCGGCCATGGCTCACGGGCCCAGCCGCTCCGCGGCACGTGGGATCTTCCCGGACCGGGGCACGAACCCGTGTCCCTTGTATCGGCAGGCGAACTCTCAACCACTGCGCCACCAGGGAAGTCCGGGGATCTTAATTTAAGATGCAGGTTCAGAAAGAGCCTCTCCAAAGACCTGACCAGGAAAAGAGGGTCAGGTGGGGAAAAGGATTTCGGAAAGAAAGACCATCAAGTGCCAACACCCCAAAGTAGGGAGCTTGAGCCCATCTATACACAGAAGGGAAGGAGCCAGGAAAGACATGGGGCCAACTGATGCAGTTAGGAGCCCATGGTGGAAGGAGTGGCCTCCGCAGCAGGAACCACGCCTGTTCCACAGACACCGGGAGGGTGGGTGTGGGTGAAGGTGAGTCTGTCAGTTTGGAAGCAGGAAGTTGGGAGGGGGTTGTCTAATGGCTACTGTTTTCTTTGTGAAATAGCAGGCCTGGTGAGGCATGAGAGAGGTGGTGGCAGGAAGTGCTATTATGGGCAAGAGAGGAGGGGACCTGGGCTCACTCACAGCTCAACCCTCCCAAAGCAACCCCTCCTTAATAATGGCTTCCTTGCTTTCTGGTACCAAAGCTTCAATAACCAGGACAGAGGAGCCCCAGATTCCTTGATGCCTGGCACTAGAAAGAGCTTCTGAGATCTTAACTGCCATTCATTTTCCCTACTTTATAATTAAGTAATTTACTCAACAGGAATCAATTAAATACCAAAAATATGGCCATCAACCCATCTCCTCAGGAAGCCTCCATCCACTGGAAACTGTTGATATCCTTCTTTCAATGGCCTTCCCCAATTTAATAAAGTAGGCTTCTTCCTTCCTTTCTCTTGCTTTCCTATTCATATTATGTCTGGATATCTTAAACTCATTCAGCTTTTAATAAAGTGAGGTCTGGGTTTTTTTTCTCTGTTTAATACTCAAGCACAATCACCTATTCATTTGTAAGGCAAAATTAAATCAATTCTTTAGGAGGTGGCTATTGACCGAGGATGGAGGTTCAGCACTCCTGGCACAGAGTCAAGTACGTCCTAAGCTATGATGGCTTAACAATATCCCCAGTCATTTGCTTCTACATTCACTCACATACACAAATATGTTGGCCTCCAAGGATTTCTGAATCCAACTTGATATTTTTTTCAGATTCAACCCCAAACAAAGTATACTAGTCTCAAATGTGGTTCAGAATAATGACTTAAAAGTATCTCTCATTACAGCAAATCAGGCATGAAGCATCCAATGGCAGTTTTCTTGTAATGCAGACATTGTGAAGAGTTTGTGGTGATCTCATACTAAAAGGGACACATTAAGTCCACAAGGAGAAAAAAAAGCTAAGGAGAGGGGACAGGATTAGTAAGGATAGAGAATAAAGATAACTGGAGCTATTTAAACAGCATTGTTCCTTTCTGAGTGGTGGTAGCTAAATGGAGGGTTCTAGATCACAGCCAACAACCAGTCTTGCCAGAACTGCCAGGGACACACACACACACACACACACACACACACAACACACATACATACACAGACACTCATCCTTTATTTCCAGGCAGAAGCTACCATGATTCCATTTGTTAATGAAGTATTTATTCAATCTCCCTCAAGAGTTATTCCATATCCTACCCTAACTGCCATCAATTTAAAACTCTAGCACCTCATATTATTTTAAAAGAAACATTCTGAGCTTTCTGTAAAAAGCAGAGGCAGGATAATTTGCTACAGATCTGTAGAATGTAAATGATGGCAAGTGGAGGGATAAGGTAAGGTGGGGTGCACATTACAAGACCTCTTCACACTCCAGTTTTCAGGCTTGCAATGGGTGAACTAGGAAGGAGAGAAGAATGTGGGTGCTGTTAGAAGAATGTATCATATGCTTTGGGATACTGTTTTACACTTTCTCCCCACTCCCTTTTTTTCAAAAGAAAAAAACACGCCTGGGAGAAAAATACCAATGTAAGTGCTGCTCATAATTCATAGAAAAGTTCACCACTGGATTCGCTCAGCCCGTTTCCTATTTGCCTCCGACTACTTGTGACTTATGTAAATTGCTGTCTAAAAGACAGAACGGAAAAGCCTCCATCAGGACAGACTCCGCGGCAGCAAGGAAACATTAACCCCCCAAACTCCACATCAAGCTGAAAAACAATGCTCCTGGCTGTCATTTTTCATTCACACCAGCCCCATATTTCTATTAAACAAGCCTGTTTTTATTGACTGCTTCCTTCACACAGCATAATAAAGTAGACGTCAGCCCACACAGACTACATCTTGAAACTCAGGGCTTTACTCTGGGGATGGGACTCAGTAAAAGAAGAGGACAAGTTTCAAAGGCTCTCCCTGACTGGTATCTACCAAATGGGGAAACGATGGGGCTCCTTTCTGTTCCTCACGCTCCCAGAGCTGCAGTGATTGACTTGAAATTTACCAGTTTCCCAAGAGGCCACTTGAAAAGAAAAGAAATTTCACAATCTTGAACAGTCCCCCAACTATCCCTACTCCTACCTCAACTTACAAGAGGACTGTTGTATACATAAAGTTTCAGGAAACAAAGCATACAAACACTCACACACAAATAAACTCCCCGAACTAACAGCAGCGTATAATTGTGTTTTGGTTGGAGCTTTTCCAGCCCTGTCACCCGCTCTCTGTTAGGAGTAAATGAAACCCTCTGCTTTGGCAAAGTTGGAAACGGACAAACTCTCCTCAGTTTCAAGCTGCACAAGGCCTCCCTCATCTCTCAGCCCCCTTAAAGCCTCCAACAAAATAAATTCACTGCTGAACAGCCAACAAGAAAATTAAAACAAAAAGCTAACCTATTCCCCAAATAAAGATCTTTCACTTCTCCCCCCGCCCCCACGCAGCTTCCCCTTTTAGCCGGAAACACACCACGTTTCCAATTTCTGAACCCCTTTTTCAAGAGACCCTTGACTCTTAAGGCTCTTCCAGGGGATCCGGCTTTCGGCTGCCCTGATGCAGGCAGGCAGCGCTCTTCCAAGTACATTTTGCGTTCTTGGAGTCAATACTGGGGCTGTTTCGTTTCCAGAGAAATCTAGAAAGCAGCTTTTAGTGGGCTGGCTGAGCTAGGTCCGACTCTTCCTCCCCTCCCCTTTGAACGGCCGCGGGGTGAGAAAGGTCCAGGATTCGGCACATTCGGCTCTAACTGAGCAGCGAATGCGCAGGGAGAGCGGACAAAGTACCCATCGCGCACTTTTAAACTCCCATCTGCTCCCCTACTCCGCCCTACTTCCACATTCCTCCGCAGAATCTGGCGGGGGCCCCCAGCAAAATCAAACTCGTACCTTCCTTCGATTCTTCTGCTTCGGAGTGCATGGTGTCAGGGTAAGCGGTAGCAGAAGCGACTGCCGCTGACATGGACGAGCTGCAAATTTGCTCGGCAGCCCAAACCCGCACACGACGGAAAATAAAAGGAAGGAAAGCCACTAAAATCAAAACCTCTTCGGGGCGGGAGGGCTGGTTCTGGTGCAGGGATTTTCAGGGGGAAAGTTCTGCAAGAGTGACGAATCGCGTCTCAGCTGGGCGGCGGGAGTCCGCCCCCGGGGCGCGCGCCCCAGCCCGTCGCCGGCGACCTGGCGGCTGGTGGCCGGGCGCACGCAGGTGGGGCTGACTTTGTGGAGGGGCCGGGCAGAGGGGTGCTGGCCGCCAGGACCCCGGACGGGCCATGCCTGGTAAGTCAATGTGCAGGGAAGAAAAAAGACCCATCTCGGCGCGCGCTGCTGTTTTACATAAGGCATAAACGCATACGCAGTCCAAAGAATGCTTCTCCATCTTTAGGTTACATTTTTCGACGCCCATTTAACTTTCTGTGTCTTGGGGCTTTATACGCCCAAAATGAAGGATTTTAAAGCTGCTCGGTTTTACCCGTTATTTTTGTAGGAAAGTAACGTGGATATTGATCCATGTGCCTGGAAGGTACCTGCTTCACAAGCCCAAGAGGGGGGCCTTTATCAGAAAGTGGGGTGTAACCTCCACCCCTTACCTTTGCGCAGGAAAAGTAGACAAGGCGGCTTTCTCATTCCGTATAACCCGGGCGAGCACTCCTACTCAAACCCCAACCCGGGAGAACTAACTCCTCTGCAGTTACGCAAGGGCCATCCCCCAGACAGAGGGGGCGATTCCCTCCCCGCGCTAATAGCAACTACCAGGGATAAATTCCTTCCAAAAAGCCGAAAGAGGAGGCGTGGGTGGGGAGGTAGTCAGGCCTTTGAAATGCTGATAGAATAAAGAGGCTGGAGAGCCTGGAGGACAGATCTCAATTCTGCCCCCTGGTCGGGTCCACAAGCTCCTACAACCGGCTGAGAGGAAGACGTCTTAGCTTTGTGAAACCTTAATTTTTCCTTCGGAGAATGGGAGACCAGAGCTGCCACCGACATACCTGTCTTAATGAGGTATTTTGCAGAGCATTAGTTTTATTACCAATCTAAGGCAACAGGCCCTCAAATAACATCCCTGAAAGATCCAATAGGAAACTGTGAGAAAAGTTACATTCTTTTAATAAATATATTTTCCAGCTGCTTTCTTTTTCTTCATTTCCCTTTTTTTTTTTAAATATGGGCAAAAAACAAGAAGAGAGGCCCTATAGTAAATTTAATGAAAAGAATATACAACAGATGTAAAGAATCTGAATTAAGATTTAGTTCTGCCATTTATTATTTGTATGACCTTGAGCAAATTATTTTAACTTCTCTGGGCCTCCCCTTCCTCATCTGGAAAATGAGGATTAATCAATTTTATTTACTTCACAAATTTATGTTTGGTATTGAAGAAGGTAATATAAGCAAAAAGTGATATGAAAACCATAAAATCCTACACAGATTATTACAAACTACCACCACTATTAAAAGTAAATTTTTGTAAAAGATATTCTTGGGTTTTATTTCAGTATTGGGTTTGAACAGAAAAGAAGTGTTTATGCTGTTCACAAGCAGTGAAGGCTATTATAAATATTAATATAAGACCTAGATATTAAATCAGTTCCTACTGCTGAGTGATTCTAACATGCTTAAGACACCAAGAAGAATTTTATCTCAATTCTACTAAAAGGGCAGGATGATGAGAGGAAGACATAGCCAGTCAGAAAGGAGAAAAGAGGAGAAACATCTGGAAAATATCAGTATTGTGGAGCCTCCCGGAAACTGACCTCACCACCAAAAGGGTAACAGGCTGCACCCTTCCAAAAATCGCAGTTAAATGCGAGGTCCCCCCTGCCACACATCCTGAGCTGCTAGGATGCATACCTTCACTCTGTAACTTCAGACTTACGGAGGAGATATGAAGGTCATTCTGAACCCAAAGAAAAGCTCCCTTACCGGTCAGAAGCGACCTTTCCTGTCTCATCCAAGGAATCATTCTGGAAGCCTCCCCACCTCACCCCACAAGAGCCATCTGTCCTTGCCCTCCCCATGGCAGCCCAGACTTCCACAGATGTCAGCCAGGAGCCCTGCAGGATCTCACCAGGGCTGTGAACTACATAAAGATAGTTCCCATTCATCTATAATTGGAGTAAGATGCAACACCTTTTCAAGGTGATGATTACGCAGATTCACGCAACCCAAAGTCCGGGCCCCATCAGCCACAGGAAGGACTCACTTTTACCTTCTTCCTTCAGAAAGTGCCCCCATAAGAATGATTTACGAAATGTCCTCCTGCAAGTCCAATTACGTACAAACCACATAAGGTGTGTTAAAGTACACATCCTAATGTCCGACTTGTTTTACGCTGGGTTCACAAAAAGGCCTTCAGCTCCACTCAGCGTAGCAGAGGAGAACAACTGCTGAATGAGCAGTTCAAGCGCTGCTGTGTCAGCCTCCTAATTCAATTTAGAGCCGTTTTAGCAGCTAGGTTGATCTTTGAACTTTCGCTGGGATCCTCAGGAAACCTGGCAAAAAACTTTTGTATTTAAATGCAGTCCAGAAGTCACCTTGGGGAACAATGTCCTGATATAGCTCAAGTGCAAGGCATGCTCAGTCTATTTTAAAAGATTGTATCACAGCCTCTCTCCATCTTGTCCTACCCTCCCCCCCACCCCACTCCCCAAAAACCACTCTTCTTTAGGATCCAAAATTCCAGATATTCTAGGACCTCTCCATAAGAAAGTGTCCATGTCCTTCTCAGAAGTTCTACAGAAGTGTGTTTCACTGTTTGTAAGCATTTATTTCTTTGTTTTGTGGTTAACTGTAAATTTATCTAAATCTCCTTAACCGCCTAAAAGAAGAAACCAGCTGACTGTGTTAGTAAAATAAGGTATTAGTTCAGTGTCCGCCTCTAATTAGCTCTTTCCAACTTCTTTTTTTTTTTTTTTTTTTTTTTGCGGTACGCGGGCCTCTCACTGCTGTGGCCTCCCCCGTTGCGGAGCACAGGCTCCGGACGCGCAGGCTCAGCGGCCATGGCTCACGGGCACATCCGCTCCACGGCATGTGGGATCTTCCCGGACCGGGGCACGAACCCCTGTCCCCTGCATCGGCAGGCGGATTCTCAACCACTGCGCCACCAGGGAAGCCCCCAACTTCTTATTTCACTCCTCTGAACTACAACTGTATAATATATGACACAAGGATGTTGGTTAAAATGGTGTATATATTTTGTATGTGTTCTATGAAATCATCAAAAAAACTACCCAAGGGTTTCTATGTTTATTTTTTCCACAACACTCTCTGTATACTAGCCTAAAAATAGTATCTATTCAATAAATATTCACTGAATAAGAAAAAAAAGATATTGTGTGGATAAGGATGTGCCTCAGTCACCTGTACAACTTGAAGCTACACTGCCCCCCTCCCACCAAAGAATGGTGACAAAGGGCAGCTGATTCTCTGGGGTTTCCCTGGTTGTCTACAGCAACAGACAGATACTAGGTCGGTCACTTCGTCTTGATTTTGCTCTGTTTTAAAAAGGAGATTACTTTTTAGCCCTAGTAAATATGCTCCAGTACATCATAATGATTTGTTGTCTGGTGTAAGTGCAACCTGTTCACTTCTGTATGTTTAAGAAACACTCCACCACCTCTTAGTGTGGCTTGGAATACGCTCTGAAGTCACAACAACAATCTCTTACAGACCACCTGATACAAAATAGCAACTAAGTTAGCAGCACTTCTCATTTAATACCAAACTGCTTTTAAATACTATGTTGAACTTCTACCCATGTCCAACAGTGGCTCTCCCACCTTCTGTATCAAGACGGGAGAGTTACAGTGCTGGCTAAGATTCTGTTTTTCGTTTGTTTGGTTTTTTTTCATTCAGTCAGTCATTATCGAATATTTACATGTGTCACATGTAAAAGGGCTCTGCTCACATGGAGCTTACTGGCATAATTTTGGTAATTTTGACCAGAGACTTAAAGAGTTCAACCTTCCAAGTGATCTTGGCTCTAAGAAAGGTTTATTAACACCACCTCTCAACTGAACTTTATACAGAACAGCAGAAACATCTCCTCTTAAATTATACCTCAATAAAGCTGTTGGGAAAATGCCTGGGCTTTGGACCTTTTGCTTACAGTGGCCCAGATGTCTGCTAAGAACAGGGGAGGGCAGCAAGTGTTCAGATTTACACAGAAGAGAAGCCAGCAGAATTGGGAAGAGAAGGTACAGTTCATTCAGGAGGTACCACATACTCTGCTCCCATTCAAGAATGTTGTAAGTTCTCTGCAGTGAAAAAGACTAAGCATCTCTGTCAATTTGTTATAGACTTAATGGCTTCTAGGTCATAAGAATACCATGCTGCAGAAATGGTCATTCCATCAATATTTTTATTTCTACCCTGCTGACAAGAGGATGAATCTGTATAAACAACATTTTAGGTCAGGGGGAAAAAAAAGAGTTGTTTACTTGGTATAAAAAGTAGCTTTCTGGGCTTCCCTGGTGGCGCAGTGGTTGAGAGTCCGCCTGCCCAAGCAGGGGATGCGGGTTCGAGCCCCGGTCCGGGAGGATCCCGCATGCTGCGGAGCGGCTGGGCCCGTAGGCCATGACCGCTGGGCCTGCGCTTCTGGAGCCTGTGCTCCGCGACGGGAGGGGCTACAGCAGTGAGAGGCCCGCATACCGCAAAAAAAAAAAAAAAAAGTGTTTTTCTTCTATTTGACTTTGAGGCTTTCCTCGCCTTTTCTTCTGTTATTTATGTCTACACCCTTGAGAGTCTTTAAAGGCTTTCATGATCTATGTATAAAGTTGGCTTTCAATCCCTCTCCTCACAGAAGGATCTGTGTTCTTGGTCTCACCTGGTTAGGGCTGCAGGCTTTGCATCCTTCTTCTCCTCCCCAGACATTCTCTTGTATTTAACCTTCCAAAAGAGGGGTGGGGCTAAATGGGTGTCTCGCCAGAGCCCCTGCCTGGCCCAGGTGATCTCATTCTTCTTCCTTAAGAAAGTTTTATTTACCAAAAGTGGAGAAAGGGCCCTGCAAATGACAGTGGAGGTTCCTTACACACCTTCTCAGGAGGCCAAGCCCTGAGCCTCAAGTGGCCTCCTGCTTATGCACTGCTGGTACTGGGATGAGGTGGAGGAGACTGGGAGGCAGGGACAGAACTGCTGTGAATCAAGGAAGAAGGCTGAGGATAAGTGTGGAGACGGAGGATGGGGAAAGCTGCCTCCCAGGGCCCTGCCTGGGAGTCTGAAGCTTGTTCTGGGTAAACCCTCTCCTCATTCTTCCCTACGGCATTTTCAGTGTATCCTCCAGGCTCACTAATGCTCTGGGTGTGAGCGGTTAATTCTGAGGGAATGGGAAGAAGTGCTGACATCTGAAGTGAGCGCACACAGGGAGACAACAATACATCTGGGAGACACTTGTTTCCTAGACTATCAGTGTTTGCTTTTATTTCCTAGACTATCAGTGTTTGCTTTTATTTCTCTCCTAAGAAATCTTCCTTGCTAAAAACTTTTAGCAGATGATGAAACACACACACACACACACACACACACACACACACACTCAAAATCAGGTCCGAAAATACTATCTGAAGAATTTATGTCTTTGGGTCTTTCTTTTGTAATACTTAGCTACGATGCCTTGCATTTATATATGTTTTATTCAGACTTCTCAGTTAGTTCCCTTGGGTCACTATACTCATTTTACAGATATGTCATTAAAGAAAGGGAGGTTATAAAATTTGCTCAAGGTCACAAAACTAAGTAATAATGTTTTTGAGACTACAGTAAATGCAAACCAGGCCTCCTGTTTCCTATACCCAGACTTTCTCACTCTATTAAACTACTCACGTAAAATTCAAGTCCTTTATTTTGCAGAAGAATAATTCAAAGATTGCTATACTGGAAGATTCTCAGAAAGTTTGAGCTGGTCATGATTCTAGGATGGAATGCTCAGATCACTCTGTTCAAATGCTTAGATCACAGCCTCAAATCAAAGCTATTCCATTCCTGATATTCAATGCTTTAAATAAACCATAAGCTTAACAGCGCCTATTTATTCAGCCAGAGGAAACTACAGGTCTTTTTGTCTTGTTTTGTTTTTGTGGTACGCGGGCCTCTCACTGTTGTGGCCTCTCCCGTTGCGGAGCACAGGCTCCGGACGCACAGGCTCAGAGGCCATGGCTCACAGGGCCCAGCCGCTCCGCGGCATGTGGGATCCTCCCGGACCGGGGCACGAACCCGTGTCCCCTGCATCGGCAGGCGGACTCTCAACCACTGCGCCACCAGGGAAGCTCTTTTTTTCTTTTTTAAAGTAAAAGTTCGCTCAGGACCCTGACTAAACCTCCTTGGATGTGAGGCTGCCAGGAGCAGAGAAGAGAACACCAGACTCAATGTGGGAGAACTGGGCCTAATTACCACAAACTCAGTAAGCACTGCCTCATTTACATTAGGACTTTATTTTTCTATTCATTCTTCTATCACTTTTCTTCTAAAACTCGGCAAGCCATTTAAGCTCTCTGAGCTTCTGTTTGCACATCTGTAAAATGGGGATAATGCCACTTATTTCACAAGGTAGCAACGATAAAAATATGAGTCAAGAATGTGATGAAGCACTGAAAATTATGAAGTCCCCCTCATCCCTGTTGCAAATACTTTCATGAATAAGGCCAGATTATTTTAGGTTGTGGAGCATCTATTTGGAAGCCCTAGATGCTGGCCCTACAGAAGTTCCAGATAGGTGTGGCAATTTAATGTGTGTGGTCCAGCGATGGAAAGTGAAAATAAAAGGGCCGAACCTCACTGTGCCCAGGTTAATGGGGTCAACACGGGATAACCTGAGAGGGGCTACAGAAGGGATTCGCCAGGAAGAAAAGGGGCAGGGCTGAGACTGGACCCAGAAGGCCGTGCCACACCTGACCTATGCATCCCTGGCTTATCTTCAGAAAAGGAGCAGGAGGAAAACGTGATCAGTGATCATAGTCACAGAAACTCAGGCTTGGAATTGACCTTAGAGGTCATTTACTCTAATCCTCTACCTGGCTGTGAAGCACTCTCCTAGACACGTCACAGGCAGCAAGCATTCATCCAGAATCTCCTTGATTACTTCTATTAACAGAGACTCACTCCTTTAACAGGGTCCCACTTCCTCTCTAATCATTAGAAAGTTCCTCCTTATAATGAACTGAAATTCAAGTTTAAGGGCAGTACCATTCAAACTACTTCCACTCTAACCACTACCTTTACTGCTTACTGCAAGGAAATAATTTTATGAGGAGATAAACAAAGATTTTTTTAACTGAATTTTCTCTTTCAACAGCCTACTGGAGACCCCCTCGTATTGGCTGGTAATTGCAGTAGAATGCAATGTGAGACAGTTATGCAACTTTCCAGGGCTGGCCACACATCTGCTATTGATTATCATGAAGTATTCAGAAGCAAGCAGCTTTGCTTGAGGCGGCAGCAGTGACAACCTCTTTCTCTTCCGTGTGTTCACTCTAAGGGGGTAGAAAAGGATGCCAAGACAGGTTGGGTAGTGTCCCTACTTGATCACATCTGAGCAGTTAAGATCTTTATCGGGGTTTCTGACCAAATTTTGAAATCCATAAGAAAACGGAAGTAGTGCTCATATGTGGAATTTGGACCATAGACTCCTGGTCTGAGATCTGTTTGAAAGTCTAATCCATTCCAAGTTATCATATTTGGATTTTAACATTGAGTTTCTGACATGGGTAGATTCTCTATTAAGTTAATATTCGTGCCAACTCGTCACTGTTTAAGAGACAGAAAACGCTGGGAGGTGAAGCTACAGGGCTAGACAGGCTTACCAGGTGAAAGTAGCCAAGGCTGAAACTCAGCAGACAAACTCAGCAGGTGATAAAAATGTGAACCAAAGCAGAACTTATCCAAACAGGGTTTCAGGAGGAAGAGGGAGGTTGTTTTGCAGGTAGCACTGAAAGGCATGGATCAGAAGTTTTTCCTTTTGAATAGGTCAGATTACAAAACTTAAGTTATTCAGCTTCTCCTTAAAGAGCTATAGAAATATGTAACAGTTATGATTCACAAAATTGTAAACATCACCAAAATGAATGTATTTTCTGGGAAAGTGGTGACGTGAACAGTATACCTGCCTACCTACCTAAAAAAGGTCTTATTAAGTCCATTCCTTTCCTCATAGAAACAGAAGAAAGCTACAAATCACTAACTTTTTAAATTTGAAAACTATTTCAGTAGAATTTTTACTACTGAATTCAGCAAAGCCCCATCGCATGCCATTCAACTTTCTCAAATTCAATTATGTACCATCCGCCCAAAACAGACAGAAAGAGAGAGAAAAATAATAACCTAAATGGTGCATCAGCCACCATGAAATGATTTTATGCTGAAGAGTAAGCATGAGATGGAGCTGGGGCTTTGCTGGTCCCTCTCTGACCCTTGTCTCTGCATTGCGTCTCACACTGGGGGCATCTCAGACACTGATGGTGAATGTCGTGGTTAAGGCTATGCATGTTTTTTTTAATGTCAAAGTACCTCTAAAGACAAGGCAACTATCCAATCTAGTCCGAAAGAAACAGGAACTTGTTCCAATGCTGGAGGAAACACTTACAATAAGTCCTATACTTACTGGAAGATGGTATGTTATTCTCCAATCTGGTAACTTCCTAAAAGATTTTCAGAAACAATATTGACCCTATACAATTTTTACGTTACACCTGACTCTTCTGTACTCTTAACCAAATCGGTACCTTAGATTCTCGTATGTTAGAATGATGTGGTCAGAGTTGGTGAAAGAGACTCACAATTTGAGCCCTGAGATCCTCAAATTGTGTGCCATGGTGCCTGACAGCACTACAGCAAACTCGAGGGGGTGTTGCAGGATATTTTAAATTTTTGAGGAAGACATAGCATTATTCAACATCTCTCAGACACTGCGTGAACTAGTAGTTCAAGCCAGTTCACAGTGTAACATTAGACTGTTACATTTCTTTGGATGAGAGCATTACTTTGCAAAGCTGGGTTGTAGGCAGTTGCTGTACTAAAAAGCAAATATTATGTGAAAAGTAACGTGAAACAGGAAATTAGGATAGTGGAATACAATCTGATTTCAAGGTTTTAAGAAGTTGTGAGGTGGCCAGTGATCAATTTATTGCCTCACAGCTCCAGTTCACCCTCTGCAAAAATAAAGATGGAACTTTACATATTTTTTCTCTTGCCAGCTGGTTCTACCCTAAGCTTTGTCAGTGGAGTGCCATGGAGAGACATTACAGGAAGAGGAACTTTTGGTTCCTGGTTCTGGTGTGCTCTCGCTGCAAGCTGCCACAAGCATACATGGCTTCTCCAGCCCCCAGTTCCTGCAATGCAGGTACCTTCTTCAGCAACTGGCCCCTGCTGTACATGGTGGTCAGCACCAACCAGCCTCCAGCAGCTTCTGCTGGCGTCCCCCTTAGGTGGTTTTATAGCAGAGCCCCTCCAGTGGGAAACCTCCCCATGAACAGATTTCCTCGGCATCCTAGAGGATGGATTTCCAGCAAGTTCTACCAGCACAGCGCTACTGTGACTTCTCTGCCATCCAAGGTGCCAAGGCTAGCCATCCTCTCCCCAACAAGGTCCACAGTAGAAGAGAGAGCAAGTTTGGGTTTGGTGCCTTGTTTCAAACCCAGGGGAAGAGGCTGCTCTTTATATTTGTTATTCCTCTGTTCTTCAGAATTCTCTTTACTTCCTAACAGCCAACCCTCATCAAAATGAATATTTCTTTAAAAAATTGTTTTCTTTCTTACTACTGTTTTCAATTGTGGTGAGATGCACATCACATAAAATGCACCATCTTAGACGTTTTTAAGTGTACAGCTCAGTAGTATTAAGCACACCTACATTGTTGTGCAAGCCTCACCACCATCCACCTCCAGAACTCTTTTCATCTTGCAAAACTGAAACTGTATACTCATTAACACTAACTCTCCATTCTTCCCTCCCCTCAGCCCCTGGCAACCACCATCCTACACTCTCTCTCTGAATTTGACTACTCTAGGTACTTCATGTACGTGCAATTACTCAGTATTTGTCTTTTTTGTGACTGGTTTATTTCACTTAGTTAACGACCTCAAGGTTCATCCATGTTGGAGCATGTATCAGAATTTCCTTCCTTTTTAAAGCTGAATGATATTCCACTGTGTGTATATGCCACATTTTGTTTCTTCCCTTCCTCCATCAATGGACATTTGGGTTGCCTCTACATTTTGGCTATCATGAATAGTGCTGCTATAAACATAGGTATACAAATACATGTTCAAGTCCCTGTTTTCAACTCTTTTGGGTATATACCCAGAAGTGGAATTGCTAGGTCAAATGGTAATTCTACTTTTAAGTTTTTAGGAGCCGCCATACTGTTTGCTAGAGAATATTTCTTTATATTAAACTTTCCTGTTCAAATTATCATGTGCTTTATCTCCTGATTGGATCCTGACTGAAACATGCAAGGCCCAACAGATGCACCCATTCCATTAGTAAGTAACTGGTGAAGAATGAAATAAAAACATTACTTTTTAACCTTTCGATTTATGTGTATTATTTTTTCACATGGCTACAAAGTTAATAGTACATAACTACTTATTAAGTTATTGGGACCTAAGCACTTCATAACTGAAACTGCTAGGTACTTCTTGTATCCTAGAAATAATATGAAAAAATTACTGAGACACTAAGGGTTCCATGAGTAAAGATGTTGGGAACCTTTGCTCCGGCCTATATGTTTCCAGCTGCCCGTGGGACAAGTCTGCTTGGAAGGTTCCTTAGGCTCACCTTGGAGGGACACTCACCTAGGGAGTATCCTTATACTTGAAGGCACAGATAGATCCCTCCCCCACCCCCAGCATCTTGGTTTTCTTCATAATATTAAATTCGTTCTTACTCGGGCAATGATGGCTGGAAACTTATGATTATCATTGACTCAGGCTGCTTTGTGTCCCCTTATTTCTAATCTAAGTCTCACAGTCAAAATGTTTCCCAAATAGGCCTTTTTCCCCTCCGTTCCCACAGCTGTTAGTCTAACTATCATCGCTAGCTGGTATTATCTAACAGATTCAAGCTGATTTCCCTTAAATGAGACCATGGGTTGAAAATTCAAATGCCCACTGAGGCTAGAAATACAATGATTCGTACCTGCCACAGTCGCTGCACACACGAAAGCAGCTGAGCTAAGCAGGCTATGGGCCAGGTGCCCAGGATGCCAGCTGGAACAACCACCTCTCTCTCCCAAAGAAAGCGCTGGCAATGCAAGTGAGTGTAAATGACGCTACTAGTGGCAAAATCATGACTGCTCCCCACTCCATACACAAGTACACATGAATGATTTGAAAAGCAAGTAATCATTCAGAAACTTTGACAATTCTTTCCATTAACTGGAAATTACTGGAAACAAACCTTATGACACATCTTGTGCAGCCGCACTGTTGGAACAGGCTGCAGTCTATTTTTTCTGCTGTTACGCTCTTTTTTTTTTTTTTTTTAACCCCAAAGCCTAGTTCAGGTCTCAACTCCTCCATAAAGCCTACTGAAGCCCACAGTGAACTTAACTTCCACTGTGAACTTCTAACACACTTAAAGCTGATACTCTGGATGTTAGCTGTCTTCTGAGGCAGATTTGTAAGCTATTTGGAACATAAGATTATATCTTGTGGGTTTTTTTTTCTCCTTTCTAGAGAGTAGAACACACTGGATACTGTGAAGGCACTATATAACTAATAAAACAATCATTCAATCATTTCATAATATTGAATTATGACAACATGTAAGAATAAGCCTAATTTCTCCTTACCCCAAAAGTATGTTACAAGGAACTGTGTACATAAATATCTGTTATCTTCAAAGACAGAAAACAAGAAAATTTGCATTGCATCTGGAGAACTGAGGCTGGTAATCTACAACAATCCAAAACTCTATCGGATAAAAAGCCAAGAAGAAAATAATTCTGACAGCTGCAAACCTTCTGTTTTACAACATGCACAGAATGGAGGCATTTCCTCTTAACATCCTCATAAACAGAGTGCTGAGCAAATGCAAACAGCCCCAGTAGAAGACCCTGGAGTCTAGGCTTCAACTAATGGATTGTGCTTATCTTTATAGAGGCAACCTCGCCAGCCCCCTAGCAAACCCACCACAGTTGTCCTAGGAGCCATGAATAAGATGGATTGAACAAAATTTCATTTCAGTTGATGGAATTTCCAGGGCCAGCAAGGTACCAGCAGAAGCTGCCCACTTTAAAAGAGCAGCGGCCTCACCTTCCTCAGAGTGGGAATGCTGTTTCCTTTAAATTAAGAACTAACATCCAGCACTGGGCCACCTGAATAATATATACTAATAAATCCCAGAGGAGAATTCCAGACACCTCTTTTGCTCAAGGCATGACCTCCTCTGAGGTGATAAACATTCTATTAAGCAAGTCTCTTAGGAGCAAGTTTTCCCTCAGAGGCTGTTTGCACTTACAACATGCTCTGTTTTCTGAGGCCAATTTGGGATCCACTGTTGCACAACATGTAATTAATTTTGCCATCTGTTTTCTTAACGGATGGAATTAACCTGTGAATGTAGAAAGGCAGCACTTTGGTTGTCCCAAACATCCTGTTATCTGGACCAGAGGAAGGAAAAAGTATCCCACTTGGCCATAGCCCCAAATTCTGAACCAGCAACCCAGTTTAGTACCAAACAACTTATGTGTTTCAATTAAGCTATGTCTTAATATCATCAGCAATAAGTATAATTTATCAAACACCTACTATGTGCTAGGTATTATGCCCCACACATTACAGAACGTATCTCCACTCTTACGATATCTCAGCAAGGTGGTATTTTCTAGCTCTTGCAGTGCTTCTGTACACATCACCACTGATCCTCATGATAATCCTGTAAGGAAGGAATCTTGGGTATTACTGGCTCCATCTGCTTCTGAAGACGATACAGATCCTCAGAGAAATAAGTGACTGGCCCAAGGTCACTTAGCTAGGACTGAATGTGAACTGAGACTGGAATGCGGGTCCCTCTGACCTCATTCCATGCTACTTTCCTATACCTTAGGATGTGTCTGAATAAGCAGAGCACAGATCATTTTAATTCAAGGCAAATGCGCCATATGCTCCAAAAGAAGAGGAATATAGTGCAGTAAGAGAGGTCAGACAGCAAAGCCAACCCAGAGGCTCTGAGCCTGGCTGACTCGGAGGAAGAGGGAGCCAGACATGAATAGAAAAGGGCAAGTCCAGAGGAGGAACAGATGTGGCAGGGGGAATGTGGTTCCACTCACACATCTGAGTCTGAGTCAGAGCAGGACAACCAGTGTGGGGATGTGTTCTTCTACCAGACCAATTTCCCAGACAGCCAGGGCCCTTCAGGGAGTCCTGCTGTTTCTACAGGCCTCACAGCCTTTGATGAAAATATTTCTACAACACATTGCATAGGATATCTCCTCTTCACTAAACAAAGGCTGTGGAACATACTTTATTTTTTTCCTACAAAATAGACTACTGTTGTTAATTACACTATTCTCTAATATATATATGGACCTACATTTTTCACTAAGCCTTGCCTAATAAATATATCCTTTTTTTTTTTTTTCGCGGGCCTCTCACTGTTGTGGCCTCTCCCGTTGCAGAGCACAGGCTCCCGACGCGCAGGCTCAGCGGCCATGGCTCACGGGCCCAGCCGCTCCGCGGCATGTGGGATCTTCCCGGACTGGGGCACGAACCCGTGTCCCCTGCATCGGCAGGCGGACTCTCAACCACTGCGCCATCAGGGAAGCCCAAATGTGTCCTTTTTCATTGTCTTTACACCCGGTCAACAATTCCTACCCAATCTCAAGAGACAAGAAGCAGCATGTGATCAACATTTCACATTCTTTTTAACTGCTCTATAAAGCCTGTCCTAATACATAGATCTACAGACAGATGTAACTCTCTTAATACAGGAGAGTAATGTTTCACAGGTGAGAGGAGGGACATTGGGTTCTAAAATCAGTAAAATGAAATTGCAAATGGTTAAAATTATCTTGAAAATTTCTTAAATGGCCTGCAAAGCATAGTACCATCTACACAGTTCTGTATCTACACAATACTTATCAATTCCTCTCTTAGGCTATGTTTCTCTACAGTTGCCAGTCAGACGTTAAGTTCTTCCTCCATAATGATGATAAAATCATCACCACCAACTTGCCTGTTCTCCTGAACAACATGTTTCCCATTCTGTTGGTGGTCAGAACCCTTAAAACTCATATGTTCCATTGGTTTCATCCATAGGTGACCCTGACTTGTTCAACATAAGCAATGCAGAGGGCTTCTGCTTGGTCATGAGTGGCTGAATGGGAATGGTCAGGATTTCCCGACACCTGTCTTCTTCTTCAGAGTCAGATGTCACTTCTTATTGACAGTATCTAACAACCGCTCTACATCTTCTAATTGGAGGTCCAAGGGACTTAGGGAGAACCAAAGGTTGATGGAAGAAGTCAGGGGTTCATCATCTGTTCTAGACAAAGCTGAAGACGTCACTGTTCAGATGTCATCTTCATTTATGTAGTTCTTCATTCTACAAATATTTATTGAGCATCCACCGTGTACAGGTATAAGGCAAATGGTGTAGATAAAACAACCATGGTACCTGCTCTCACAAAGCCCGCAGTACAGTGGGGGAGGGTGAAGAACACTAATTAAAATACAGTATGATTAAGTGCAATAGCACAAAAGTAGGGGGTGTTATGAAGACTCAAAGGACAAGTACCTAAATCGGACCTGGGGGAGGGAGTCATCAAGGAAGGCTTCCTGAAAAAAGTGATGCCTAAGCTAAAACTTGAGAGTCAAGGAATTAGCCAAGGAAGGGGAGATGGGAGAGAAAAGAAGGAAGAATTGTTTCAGGTAGAGTTAACAGCACGTTTAACAGTCAACAGGTGAAAGAATAACTGAAAGGAAGATTAAAGAAAAAGCCAATGGATATGAAAATCAACTGGCCACTGGGGATCTTTGAGAAAGACGATAGAGTAACAGAACTAGAGATAAAAGCCGAATTGCAAGGGGTTGCAGAATAAACTGGTGTTTAAGGTAGTAGAAAAAGGACTGGTGGACTATTCACTTATGGAATCTCACTGAGAAGAGTAAGTTGGAAGAGTACTCTGAGGAGAAAGCAGTGTCAAGAGAACACAACTTTAGCACAGCTTGAATTGAATGACTTTGCTGAAGGAATATTTAAATTCACAAAGCTCTCCCACTGGCCAATACCAGACACAGGGAAGCTGGTGCCATCAATCTCTTACAAAAACACATTTGCAATAATTTGCATGGACTCTCACACAAGTTTAAATTATATTAAAAAAAAAAGTGAAGTCGAACCCCCTTCTCCAAGCTCAGTGGCTGGTGCTAGCCCAGCAGGTCTTACCTGAAACAGGGCAACACAATGTGTTATCTCTAAGGCACCTGGGAGGCTCCCAAGCCCCAAATTACCCTCTTAGCACTACAGGAAATACTCTCATTAGAGAGGCGGTACTTTGGGCTAAACTTTGCCCTATTTCCTGTTCTACCATCAGGTTCTTTTAAAAATACAAGCGTATCTTGGAGAGGCCTGTGAATGACTAACATCTAAGAGTAAATGAACTCACTGGTTTCTTTGTTCCTTCACTGGGCATCCCAGGTGGTAGCAGGAATGCAGAAATTAAGAGTGTGGGGAGCGGGGGAAGGGGTGGGGGGAGGGGAGGGGAGGGAGGGTGGGGGAGGGGAGGGCTGGGAAAAGAGTAAATGCAAGTTTATCCCATCCCCAACTCCACCCTGCTCACTAATCTCCTGCCTGCCTCACACCAAGAAAAGGCAAAGAGGAGTAAACAAACCCAGCGGACAACTTGCCAGGCAGGTGGGTGAGTTTCAAATGCTTGGGGTTCCTTATCTTTAGTGATGTAAATTTTTCTAATGATGTAAAATACTCAGAATTGTTTTGACGAGATTTCCATCTCTGCTTCTCTAAATTGATTCTGCCTCCAAAGGCCACTGAACCAAAGAAATGAATTTCATTGAGGACATGATTTCTTTTCAAGTATTTGCAATTTGTGGGTAAAAATTATGGTGGCCCACTTACCCCAGTGATAGCCAGTTTTCTAACCTAAGGTAAAAAGCTAACATCTACTATAAAAACAAAAATACAAAGAGCTCACATCGATAAAATCTGGCATCTCTGACGCTGAGCAAACATAGCTGAAGTTAGCAGGCTTATAGCCCAAGAATCACGAACTGATAGCCTTAGGACTGAATCCCGCTCAGAGTTTTCTTGGGCCACATAAGTTTTATTTTTCATCTGAACTTCAATGACTTTAGATGAGAACTGTTCTCTGCAAGTTTGCCACAGGTCTCAACACTTGCAACTGTTCATATAAAGCACTGCTTATGCACTGATATTTCTTGCCTGGTTCTTGTAGACATTTGAGTTTGGGACCACCGTTTTAACAGACTGATGTTAAAAACAAACAACCTCTCCTACTAAGGTAGGGCTAACGTTTCAGAGCGGAGCATGTGTGGGCTGTTGAGTAATAGGATCACTAAAAAACAATAAACCGGGCTTCCCTGGTGGCGCAGTGGTTGAGAGTCCACCTGCCGATGCGGGGGACGCGGGTTCGTGCACCGGTCTGGGAGGATCCCACATGCCGCGGAGCGGCTGGGCCCGTGGGCCATGGCCGCTGGGCCTGCGCGTCTGGAGCCTGTGCTCCGCAAAAAAAAAAAAAAAAAAAAAACCAACAAACCACAACAGTGTGCAGCACCACTTGCAATCAGACTCTTAACAAAACAGGAGACTGAAAACACCAGTGGGACTCACTTGTCCCAGGATAAGCCACGTGACCATGGCTTTGAAACCACTTTTGAACAGAAGCATCTGCCACGAGTCACCGACTGATCTCACTGCTCCCACAAGATCCCTGACATCTGGATGGCCCAGAACAGAAGGCTGGCAGCCAAACTCCAAGCCTGTCTTGGCAAAGGAAACAATCCCTCTATTCAGTGAGCTGTGGCTATACCACAGCATCTGTAGGATCCAACTAACAGCACTCAGTTTGGAGCAATTCACACCCGGCGCTCAGACAGTCAAGCCACTTGATGGCTATTTGAGACATTTATGGCATGTAATACAGAAACTGGGCCATCACCTGTCTGTCCGTTAAGTGCTGGCAAAGAGGATTTAGGTCCTCACACCGAAACTCATCTCAGTTCCAAATGACACTTCCTATCGCACTATGCATAGAATCCAAGAATCAGAAAGCTAGTGCTTAAAGAAGCCTTTGAGGTCCTGTCAATCTCCTCATTCCTCAGACTTGTTCACAGTTGAGAAATTAGGTCCAGTGAGCTGATATGACCAGTCCAAAGGCTTATCACACAAGCGTCTTAAGGGGGACTAGAACATAGATCTCTGAGACCTCCACAGTGGAGGTTGTCCTCTCTGTGACCAGCCCCTCAGGGCAGCCTCCGTGTCCTTCTGCAGCCTGGCCCAGTGTTCCTGGACTTGATTTCTGTGACCCCCATGGGCATCCAGGTTCGAGGTCGTCACTGGGGTTTGGGTCAAAGCCCACTGATAATAAAGGGGTTCCTCTGCTTTGGTTGGCCTTCTGTGCATGTATTCCCTTGGGGATGTGGCAGGGAATACCGGCTGGCTGGGGACAAGGTTTGGGAGTTTGGAATCCTATACCCTAGCCATGGATTTCATCTACAAAGATAAACGGGCACCTCTTCTATCCCAATTTACTCATCACAAAAGCAGTGTTTTCTTTATATCACTGTGCCTTTCACTCCCTCAAGAGCTCTCTGAATGTTGCTCCAGCCCCATCCCCTGTCCTAGACAGCCATCTTCCTGGAGGTCTCATCTAGCATCAACTACCTGAAACTCCTTATGACTAATTGCCCTGTTTTGTTTATTTGTGTGCAGCTTCAAGGTCTTTACATTATCCAGAGTTCAGTAATATCCATTAAAATAGATAAAATAATCAAATATGGCAATTAAGCGCATATATAGAAAGTGTAAGGTATTCTTTACAGGGACGTATGGACTTCTTACACAGATTTAAAAAAAAATTTTATATTGGACTCCAGTGTTCTATGGGGGTGTATAATTACCATAGGTTGAAGAGCCTGCCTGTAATTAATCTTCTCTAGTTCTTATTCTCATCGCTCAATGCTTACCAGACCAGGTCTGTGTTTGAGAATTTCCCTCTCTGATCTGCAGTACTGTTGTGGTTCATGGACTCTGTATCCTTGTTCTCCCTGATAGCATCTGTGTCATTTGTCACTGGGCGGGGAGAGGGATTGGTAATCCAATATGCCGGGCTCCATTTGCTGTATTAGACCATAGCCAGACACCAAATAAGAAGCAACAGGGAAAGAAAAAAAACACGGTGAAAGGAAGCCTGTGTAGGAGACACCGTGGCCGACTTCCCATCGCTTCCTTCCGCCTGCCTGCCTGCTCCTTGTGGAGCAGCATGCCGTTTGAGGGAGAAACTGACCCCAGCCTCCAGCTCTCAGGTTCAGCCCTGAGCATTTCCACACAGTCATAGTAATCCCGTCCCCCTCGCCCTAGAGTGACTGGTTTAGGCAACCCAAGCCTAAGCCAATCAACACAGCACATTCTTTACTCAACAAACTGGCTTAAGATTTGGCACGTGGCCCAATCTGGGTCAGTGAGACATTAGAAATGTGCTGGGGGCTTCTGGAAAAGGTCACTCACTCCTCTGATAGAATTACCAAAAGCCAGTTCTCTCTCCTCTGGACACTGTATTGTGGGTGTGAAGTTAGAATTGCTGCAGACATTTAACCAGCATGAAAGAAGCCAGCTGAGGAAGAAAGTTAACCACAGAAGGCAGACTGGAAAAAAAGTGGGTCCTTCACATCACTGCACTGCTAAATCAAATCTCATTCTACTTATGCAACTAATGAAAAATCCACTTTTGTACAAGCCAGTCTAAACTAGGGTTCCTTTCTTGCACAAGAAGAGCCATAACTGATACCACATCGTGGGCCGCAAATGAGGAGCGTGCTTGAGGACTTCTAACCTTGCTGCCAGCCTTACCGTGTGCCCGGTCCCTAAAGGACAGTGGGTAATGGAGGCTGAGGATGCACAGCTGACCAAACCGTTCTCTCCCCTTTCCTCAAGCTTGCTGCCTAACAAAGGCCAGAGTGCAGCCTGGATGCCCCGCCTCCTGCAGGGCTAAGTCCTGTCTACCTGATGGCAGTGGTAGCTGAGAGCAGAAACCTGGGGGGTGGGGGGCGGCGGGGAGGAGCTGCTGAGATACCTTAGTGGCACACAGAGGGAGGGGAGCATGAGAGGTAGGACCTGGGTCCCTGGGCATCCTCCTCCACTCCCAGCATGGCCCTGCCCCGCCATCCCTGATGGGACATCTTGATGGGCCTTGTGTGAGGACATCCCTGCCCCGGTGGGGTGGCTGCCTTCCTCACAGGGGCTGAAAGAGCGAGACTTGGAAGGCAGGCAGGACAAGGAACTGGGAAGGTGTGTGTATAAAACCTCCAGATCCCAATCTAGAGTCAGGTCAGGCCTACTTTGGAATTTCTCCCAGGAGCTAAGGGTATGGTGAGAAGCTCAGGGACACATTCCTTGAAGGCTAAGAAGTTGTTAAATAGCAGAGAAGGGGCAGATCAACAATGGAAAACACTGGCCTAATAAGGTCAGGCCAGATTTTTGCCTTCGGATGTGCTCAAAGTCCATTTGGGGCTGCTTGTTACAAACACACACAGCACACAGCTAAAACGCTTAGCTTTCCACTGCAGTCTTACAGCTGAAACACTAAATTCCAACAGAAGGACTTTCTGGAAACTGGAGAAATCAGCTAAGTTTTTAACTAGGTTGTCTTTCGAGGCACCTTTGACGCGGCGCTCTCATTCTGTCACCCACGTGCAGCAAATACTTGTTCATAAGCCAGAAATGTAGAAATGGTTCTTGTCAAGTTTTCTTAAGGCCCACCTACTGCTCCTAGCAACCTCCACAAAAACACCTGCATTTCTGCATTTGCTTTGTTGTCCTGAGTTTTGATAATGGAATCTCCTCCAGCAAGCACTCCTTCTCAGGTTCTCACCAAAGCCTGCTCCACCAGGAGCATTATACTCCTCAAGACCAGGAATCAAAGGACCACAGGGGTCCGTGCCCTCTGGCTCCAGGGGGAGACAAAGACTTTAACCACCGAAAGGATTCCAAAGAATGCAACGCTAATGGCAGTGGGGTTTCAGAGCTCATTTAAAGACAATGTACACAAATGAACACATGAAATTACCTTGTTTGGCAAAAAACACACAAACAAACAAAAAAACCCAGAGAGAGAGGGAGAGAAAGTGAGAGAGAAAGTACTATGCAAACAAATATAAATGCAAAATAAGATGATGATATAAATCTCACATTACCTATAGTGGGAGCTTTGCTTTAGGGGGAAAGGAAAGAAAAGAAAGGGCAAGAGATAGGGATGAATTAGTTCTCTCCACAAGATGGGACAACCTTATGCAAAGACCTCATGTTGCTTTGTGCACAAGATACAGGCCACCGTGAGGTGATTAAAGGACATGAGGTGATGCGGACCACAGCACAAAGCCATTCTCCTCTAGACTTAGCACTAGTCTGACCTTCATCAGAAAGTGAGATTAGAGGGTTTGGCCTGTGTCCAGAGGACATCTGTCATGAGATCTAAAGGAGATAGACAGAAAAAAAAAAAAAAAAAAAGCTTGAATTGGCTCACAGTAAAGCAAGAATGTTGGGCAAAATTTGTCCAAGTCAAACTGTATTTTATGGTAACCATTTGCTCTCTCCTCAGCTGGTAATTCTGTTTCAAGTTCATTTTAAGTAACATGTAATACGTCATCTTATTAAATTTTATGGAGATGTGTGATACTGAAAACATTTGGGACTATAGGAATTGGATAGGACTATAGGAATTGGATGTTAACTATACCCAATGTTAACTATACCCAATTAACTTAGAAATGAACATAGGGAGGCTTTACCAGATTGTAGATTCTAGCGTGTAACCACTGGGGAAATCCAAGGATTTATCTCTATACTCAAACAAAGGAAGGCATTTTGGGCAGAGGACTCCTCTGAGTTCAGAGGTCTGATCCTTTCTTGTGTTTGCTGTGGGGCCTCTAGAGGTAGGTAGTTCACGCTGGGGGAACAACCAAACAGCTGCTGGAGGAGCCCCCAGCACTTGGCTTCCTCTTAAACCACTGCACGTGGAAGTCTGGGCCTGTGTGTGGTTGTGCACCCCACCCGGGCAGGCAGTGGGCCGTTAGGAGGCAGGTTCCCATCCCGGCTCTGGCACTATCATGCTGAATAACCATGGACGCCTGATTTGATTTCTCTGTCCTAAATTTCATCTGTAAAATGAGAATATTAGACTAAATCAAACAGCTTCTCATCTCATGCCTAGTGAAAGTCAAATTCATCATAGTTGTCCACAACGTGCCACCTTATCGGGCCCCTCACCACCTCTCTGGTTCATTCCCTGTCCTCTTTCTTATCAGTACTAGGGCTGTTTCTGGAATACCATGTCCACTCCCACCTCAGGACCTTTGCATCTGCTTTCCTTCTGCCTGTAATGCTCTTCCCCAGGCTATTCACAGGTGTGGCTTCCTCACATATTTCAGGTGAGTCTAATATCACATTCTCTGTGAGGACACACAATTACAAATCCTACACACACACACACACACACACACACACACACACCCTCATCTTTATCCTCCTATTCAGCTTAGAAAAATTTTTTTTCCTCCTTAGCACTTAATAGTATCCCACCTACTATATATTTTACTTATTTATTTTATTGTCTATATCCCCTAGTAGAATGTCTACTCTCCAAGGGCAGGGAATTCTCTCTGTTTTGTTCACTGGTGTATCCCTGGTACCTGGAAGAGTCCCTGATACAGAAAAGGAACTCATTAAGTTTTGCTGAATGGATGCATGCACGGGTGGGTGGAAGGGAGGGCAGGAAGAGTACAGCTCTCTACCGTGACTTCCAGCTCTGAGGTCTGTGGGCTGCGGTGTCCATGGCCGAAGGAAGGGCTGTCCTCTGTCACCACTGTACAGATTGGACTCCATAACCACATGAAACAGCAAGCCAACACAGAGATGTACGTGGTGGGCTTTCACTCTGCTGCAGACCCTCTCAAGTGCTGCTTCCGGCACGTTCCATGCTCTGAGCTGCTGAAGGGCCACATATACCCTACAGTCTCAGCAAGACCACGGCCTCCAAACGTTGTCTACAGGAGATTCTTTATATTGGTGCTCAGCTCCATTTTCTAGAGTCAAAATTAATACTTTTGGGGGGATCACAGTTACATCCAACTCCTTTCTCAAACTCTGCATCTAAAATCCCCAGGGGAAAGAGAAGTAAGCTTCTCTATTGCCAAGATGACCACGCTATTAATTTAACCTGCAATGAGAAGAGGTGGTGATGCTCCCCGTGCAGTTCAGCCAGTTCCACTAGATGGCAACATGGTCTGGGTGTGCTGGTATCCACCGCTGACATTTACCAGCCACACAGAAGAGAGAAGCTCCCACACACCCGTCCTGTTCTCTGATACACTTATCTCCTTGCCTCCTCTTCACTTTTAGCCTGGCTATTTTCAACCAATAATTTACGTTTGCTCCTAAATGGTTCGTGCTTACTCGTGAATGCATTTAATATAATCGCTCCAGCCTTGAAAGTTTTATGTCCGCTTCTTTCTGCCAAAGTACATTACTTACCCTAACCCCCGCTGTAGAACTCTACCCAAAATTCACTTCTCCCACAAAACCTGCCCAAGCAAACCTGGTTCTGATTCCAACTGTATATATGCCATGATATACAGTCACAGACACATAACCAGTTTTATATATTGGATAGAATGTGCCTATATACATATATAAAGAAAGCTGACAGACAATCACACACACAGCTCTGGGCATCTGGTAGGCAAATGTACATTTCATATAAATGATGTGCAGGTGACCACATTCCACCTAACAGAAGTAGTCACGGCTCTACGAAATAGCATTGGCTGCGAGAGGTTCAATTGGCATGGATATATATACTACCAAAAGCAAAATCGATAGCTAGTGGGAAGCAGCCACATGGCATGGGGAGATCAGCTCCGTGCTTTGTGACCACCTAGAGGGGTGGGATAGGGAGGGTGGGAGGGAGGCAGATGCAAGAGGGAAGAGATATGGGAACATATGTGTATGTATGACTGATTCTCTTTGTTGTAAAGCAGAAACTACACACCATTGTAAAGCAATTATACTCCAATAAAGATGTAAAAAAAAAAATCATGGGCCAAGAAACTAGATATATTAACACTCATCTATGTCTTCCAATTTCTAGTTCCTTCCTAGTATTCAATTTAAGGTCCAGAAAGTCTTTTGAGCAGAAAAATTTTAGATAAACCTCAACAAATATTATGTATAGACTTGAACAAGAGTGTGTAAATACCAATATAACTTAAGGGCTATTTTAAAAGGCTCTCTTTATTTCAATCCTTGAAAACGTGTCCAATTTATCTTAAAATTAAGTTTACTTACAGAAGCATTAAGTAAGGCTGAAAACAAGCCTAAGGTCTATTTTTAAAGTACAAAAGCCCTCATGTGTGGGGTTAAATCCCTTATTGGCTGTTAGAGGAAATGGTAGCAGCGATATTCTGACAAACCCCTACATAATGCGAGAACAGAAATAAACACCCTTGTGTGTTTGCAGTTCTCAAGGTGTTACCGCCACTACCAGACCGCTGGGATCCAGAGATGTCTGAGAGTTAGTAAACACATATAAATTGTCAAAAGGAGAAACTTTATGTGAAAAAGTTCTCGATGGGTTCAGAGCCCCATTTCTGAAACATTTCAATCCTTCATTTGTGTACAAATGAAACTGTCTACATGCAAACTTCAGATGCCATTTTTTCCACCCACAGTACTCAAACGTCCCTCAGCTTAATACCGGTTCTCCACACCCAGAGTCATAGCAAAAAAAAACAAAACAAAACAGTGAACACAACCACTTTAAAGCCGTGACCAAAGATTATTTCCCTGTAGACAGCAACACCACGGTATTTAGTCATCTGAACATTCTGCCAGATTCTGACAAAGATGTTACATCGAAGTTAGTCTGAGGGTACGGTTAACTCACGTAGTTTCAGCATATTCCCCCGTATCAATCAGAAGGAGAGGTTTGTGGAGTCTTGGTAGAGTCACACAGACCAGAGGAACATACACAGCCACACTGTTGATGTGTATTCTCTGGCATCCGTATCGCCTTCAGGGAAAGTCAGTCCTCCCCGAGAATAATTCAACAGAATTTATACCGTCCTTTTGAAAAATCAACCATAAGTTTATCAAACCAATGCACAGAAGACAGTGGTCAACAACAGTCACTTCAAAAGTTGTTTTGCTTGTTATTCTGGGACCTGGGTTTCGTCACCTGTAGTGGAATACATTATGCAGCCTTTAGTTGTGACTCCAGAGAGGTCTCCGCATCCACAGTGGGACGGACTGGTTGCTGCCTGCACTTGCTACCCGTAAACTACGACTACACAGAGACACAGGGATTACCTGTGATAGGTGAACGGGGGATAGTTGCAAAATCAAGCAGAAACAGGAAGTCTAACGTTTCAACATGTTAGGAAAGAGGAGCAGATACTTTAAAAAAAAAAAAGAAGTAGCCCTAGTCATAGACGCCTAGAAAAAAGAAAATTAAAAAAAAACCTCATTCCTACCTGGCCAGTATAAACATGAATGTCTATTAATAGTAAGAATTGCTTAAAGGTGTTCTGGTTCTCAGGAAAACTAGAGAATAGAGTTTGGACAACATTGCTACGGGCTCTAGGTGTGTGGGCTTAAGTAGTTGTGGCTCGTGGGCTCTAGAGCGCAGGCTCAGTAGTTGTGGCACACGGGCTTAGTTGCTCCGCGACATGTGAGATCTTCCCAGACCAGGGCTGGAACCTGTGTCCCCTGCATTGGCAGGCGGATTCTTAACCACTGTGCCACCAGGGAAGCCCAAGTTTGTTGATTTTACTTTTATCTTCTGCAGCAGTAACACTCTGCCTTGAGCCTACTAGGTACTCAGCAAAAAAGATCCCAAGTGGAATGCAATGGACAAATGCTCTGGAGTCTGCTAGGTCAGGTTCAAATACCTGCTGCGCCACTTCCTGGTTTTGTAGACTTGCAAGTTACTTCACTTCTCTGAGCAATTTTGTTCTCTGTCAAATGAGAATAACATCATCTACCTCGTAGAATTGCTATCAAGATGTAAAGAGAACAATGTGAAGCAAATAACATATTGCCCGATTCACAGCAAATGCTCAAATAGCAATAAGCATTATTGTTGACCTGAAATAAAATGAAATGCCTATAGGGAATTCCCTGGCGGTCTAGTGGTTAGGACTGAGCACTTTCACTGTCGTGGCCCCTGGTCAGGGAACTAAGATCCCGCAAGCTGCCCAGCAAAAAAATAAACAAATAAATAAAAATCAAATGCCTACCACTAAATCAGGGAGGAGGCTGAAAGAAATACCAAATCAACACCAACTGACAAACATATTACGCTTTTCTCATTTCCTTCAGCCAGCATTATCATGTGACTAACTCACAGAGGTTTGAAGTTTATACCTTAGAAACCTCCCTTTTGTGTTCCTTTGTGTTACCTCCCCAAATTCTGACTGGCCCCTTGATGCTATGACAACTTCATCAGGGACTAAGGGTCAAAGAAGACTCCAAGAGAAAACTGCACCTGGAAGCGAAGGACTCCAAATCAGAAAGACCTCTCAAACCCCAGTACACTGGCAATTCCAAGGGTAAGTTACAAAATGTAAAGAGCAGAAATGCTTCCTCTAAACAGAGGAAGCAGGGTCTCACATTTCCTTAAAATGTGGTCTCGGGGGTAGCTGCATGGCTAGGTGGCTACCAGGAGCCACTCTGTCCACTGCTGTGAATAGAGCAGCACAGTGAAGCTGCAGGAAGGGAAGGCAGGAGGGAGAGGTGCACAGCATCACAGAAAACAACTGCCAACATGGCAGCACAGCCCTCACACATGCTCCAGACACAGTCATGGAAGTCCTGCCTGGGAGAGGCAAGGGCAGAGAAGGCTGCAAGCATTAGAGTCTCATGTATCAGTTGGGCACCTCCGTACCCAGGAGAACCAATTCTTGATTTTGGAGAGAGCACTCCAACAACGGGAGAATAAAAAGCAACAAATCTAGGGAATCCCCTGGCAGTTCAGTGGTTAGGACTTGGCACTTTCACTGCTGGGGCCCGGGTTCGATCCCTGGCCGGGGAACTAAGATTCTGCAAGCCACGCGGTGCGGCCAAAGAAAAGCAACACATCTGGTTGGGCTACAGATCAGGCAGGAGGTCATGTCCTTAAGACATCCCTCCTTCCTCTCTGACTTGAGACCAGAATGCCGAGGTCTTACGTATTCAGAGCTATTCAAAGTTTGCCGTTTAAAGCGGTCCCAGCAGTCGTAATATTAAATTCTGCTCATCCTCCATTTGGAAAGAAAGAAGAATCATAGACAGAGGCTAAAGATCAGGGAGATTGTGGAGCACCCAAAACTCACAGAATCTAACAAGGTATCTAACGCGCTTCAGTTGCCTTTGGAGATACAAACACAGCTCTCCTATGCTTCCCTAGGACTTGCAATTAGGACGTTCCTGACAGATCTAAGGATCAACAGTTGTGACAGCTGCCCAGTGCAGAAGCATCATCCGTGCCCTGAGACAGGGAGACGGGAGGCAACTGGAACTTCCATCCCTGGAAACCCTGCGTGATGGCCTAGTGGCCGAGGTCTCCGTCCGGATCCAGCCTCACAAAGGTGATCGGTGCTCAGGAGAACGCAGGGCTCGCTCTCTTTCCGGTGAGCTCAGCTCCGCAGCTGAAGCAAGGTACCGCTCAGCACCCCAACACCCCCGGGAGTGCAACTGGCATTGCTGGTGATGGAGGCACTCCAGAGCTTGGCAGCGACACTAAATAAGCCGTCGTTAGGGAAGTCTGAGTGCGTCTGCCGTGGTATTTCTTCTCCAGCTATCTGCAAGCAAGCACGTGACGGTGGCTTTTAGAAAACCAGATTCTGCTTCTGAGTGTGCATGCCCTCCACATTATCTAGGCATCTCAGAGCAAGGCACTATCACTTCAATCCACTGTCTCCACACCCCGGTGGCAAGCGCAATTTCAAAGAGGTGAAGCAGCATATTCAACAGGGCCCTGCAAGTTGGGGCAGGGCTGAGAAGAGAAGCCATGAGATCTAAGCCATGAGACCCAGGGTGACCTCCAGAACACATGCTCTCTCTCTGGCCTAGTTTCACTGACTGCTTATTATACACCCCAGGAAAAACATTTCCTCTATGGCCACCCACATCCTCATGGCTGCATGAACATTTGCATTTCACTTATTTCAACAGATTCTATAGTCTCTGGGTCAGAACTGGAAATGTCTGCAAAACACCTTGATCTTTATGCTTTGGCATTCCCACGTGCTCTCCAGCCCCTAGTGCATGATCTAGTGACTGCCAAGAGCAGTGCTGTTTTCTTTCCTTTCGACCCTCCCCTTTCCCCATCAGTTCTGTCTGGACCCTCCTTTCTGGCCTTCTCCCAGCCACTTCAACCCTCTCAATGGCCTCCCTAAAACCAGAGAACTGAGCAGGGTCTCCTCCTTGATTCAACTTGCTTCCTTTGCCCATCTGCTCTTCTTCAAGGAGGAAGGAGTCATTGGCAAGGGAGGAAGGCACTCTAAAGGGGAATTACTCCAGGGGACTCAGTGCCTGAGACTGGTAAGGTGCTCCAGAAGCGTTTTCTGGATGTTATCACAGAGGCAGCTGATGGTCAGACTCACCCTCTCTCCCCCAGCACAGAAGCACACAGTTCCTGCCTGGACCAGGGTCGGGAAATCCCGCTAGATGCCAAGCAGCGTGCATGATTTCCCTACGTTCGCTCAGCCCTCACCGAAACCCTGGGAGGTGGGCACCATGATCCCCGGGTTACAGGAGAGGAAACTAAGCTCCATAAATTTAACATACCCGCTCAGTGCAATGCCAAGATAGGGACATAAGGATCTCATTCCAAATCTGTTGGCTTTTTTCTCTTCATATCATATCACGAAATTGTCCTTGGTTCACCAGACAGAAAACACAAATAGGGGACTGTCTGGAAAATATAGAGAACAGCTGGCCACCCACCTTTCAAGGTTGGGCAGAGCAGTGAGTTCAACAGTGGGAACGGGAGCTGCTGGGGGCCAGCCCTGGCTTCAGAGACAGGGCGGGGGTGGAGATTTCTCAAGTCCATCCTCACATTGACTGCAATTTGCAGCCTCCTCCTAGATGGGCTGCATAAAATGTAAGTGTGGGATGGCAGACTTTTCTATCACGTGTTTGTAGGTTTTAAGGATAAATTTTATAAAATGTTACTTAGAAGCAAGCAAACAGACAAACGAGTAAATAAATACATAAATAAATAACCGCCTGGCTGGTTAGCAGTGCAGTGGTGGCCAGAGCTAGACCTTAGGACTCTAGAAGGAGCATTTATGTCTGTCTTCCTATGATGCAGGCTCCAATCTCTCTTCACGCTCGCACCACCAATGAAGACACTAAATCAGCCTTTACAGAGCACAGAAACACCGAGCGCCTGTTGCACTTGAATGTGGTTTATTTTCTGCTGAGCTGAATATAAACAGAGTCCTGACATTTTATAGCATTCTTCCATTGCAAGCCTTCATGTGAAACTGAACACGATCCCTTGTAATAAAATACTAAACTAATTAAACTCTAAATTTACCAAGAAAAACTCTCCAATGGTAGAGTTAATTTCTCTATAAATTTCTAGAATTTCTAGTTAATACACAACGTATACTTCCCAAGCTGAACTCCTCATCCTCCTTCCATGGCCAAACCTGATCATTTCCCTCCCTCTTTTAACCTCTGTGGATCCCATCATCACCCTGTCAGCCAGTCACCACTGATTCCTCTCTTGGTTTGGATGGTCTCTCATTCACCAAGTTCTGCTGTCTTTCCATCTGTGCTTCCACCGTTCTCATTTGCATTCTGTTAAACCCTTTGCTTTCAAGGTGGCAGAAGGTTACTTTCTTGAAAAGACAACTTTCCAGAGAAGGCCATCAAAGCAGTTCTACTCTCCATTCTCCTTTAGAGGACAGAGAGCTATTTCATGTTGTAGTTTTACCCATGTGGCTATATGGAAAGCTAAATTAAAAAAAACAACAACAACAACTTTCAGAAATGTTTCAGTTTAGAGAGCCATTAGAAATTACAGCATGTCTTGAGTAAAGTTTCTCCTTGATTTTTGCCCCAGGAAACACACACACCAGTTTTGTTTGTTTGTTTGTTTTGCGGTACGCGGGCCTCTCACTGCTGTGGCCTCTCCCGTTGCGGAGCACCGGACGCACAGGCTCAGCGGCCATGGCTCACGGGCCCAGCCGCTCAGCGGCATGTGGGATCTTCCCGGACCTGGGCACGAACCCGTGTCCCCTGTATCGGCAGGCGGACTCTCAACCACTGCGCCACCAGGGAAGCCCACACACACCAGTTTTGACAATTTGCAGGGGAAGGATGATTGTGTCACCCAGTTCTGGGCCTCATCCCATTTGTACTCAGAGCCACCCTGCTCAGGCACCCACCATCAGCACTTGTCTTCCACCCCATCCTCCTCCATTTACAGCTGAACAAATTTACCCAACGACTAGCTGACATCAAACAAGCTTCTTCCATGTGGTGACTGAGGAGCAGACACTGCCATCACCTCCTGGAGAGATGTCGGAGCCCCATTTTCCCTTCCCACTAAGCAGTCCTCTCTTACAGATGAGGAGGGGCCCCTGGAGCCCAGAGTTTCCTATCCTGTCATACATTTCTGTCTCCCCTCCTCTATCCTCTCGTCACCCAAAGTCCTTCAGGACAATGGAGAGCACATGGGCTAGTTTAATCTGGAAAATGCTCACTAATACAGCAAAGGGAGGGCTTCCCTGATGGCGCAGGGGTTAAGAATCCGCCTGCCAATGCAGGGGACACGGGTTCGAGCCCTGGTCCGGGGAGATCCCACATGCCGTGGAGCAACTAAGCCCGTGCGCCACAACTGCTGAGCCTGAGCTCTAGAGCTCGCGAGCCACAACTACTGAGCCTGTATGCCACAACTACTGAAGCCCGCACGCCTAGAGCCCGTGTTCCACAACAAGAGAAGCCACCACAACGAGAAGCCCGTGTACCACAACGAAGAGTAGCCCCCGCTCACCACAACTAGAGAAAGCCCGCACGCATCAACGAAGACCCAATGCAGCCAATAAATAAATAAATTTATATGTAAGAAAAAATACAGCAAAAGGATGGGCTGAAACTCAATTCATATGCCTCCTTACCCCAAAAGAGCTTCTCTTCTGGGCTCCGTACCCCATCTTCCCATCAGCCGCTCAGACTTGAAACCTCAATGTCATCGTGGACCTCACTCTCCCCCTGCCAGCCACCAGGTTCTCACATTTCCCCACCCTTGCAGTGCCCCTCTGCCTCCCCCTTGCTCCAGCCCCAGTGCCCTATCCTACCTCAGGCCTCATCCGTTGGCCTCAACTTCCTGCTTCCTTTCACTCACTTGCCCTCATGGCACATCTTCTCAAAGCACAGCTCTAGCACCAAGACGTCACTATCTGTGCCTAGAACTGAGTTGAAAAAGGGTTTCCCCATCCTCACTTTATGACATCACTCTCCGATGAGGAATGTGCAGTACTTCCCAGCTGCTCATGGACCAGAGTCCACTCTGGCAGCACAGGATTTAACGCGGTCCCCAGTCCTGCCCCCACCAGGCTTAGCACTGTTCTACTTCCGGGCCCCTGCTCACCCGCTTTCCTTGGCCTCTGGGGTCCTTCCCACCATCAGGAGCTACAAAACACTGCCAGCCTCCCAAGGTTCAGCTCACAGCAGGCCTGTCATGATGCCTTCAGCTACCTCCTACTCCTCTGTCTCCTAGGCAACTTCAAAGCTCCTTTACCACATTTAGCCCGTTTTGCCCCAAGGGAGAGTCATTGCTATATACATCTCATCATCCCATTACACTGTACTTCCCTAGGCAACAGGGAGATTTCTTCATTCATTCAACAAAATTAACCTGCATTTACCTGGTACTTCCTGCATGCCAGGCACTGACTTAGGTGCTGGGCACATGGTGGGAAATAAAACACATGAACTGACATTCAGTGGGAGCGAGATCTGGCAGCCAAGTGAACACATAAATAACTAAAGGACAGATTTCAAGAGGGGCGAGGATGGACATGAACAGGGGGTTCCGATGGAGACCACTTTGGCAGAGGTGGCATCGGAGGTATATGTCAAGAGCTAGAAGAAGAGCAGGAAAAGCAGCAAGAGGAACAGGTGCTCCAGCCTGAGACAAGACAAGCTTGGCCCACTCCAGGGAGAGGAGTGGAAAGGGGGCCAGTGTGGCTGTAGTGTTGGAAAAGCACAGGGAAGAAGCAGCTGGGAGTCGGGCAAAGGCCGGAATAGGTAGGGCCACCCAGGGCATGGTAAGAAGTTTATATTATATGGTGGGAATGTAAAACAGGACAAATGTCTGGAAGGCAAAGTGGCAATAAAGATCAAAACCTTCAGGGGCTTCCCTGGTGGCGCAGTGGTTGAGGGTCCACCTGCCGATGCAGGGGACACGGGTTCGTGCCCCGGTCTGGGAGGATCCCACGTGCCGCGGAGCGGCTGGGCCGGTGAGCCATGGCCGCTGAGCCTGCGTGTCTGGAGCCTGTGCTCCGCAACGGGAGAGGCCGCAACAGTGAGAGGCCCGCCTACCACAAAAAAAAAAAAAAAAAAAAAAAAAAAAACCTTCAAACTCCGCGTGTCCTTTGAACTACTTCCAAGAACACATCCAATGAAACAGAGACAGGTACGGACAGCCGCTCAGAGCAAGGGTGTTGCGTGGTGTTATGACAATGGTGAAGGTTAAAAACAGCTCACCTGTCCAAATAGGGGACTGGTTAAGTGAATTATGGCATATCTATACAATGGCATGTAATACAGCATTGAAAAATGATTTTGTAGAGTAATTAATAACATGAGAACTCTTCACAAAGGCTACAAAGCAATATATAAAAGAAATCATATTAAGTACTATACAATCTTTGTAGAGAAAAACCACAGGCATACACAAAACAGCCTGGAGTAATATTCACAAAATGTTTGTTTCCCAGTGCTGAAATTAAGGAGTAACATTTTTTTTCATTTTTCACTTTTTTGTCAAATTATAGTAGATAAAATACACTACACTACCATGTGATGCTTTTGCAATAAGCGAAAAAGGTTTTCAAAAACCTGTTAGTAACAAGAAGGTATAGCAGGGTAGATTTCCTCCAAATAATAAAGGCTGCTGATCAAGAGATGGCCAGGGCAATCTTCTGTCTTTTTAGGGAATCTTCAGAGCAAAACAGAAAAACAAACAAAAAAAAACCTCCCTAGAACTTGAGGCAGGAAGTGTGTCATTCCTTTCTTGCTGCTCGCTGATCCCTCTGACTCAGCACTGACTGTTAGGCCCCTCGGATCCTCGTTTTAAAGAAGTTAGAAGATAGAAGAGGATGAAGACTTGGAAACCTCACCCAGGAGCTCCCAGCCCTGGGGCTGAAGTCTGAAATGCCAAACTGGATCTTCTAAGGAAAAAGCCTTTTACCGTTCTTCTTTAGATTCATTACAACTGAGATCAACAGTCTCACTTATATTATTACAGGTTAAACATGATTACATTTTTGTCTATTTCTTTTAAATAAGATTTACTTTGCAAGCCCCAAACAATCTGTTGTGCGTAAGCCTTCTTCCCAAACAGGTTTGAAAATGTAATAAACTATTCAAACAAGTCACAACAAGTCTCAGGTATTCTGATGCTGGCTTACGCAGGCCCAAGTTGAAAACATTCGCCGCAGAGGCCCATTCAGCCAGTGTGCCTCCCTGCTGGCCACTGGCTCACAAATGCGGTTTGGTTCCCATGTCCTGTTTGGCAGCCTCCTAAGCTCAGCACTTAACGGCCACTCAAAGAGCACAGATTGGAAATGATTTGCCAGCAGAATCCCACATACTGCTTTTAGTTCTGTTTTTAACAACCCTGGAAGCCACGGAGCTGAGGGAAACGTATACGGGGGACTGTACACAAAAACCGAATTTTTTTTATTCTGGAAACCTTAGAAATTTTAAGACAAATTAAATCAGAATTTGAGGACACTCACAATTACAGTACAGGGCCTCTGCCTTCCCACATTCATTCAACACTATTTATTGAGGCCTTACTCAATGGTAGCCCCTGGGGAGGTAGGATGGGGTATGAAGGAGGAAGGGAAGGAACCAGATACTTCCAAGATATTCTAACAGCTACAGTCAGTTTGAGAACAGGTTATTAAGGATCTTATAAGCCCTACTTAAAATTTTAGACTTTATCAAAACTCTAATAAGGTATCTTAAGCGGGGGATGACACAATCAGATGGATATTTTATAAAGACCAAGAGCAGCACAGGGAGCCAGACTGGTATGGAGGTGGGAGTAGGGGGGCGTGTGGCATGTCAACTGTCCTTAAGGGAATCTAGGTAAGAGATGATGGTGGAGATCTGGTCTTAGTTGGTGGCAGTAGGCTGTGACAAGAAGCGTACAGATTCTACAGCTATTTAATGGGAGAACTTATAATATTGGCAACTGATTGATGCACAGGAAGGTGCCCTCCAGGCTTCTGGATAGTCAATTGGATCCTCTACTAAGGGGAAAATGCAAAGAGAAAGTAAGTTCAGCTTACTTCCCATCAAATTTGAGTTGCCTGTGAGATATCCAAGTATTGATAAACACTTTACAACTGGACAGACAAGGCTAGCTTAGGCTTGAAATATAACTTTGGAAGTCATTACCATGTAGAGACTCTGAAGACCTAGGAATGGAAGGGATCATGAAGGGACAGAGTGGAATAAGAAGGGCAGAGAACCCAGACAAAGCCCTAAGAAATACTGACATTTAAGGGATGGACAAAGAAGAGGAAGGAGCCTGCAGAGGAGACTGAGAAGGGAGAGAGAGAGAAAAGAAAGAAATCAGGAGGGTGGATTGTGAAGGAAAAGACGGCATATAGAAACCAGGAGCAGTAGGGATTTGTGCTGAGCTGTCAAGAAGGAACTGAACGGTGGCCATGCACCCACCATTTAAATGCCAGATGCTGCTTGACTTCTTCCCCACCCCTTGATATTTCTGGAGTCATCTGTGAGCAGGCAGGGCCCAAATGGGAGGCAGCAGAAGAGAGAAGGTTCTGAGATCAACCTGGCAGGAGATCCTGGCCATAAGCCAGCGTGGTCTGCTCAGCGGCTGGAAGAGGGGCCAAGGGCCACAGAAGTGACAAAACACAAGGTTACACAAGTGGCATTCTGTTGTTCAGTCAAAAGTATTTACTGGTCATCTACTGTGTATGGGCACTGCTTACAGTGCTGGGGACAGAGCAGTGACAAAAGTTCTAGTGAAACAGCCAGAAAAACAGGATGTCAAGCAGAGATAAATGCTATGGAAGGAAAAAATAAACTAGAAGAAAGGGAGAGGGTGATGGGGAGAGAGGAGCATTTTGGATGGCGTGGTATCTGAAGAGTGAGGGAGAGAGCCAAGGAACGAGCTAAGAGGAAGGGCCTTCCAGGCAGAGGGAAGGGTAGGTGCAAAGGTTCTGAGGTAGGAACAAGCTTGGAAGAGCTTGAGGAGCCAGCAAGGCAATGTGGTCCAAGAGGAGTGAAGGAAGCAGGGGTGGTAAGAGATGAGGTTGGAGAGTTAGGCCAAGGCCAGGTCAAGGGAGCCCTCTAGCTCAGGGTAAGAAGAGTGGACTTTATTGATTGTGATGGGAAGGCACAGGGGGGGTTAGAGCAAAGGAGTGACACGGTCTGATGGCTAAGAGCACTCTGACTACATGAAAAGTGGCTGAAGGGGGAGGCAAGAGCACAGGGGGCGTTAGGAGGCTACTGAGGCCATTGAGATGAGAAACGGTGGTAGCAGGAGAAGTGGTGAGATGTGGGATATTCTTTGGAAGAGAAACGAACAGGACTGGCTGTTGGACTAGCTGTGAAATGATGAGGGATCAAGATGCCGCCAAAGGTTTTCGCCTGAGAGCTCTGTATACAAATGTGTTGACAGAGAAGGACAAACCCAGGAGAGGAGCAGGTTTGGGTGAGAGGAGAAGGAGGGTGGCAGTGGAATCAAGAAGTCTATTCCTAGAGGAAATTTAAAAGAGACAACAGAATCACCACGTCTGGAGTTCGGAGAAGATGTGTGACATACGTTAACTTGGGAGTCATTAGCTAGAATTTCGTATTTATTCCGTGGGACTAGATGAAATCACCTGGATTCTCAATCCTGGCTGCACGTTAGTATAGCCAGGTAACAGAAACAAAAACAAACAAGCAAAACAAAATGTGGAGAAAAAGGAACCCTCCTACACTGTTGGTGGGAATGTAAATTGGTATGCCACTATGGAGAACAGTATGGAGTTTTCTTAAAAAACTAAAAAGAGAGCTACCATATGATCCAGCAATCCCATTCCTGAGCATATATCTGGAGAAAATTGTAATTCGAAAGGATGCATGCACCCCAATGTTCACAGCAGCTCTATTTACAACAGCCAAGACATGAAAGCAACTCAAGGGTCCATCGACAGATGAATGGACAAAGAAAATGTGGTACAGATAGACAATAGAATATTACTCGGCCATAAAAAAGAATGAAATAATGAAAGAATGAAATAACTCCATTTGTAGCAACACGGATGGACCTAGAGATTATCATACTAAGTGAAGTAAGTCAAAGACAAATATCATATGATATTGCTTATGTGTGGAATATAAAAACAAATGATGCAAAGAACTTATTTACAAAGCAGAAATAGACACACAGCTATAGAAAATAAATGCATGGTTACCAAAGCGGAAAGGGGAGAGGGATAAATTAGGAGTTTGGGATTAAAATATACATACTACTATCATCTATAAAATAGATAACCAACAAGGGCCTATTGTATAGCACAGGGGGCTATACTCAATATATTGTAATAACCTATAACCACTTTGCTGTACACCAGAAACCAACACAGCACTGTAAATCAACTACATTTCAATAAAAAAAATTTTTTTAATTTAAAAACTGATGCCCACGGGTCTTCCCCAGGGATACTGAATTAATTAGACTTGAGTGAGATCTGGCCTCTCTCTCAATTTTTTACCCAAGTCAGGTAAAGAAACACTGTCCAGAGTGTATGGAGATGGCAGAGGCCCTCGGAAAGAGGAATTAAGGAGATAGAAGAAAAGGTGGGTGTGAGGCCCTGGAAGCCAAGTCAAGAAAGTGTTTCAAGAGGAGGGAGGGATGAACGATGCTGAATCTTGCTGAGGTTCAGGGCAATGAGGATGGAGAAGTGGCCACGGGGTTCATTAAAATAGAGGTCTCTGGTGACCTTGACGGAAACGGCTTTGGAGGAGGAGAGGGGTGAGGAGGGCAGTGAGAAGGGGAGATCACATGCAGAGATATGTCCTTGGGAAAGTTCCACCAGACCTAAGAGCAGAGAAGCAAGGTGAGAGCTGGAAAGCTACTTTGGATTTGGGAAGTTTCTTTTTCATTTGTTTTTGTTTTATTTTTTCTCTCTGAGTCTCAATGTGCTGACATTTTTTGCACAAGTGCATTCTTCTCTGCATCATTTGCTTTTTAAGATGAGTGACAAAAAGACATATTCTGATGTTGATGAGGATGTTCCCACATGGAGAAAGAAAAGGATGTTATAGAAGAGGGGGTATAGTTGCAGGATGACTTGCAGAAGTTGGAGAGGAAAAGCCATTAAGGACCCTAAACTAATGAAACTGTAATTCTCCTTCAAATGCCAGGTGTCTTCATTTTTCATTGCTCAGGGGAGGTAATATGCCCTAAAAATCACAGAATGGCTAGACAGGAATGGAACATAAAGATCATCTTGTCCAGTGTCCACTATTAGTCCACTGCCAAATCCCCTGTGTCCTTTCCCATTCATGGTCTTCCTGACAACCTCCACTGAAAGGGAATTTCTACACCTCTTCACTCCATCCACCCTACTCCTCACAACTCCTCACAACTCTATGGCTTATGATCTCTTTGGATATTCCTTGAGCTGAGACAGAATCTATTTTCCTGTATTTCAATCCACTGGCTCTGGTTCCATACCTTCCAGATACAAAGAACATGTCTAATCTCTCTTCTATGTCTTTCAAACATTGGGAAACAATTAACTCTTTCTCCACTCTTAGTAATCCCATATGCCCCAAACCAAATCTGTTCTTTTTACATGTGCTGAAAAATAGGTCCCTATTCTAGAAACTATCTAGACAGGGGCTACCAATCAACCCAGCTGTTCTTTAATATGATGAAGGTATAGACAAGCATATTGCAGTAAAAGTTACACCCATAGATATACAGATTACCCACAATAACCCTCATTTCCAAGAAACCAGAATGTCTCTGGGTGATTTCTACTTCTAGGTTTGGGCATGATCCATTTAATTCTTAAGCACTAAGTTAATTCTTCTCCTCTCCATCCTGTCCCCCAAACCCAGTAGAGAAGAGCTCCCACTCTCCCCCAACACACATACACACACCCTACATATGCACACTGAGAGTCTCAGCAGAATACTGACCATTTACTATTAAGCACACCTGTTATTAAGCACACCTTGTGATGGTTCTCATGGCAGCCAAGTTTTCAGTAAGTTCTACATCATAAAGTTGGATTAATTTTCTGCAAACTTCAACAAAACTCCAAAGTCAAAACCATATGTTTATATACCCAAAGAGAAATTTTTAAAATGCAATTATAAATTAATTTAAAAGCACAGCTACAAAAAAACAGGCTTAGATTAAAATTAAAGTAACCCTTGGATTATGGAGTCATTGCTAAAACTCAGTGAAAACTGGGATACGTTATCCCAACAGAGAAGTTTGGAGTATTCATGCCAAATATTACATGAGCTGTTATTCTTCTAGTCTTAATTTAAAGCATTCCAACCACTAGGTGTAAAAGGGACCCAGCACAAAAGAGCATTGGCAACGTGCCTCAAATCACACTAAACTAGAGTAAAACAATTTTAAAGCCATTATTTTAATTAATGCAAAATGCTCATAGTAGGCCCTGAAATATTTACTGAATGAATAAACTGCATTACATTGGAGTCAAAGGGTACACCCCACCCAAAAAGGAAAAAACTGAAAAACGATTATAGATATAACCCCAGATTCATATACATGAATTTAATTCTAGTACAAAAGGTTGATGTAGAGGATTAAAAGTACTGCTTAAAATCTCTTGAAATCTCTTTAAAGGAAAAATTTTTTTTGAAAAATTGGTAATCAACCACTTGCATGACAATCAATGAATTCAGAGCAACGTGAAGAGCTTTAGCTATCTACTTTCATAGGTTTTTGGAAACACAAACAGTTTTGAGTATATTCAATAGGTTATGTTCATACCTAACATTAAATTTCACCACATCAATGAAATTTGACAAGTGTACCCAGGAAAAGACAACTTGTTTATGGCAAATATCTTTTATGGGTGTTAACACTCTGGAAAACTGGGTGTGTGCAGAGGGAGATAAAGTTCATTAAATTAATTACACAATTAATAAATGTAGGTTAAAGAACCTGCTATAAAAGTACTCCTGAATGTCTCAAAATTAAAGAAAACTATACTGCAGTTAAATTAAAAATGGCTTCCCTAGGCTCCTCTTACCCAATCAAAAGAAGAGAAAGAACGCTCTACAGCACATAAAATCCTATTTCTTATAGCCCATATATAATCACTTTCAAATGGTTCACTCCTTAATTTTAGAAGACTTTGTTTAAAAAAACAAGCAACTCAAAAGCTTATTTAGGGACTCCCCTGGTGGCACAGTGGTTAAGAATCCACCTGCCAATGCAGGGGACACGGGTTTGAGCCCTGGTCCAAGAAGATCCCACATGCTGCGGGGCAACTAAGCCCGTGTGCCACAGCTACAGAACCTGCGCTGTAGAGTCCGCGAGCCACAACCACTGAGCCCAAACGCCACAACTACTGAAGCCCGCGTGCCTAGAGCCTGTGCTCCACAACAAGAGAAGCCACCGCAGTGAGAAGCCCACGCACCACAACGAAGAGTAGCCCCTGCTCATCGCAACTAGAGAAAGCCCACGCTCATCAACAAAGACCCAAAGCAGCCAAAAATAAATAAATAAATATATTTTTTTTAAAAAAAGCTTATTTAAAAACTATTTATTTTGGCTAATTTACATAGGTTAAATTCCAAGTCATTCCAGTGCAATAAACTTATGGAATCACAGGAAGACAGTCTGTCTAAAAAATCAGAACCAGGAGATGCACCAGCTACAAGGACAGGCCAGGACCACATTATCAGACCCCTGTGATGGCAGACACAGAAGACTCAAGAGGTAGAGACATTTACTAAGGCACTTCCCTCCCCTCATCTTGCTGGGAGGCCAAAAATGTAAATTTCTATGCGCTATGCTTTCCTCGCAATGGGTGTATACACTGCTCTGGCACATCTCATTTCTTAGCCCTGTTTATTCTAGAGCACTGTCTCCCAACCTCAGTACTATTGACATTTAGAGCCCAGGAATTATTTGTTATGGTGGAGCTGTCCTGTGAATTGCTCCACCACAGGTTGTTTAGCTGCATCTCCGATTTCTACCCAGTAGATGCCAGTAGGACACCCCTCCCCTAGTTGTGACAACCAAAAGAGTCTCCAGACATTGCTAAATGTCCCCTGGAGGTTGAGGGCAAAATTGCTCCTGGTTGAGAACCACTGTTCTAAAGCACTGGTTCTTGGCTACACACTGGAAGGACTTGAGGACTTTTGAAAAATATTGGTTCCAAGTCTCACCCTATCCTACCCTCCCCTACCTCCCAAGATTTTGATTTAATTCATTTGGGCTAGGTGCTGGGTATCTGAATTTTTGAAAGCCAGGAGATTCTAAAATATGCAGCCTAGTGTGAGAATCTCTGCCCTAGAGTGTATCAATGATATCAAGGAAGTCCCTAAATCAATTTAAGTCAACACAAAAATGCATTACGTTCCTCCAAATTAGAGTATTCTTATCTTGGTATTAGAATCTACATAATTACAGTAAACCAAAAAAAGGTAGAGGAAATGGAAAAAGGTTAACTGTAACTCTGATCTGCCAACTTCTTTTTCCTTTTGACTGGACAGGAACTACAGCATAAACATTTACTTGAATCTTAACACTGTATCTGCCAATACTCCGCAGTTGGGGTGATTTAGAAACAAAGCTTCACAGATAGGAAAAACAGGACTATGCCCTCACAGGGTAACAACGCCAGCTGTACAATGAAGAAACTTTGGAGCTGCCATCTCTTTAACGAGCACCAGTAAACCGGCCTTGGAGAAATGCTGAGTTCATTAAAAATAATAAACAAGCAAACAAACCATCTGTGGGCTGGAAAGACACTCAGAGAACCCACAGGGGAACTGAAATCAAGCCCTTCCTCGGGGGGGCTCATCTTTGCAGTAGATGACATTACCAGGGACCTACCTGGAGCTGACAGCAAAGTTTGAGTCCTGTGCAAAAACTCCAAGGCCATGAACAGCCCAAATTCTTCCCTCCTCCCCTTACACCTCTGTGTCCTCTGCCAGCCTCAGTATGTTCCACAACACTGGGCTTAGCTCCAATTTTTGCAGAGAATGGCATGGCACTGCCCCGGAGGACACTATTCCCCTAACTGCCTGGTCTCTGGCTGTGGCTTTCCCGTCAACCATGTGCCAACAGATTGTGCTAACAGATTGACTGCTGTTCTTTAATTTGGAAAAATGCAAGTAGACATATGCATACAAACATTATAGTGATTCTTCTCCCAGTTCAGGAAGGACACTAACCAGCAATTTGTATACTGAGTGTTAACAATGTGTACAGTTGTAAAGGAGATGTCAGTACTATCCCCATTTGGTACATAAGGTTATTGAGGCGTATGCACTTTAAGAAACTTATCCAAGGTAAAGCCAGGACTTGGACCCATTTCTCTCTGGCACCAAAGCCCATGGTCTTAACCACCACAAAATGCTGCCTCCCCTGGTTCTCCAAAAAGAACCAAAATCAATGACTTGAACACCACCCATTAAAAGTGTTTGAAGTTCTCAATGACTTGGGTTGGAAATGCTAGGTTAGGAGAAAGTTTCCCAGATATAGAGAGGATGTGTGATATCTAGTTTCATCCCAGACTCCATCAACAAGACCACAGGACACTGTGTATGTCTTTGAACTTGCCCAAAATTAATCCTGGAGTTCAGCTTTGACTCCTCACAATCACCATGCTTTACTGATTCTTCTTTGAAGTCTCTCCCTAATGCTCTATTGTCCTTGCTCAGATTCTCTCATTTCTCACTCTTGGATTTGCAAGTGCCTCTGGCTCAAAACAGCTCACATAACTGCAACCCATCTTGCACACAGATGTCAAATCTTCTTTCAGTTCTGCTTTCAAGTTGTCCCTCTTCTGCTAAAAAATCTGCAAGAGTTCCCTCTTTGTGACGCTCCCAACTCTTCTGCACACCTCTGAAGGCTCCTGCCATCCAGAATTCTCCTCACTATTTCCCACTACACAACCTCAAAACTCTAGTCGGACCAACTTCCACTACCTCCCCCAAACACTCTCTGCTCACACTAACCTCTGTGACCTGATCTGAGAGTCCCATTCTCCATGTCTGAATCAAGATCCATGTCGCTCACTTTGAATCCTTTATTGCATTTATTTATTCATAGATAGTTAGATAGATAGATAGATAGATGTTAAAAATTGTCTAAGGCAAAACTACCCTACTGAGACCTCTCATCTTTGAATCTGGGGTGCTCCCCTTCCTCCCCCCAAATTTATTAAGCAGGGCCAAGCATTGTTTTTGGCGCTAGAGATAGATCAGTGAGTCTAAGAGATAAAGTTCCCTGTACTCCTGGCATGTTCCTTCTCCAGATTTCCTGGGACTTTTATGGCCAAATCCACCTCTCCCAAAGATGCCAGGACCATACACATTAATGTTCAAATGAGTTTAGTAAATGCTATGTGCTATATCTAGCACCCCTCTTGAGGAATGAAAATGAGAAGTCCCACATAATAGAGCACCACTTATTTGTCAAAGAAACCTGTTTGTGTTCATGAGAGAGAAAAAGGAAAAAAAAATTGTATAGGACGTATCTCCTGAGAAAAACTGCTTTACCACTAGTTTGTAAGTTCCCAAAGTGCATGGACTATTGCTATGAGTATTAATTCAGTCCACAGCTGTTACTAAATGGTTACTATGAGACAGATCCTGTCCCACTTGCTGGAGATCCATGGGTGAACAAAACAAACACAGGCCATTCATAACCATTATGCTACAATTGCCACTACTGTATTGTAGGCTAATTGCATTTGAACAAATTATTCAACAGTGTGGAGTAATTATTATTCTACAGTGTAGAAAATTTAACTTGATTTTGCCCTTAACTCCAACCTAATACACAAATACCTGGCACATAGTAAGCACTCAAGTATTTGTTGAATAAATGAATCAGCCAAGCTAGACGCATGAAAATGTTTCATGTGCTTTAGCTTTGTCTCCCCAGAGTATGAACTTCTTAAGCACAAGGATCACATTCTGTTTATTTGTACCAACTAAAGCCACCCCATCATAGGGCTGCTTCGTAATATACAATCTCAGAATTTAAAAGAAGCATACATGTCTCTGTAGATGACATGATCTTATATACAGAAGATCCTAAAGATTCCACCTAAAGACTGTTAGAACTAATAAACTCAGTAAGGTTGCAGGATACATAGTCAATACGCAAAAATCAGTTGCATTTCCAAACACTAACCATGAACTATACAAAATAGAAATTAAGAAAATGTTTATAGTATCATCAAAAAATAAAATACTTAGGAATAAACTTAACCAAAGAGGTGAGAGAACTTTACACTAAAAACTATAAGTCACTGATGAAAGAAACTGAAGAAGATGCAAGTAAATGGCAAGATATCCTGCACTCATAGAATGGAAGAATTAAAATTGTTAAAATTTCCATATTACCCAAAGCCATCTATAGATTCAATGCAATCCCTATAAAGATTGCAGGGGCATTTTTTACAGAAATAGGAAAAAAACAATCCTAAAATTCATATGCAACCACAAAAAAACCCAAATTGCCAAAGCAGTCCTGAGAAAGAAGACAAAGCTGGAGGCATCACACTTCCTGGTTTCAAAATATATTACAAAGCTGTAGTAATCAAAACAGTATGATAGTGGCATAAAAACAGACACATAGATCAATGGAACAGAATAGACAGCCCAGAAATAAACCCATGCATATATAGTCAACTAATATTTGACAAGAGAGCCAAGAATATTCAATGGGGAAAAGACAGTCTCTTCAATAAATGGTGCTGGAAACTGGATAGTCACATGCAAAAGAATGAAACTGGACCCCTATCTGACACCACTCACAGAATGGATTAAATGTAAGATTTAAAACTAAACACAGAGTAAAACTCCTTAACATTGGCCGTAGCAATGATCTCATGGGTATGACACCAAAAGCGCAAGCAAGGAAAGCAAAGATAAACAAGTGGGACTACATTAAACTAAAAAGCTTCTGCACAGCAACAGAAACGATCAACAAAAATGAAAAGGCAATCTATGGAATGGAAGAAAATATTTGCAAACCACATATCTGATAAGTTTTGTTGATATCCATATATATATATATATATATGGAACTCATAAAACTTAATAAAAACAATAATCTGACTTTTTTAGTGGGGGGCACACTGCATGGCACATGGGATTTTAGTTCCCCGACCAGGGATTGAACCCATACCCCCTGAAGTGGAAGCGCAGAGTCTTAACCACTGGACCACAAGGGAAGTCCCAATAATCTGATTTTTAAATGGGAAAAGGAATTGAATAAACATTTTTCCAAAGAAGATATTTAAATAGCCAACAGGTATATGAAAAAAGTACTCAATATCACTAATCATCAGGAAATTGCAAATCAAAACCACAATGAGAGATCACCTCCCACCTGTCAGAATGGCTATCATCAGAAAGACAAGATACTGCTGACAGGATATGGAGAAAAGGGAAGGCTTGTGCACTGCTGGTGGGAATGTAAATTGGTGCAGCCACTGTAGAAAACGGTATGAAGGCTCCTCAAAAAATGAAAATCAGAACTACTATATGATCAAGCAATTCCACTTCTGGGTTATATCAAAAGAAATGAAATTATGTCAGAGAGATATCTGTACCCCCATGTTCACTGCAGCATTATCTACAATAGTCAAGACATGGAAACAATCTAAGTGTCCATCAATGCATGATGGGTAAAGAAAATGATTCAGCCATAAAAAAGAAAATCCTGCCATTTGCAACAACTGGAATGGAACTCAAGGGCCTTAAGCTAATGAAATAAGTCAGGCAGGGAAAGACAAATACTGTATGATGTCACTTATGCATAGAATCCAAAAAACCCCAAACTCAGAAACAGAGAGTGGTTGCCAGAGGGGAGGGGGTGGAGGAGGGAATAGGTGAAGGTAATCAAAGGGTATAAACCTCCAATTATAAGATGAATAAATCATGGAGATATACAGCATGGTGACTAAATTTAACAATACTGTATTGTATATTCGACACAGCAGATCTTAAAAGTTCTCACCACATGAAAAAAATTATAACTATATGAAGTGATAGATGCATTAACCAAGCTTATTGTGGCAAACGTTTTGCAATATATACATATATAAAATCACTACATTGAATACCTTAAGCTCACACAATGTTAGATACCATATATACCTCAATAAAACTAGGAAAAAAAGAAAAGAAGCATACATTGTCTGTACTTTAATGAAGTTATTAAAGGTGCTGAGAATTCTATTAAATCAATCACAGGTTAATAAGGCAGCTCCCATATTCTAGAGTGTATTAAACTTCAGCAAATGCTGCACCCTCCCCTGTTGTAGGGCACCTGTAGAATAAAACAAAATGGTAAAACCTGTGCCTACTATGGGATCCTTCCGGAAGCCTCAGCACCCTGGCAGGTCTGGCAATAGTGGTCTCCCCACTCTCCTCTCTCTTTCCACCCGCACCCCGGCCCCAAAAGAAGCTGCTCCAAGCCTTGTGCCTTTTATAAACTGAGCGCTCCCAGCCAGACTTCCAATTGTCTTTAAGGTTTCCGGAAAAATCCTTTGAGACGGGCTGATTTCAAAAAGTGGACTTTTAAAATAAGTAGAAAATAATTTTCTCTGGAAATTTTAAGTAGCTTTGAAATCAAACATAAATTATTGACCTTGAACTAACTGACAAAAAATGACAAATACAAAGCTCTCCACTCTTATCCAATTGTTCTGGAAAGTTCCTGGAGTATTGTCAACCATTTTTACTTTATATAATATCCTTTCAATATATTTAACCCCTTTTAATATTGAAGCCAAAATAAAGATTATAATTACAATCAAAACAAGTATTTGTCCTGGTTTTTATTGAATAGTCTTTTTTCCAAGTACAGATTGTCCCAATTAACTTTATTTTCTCTTTAAAGATTTGTATCCTGCTTAGTGTCTACAGAACTTTAACTTACCCCATTTGCCTTTAGGTTCCCTCTGCCCTTTGATATTTTTTCACATTCTTATTTCCCAAACTTGACAAGTTCTTACTCTTCCCTGTTAACAAATCTGTTCCCTGTGGCGATTACTTTTAGCTCTTGAGAATGTTACTTAAGCTTCTTAACCCAAACCACCGCTTCCCACTGAAATAGCTTCCCTTTTTCTGTAATGATAAAAGTAAGACATTTTCTTTATAAACATTACAGTATGCTGAACGCTTACTAGTTACTGTGTGCCAAGTGAACTAAGTACTATATATATATATATATATATATATATATATTTTTTTTTTTTGTTTATTATTTGTGGTACACGGGCTCTCACTGTTGCGGCTTCTCCCGTTGCGGAGCACAGGCTCCGGACGCACAGGCTCAGCGGCCATGGCTCACGGGTCCAGCCGCTCCGCGGCATGTGAGATCTTCCCGGACCAAGGCACGAACCCGTGTCCCCTGCATCGGCAGGCGGACTCTCAACCACTGCGCCACCAGGGAAGCCCAGTACCTTATATTTTTTACTCTGATTTTAATCCTCACAATATGAGGTCAGTGCCATGATGAGTTCCACAGCACAGAGAAAGAGAGGTTAAGCAAAATGTCAAGGTCATGACACTAGGAGGGAGCAGAGCCAGGATTTGAATCCAGATCTCTGTTTCCAAACCCTGGCTCAAACAAAAAATAATTTAAAAAACAAAACAAAACAAATACAAACTCTAGCTCAAGCTGCTCTGTCAAACTATAGTATCCTTCCCAATCTTTCCCCAGTTAGAATCACTGATAACATTGGTTTTTTCCTTCCAAAGTTTTTCCCCAGATTTATTGATATATAATTGATATAGACATTGTATTAGGTTAAGATGTACAACACAGTGATTTTATAAATGTGTAGATTGCAAGATGATTACCACAATAAGGTTACTTAACGCTTCCATCACCTCACAGTTACAAATTTTTTCTTTTTTATGGTGGGAACTTCTTAAATCTACTCTCTTAGCAACTTTCAGATATACTATATCGTATTGTGGACTACAGTAAGCATGCTGTACTTTACATCCCCAGAATTTATTCATCTTATAACTGGAAGTTTGTATCCTTTGACCACCTTCACTAGTTTCCCCCACCTCCCTCTTCCAAAATTTTAAATGTCAAACAAGCATGCTTACTCCTTGTCTCAATGCCTTCACTCTTACCTAAAAAATATCATATTATACACATTAGTTTGGAATTCAATAATATATTATGAGCAACTTTCAAAGTGAATATATAGGTCTTTTTCTTCCTGTCATGGCTCAACACTAGTCCACCATGGGGCAGTGTCATAACTAATTTAAGTTTAGTTAATCTAGGTTTGGTTAAACTTGATGATCATTTAGGCTGTTTCCAATCCTTTTCTGTTACATGTAATATTGCAGTGGATATCCTAAGAATACATTTGAGCATGACACATTCGTGCATGTGTCCAATTATTACCTGAGGATGAATTCCTAGAAGTGGAATGGCAGGGTCAAAAGATATATGTGTTTCAAATTTTGATACATATTGCCAGACTGCTCCCCAGAAAGTCACCAATTTGCAATCTTATCAATAGTGTTTGAGATTGAGAATGCCCCTGTTTGTCCACTTTCCCCCCAACCCTGGGCCTTATCAAACTCTGCCTATCAGAAAAGTGGAAGTAACACCCCAAAGCACAAAGATCTAGTACAGCTCTGCATTAGCCAACATTTTGCCCTTGATAAACATAATGCCTGGGTTCCCACTGAAAATGTTCTAGATAAGAATTCCATTTACACTCATTCTGAGTTATAATTACAGGGTTATCAGCTAGTGCTATTTTCAATAGTCCATATTATGATGCTACATCTATTTTGTAACAGCACGACAAAAAGAGCTCAGGGGAAAAAAAAAAGAAAGAAATACAAAGGATGCAAAAGAAGGAGAATTCTTTTGGAGGGAAGGAGAGGTACTTCAAGGATATGATGGAAACTGGATGAAGAAATACTTTGCAAGGAGGAAGCCAGTTCTGTACTTTGCAATCATCCTGGAGAAGCAACAGATGTAACAGTCTGCCGAACCTCAAAAGGACCACAGGTCTGTACATACTTGTATTCTTCTGCTTAATACCCAAACTCCACAAACCTGAGCTTTGTTCCTCCTCCCTGAATCAACACCCACAAGGTCCCTGCATCAGCACTTCTTACTAATATTACTGCACTTTTGCTAATCACCTTATTTTCCCCTTCTATTGACATAAAAGGGTTCGTGCACTAGACTCATACTCATTTTACCTTTCAAAATTCACGTTGCCATTTACTCCTTTTGTTTCCTTTAAAACAAACACCAACCAAAGCTGGTTATATTTAAGCCTTTGGAGTATAGTGTTTTTGGATCTTGGAGAAAAGAGAAGGGGAAGGAAAAGGAGAAGGAAAGGAAGGGTGAACCCCTGCTCTCAGAGCATTTTCATCAACTCTAAGACTAGGCTTTAGCCCAGCCAGGTTTGGTTCTCTGTGTTCTCCAAGCTTTGAGACCTTTCTCCTCTCTACTGTGGAGAGCTGGAATCCTCTAGGGTGCGCTGCCCTGCTTTGCCTTCCCCAGTGGAGTGTCTTCTGCTGGGGTTACTGTCCTAGGGAGAGGTTCCATTTCCATGAGTGAGCACCAGGCTCCCTCCCCTCGGGGCCCTCCCAGGATGGGCCCCCTGCCTTTCCAGTCTTCATGCAGTGCCTACCAGAGACAGAGCCAGCTCCAGTGCCCCCGGGGACATCTTGGGGGAGAGGAGCGTGGAGGAGTGACATCTATTTCCCAACCTCTACAAAGGCATCTGAGTTCTGAGATACAATTAGCCCCAGTGCAGCTAGGGATTTCTGTTACTCTGTGAAATCCATCTCCTTGGGGAAGAAAATGTCTCCCCACAAAAGAAGCCAAAGATGGACAAAGAAAGGGAAAAGAAGAGCCATTTGCTGAACATGCCAGGTGTTTTATTCATGTCATCCCAGTTAGGCCTCCCACCATCCTGTGTGCCTGGTTTTCTTTCTTTCCACTTTCCGTGGGAAAACAATGACTTAAAAGAAGTGAAGTAACCTGACAGGCAAGGCCTCACACCTGTGAAGCATTAGAGCTGAAATTCAGGTAATGGCCCACCCTAGGTTTCTTGAGTCCACACATAACTCCCATTAAGCCCGAGAGCAGAACTTTCCAACCTGAGGCCTGCAGATCCCTAGCAGCCCCCGAGTGGGCTCTGGGGGCATCAGAATGTCCTGAGACTGGGGTGCTGCTGTGCCTTTTGTTGGGGGGGGTGTCACCAAATGACCCCACTTGGTCTCCTTTGCCCCTCCCACAGTCTGAGCACTGATGCTTCAATCAGGTGTAGAACTGCCCACCCTTGCTCTTACCCTAATTCCTCTACTGTTATCTTTTCATTAGTCTGAGGAGCCATCTTGTTAACATATTATTTAAACAACCCTTGAAAGGGTATCACTTTCGGAGAATGTGCTGGAATGAACCACGGCTATCCTGGGTCACCACGCCTCACCCCCCTCAAACTTTCATCAGATGCTCAGAAGGGTTCATAACCAAAAAAAGTTGAAAACTAGTGAGAAGCACGCCCACAGTCTTTTTTTCCTGTAAGAAAGAAAGACAAAATATGCTTCTAAATAGACCTCTAAGCGTGTTGCAAGGGCTTCCGTTCAGAGATACAGGGGCACCCACAGATGAAGTGGCCACATGTCATCCTGGTCCAATAAAACTATTATTTGCCACTCAGGGTGAGAAAAACCGAATACTTAGGCATGTTACAGAGGCTTTTAATCCAGAGGAAGGAAGCTGTGGTTTTAGTTGAGGAAACTGCAGCAGAGGTCTTTGATCTTTGCATTTCGCAAAAAGCAACTGAAAATGTAAATAACTGTCTCCTTCAATACTGGTTGACAGCTAACAAGAAGCAGTTTTAACCATTTTATTACACACATGCACAACTACTTTTGTTTTTCAGCTAGGTAAATGATAGCTGGAAAGAAAATAAGTCAGCTTCTATGGGGCACAGAGGGGCACACTGGCTCAGACAGCCTGCCAGTGCACTATTGGAACAGTCTTAAGAGAAACCAAAAAAGCTAAGACAGCCAAGAACATTTATTAAGTGCCAACTGTTTAAGACCTACTCACAAGGCCACCCCTGATGTAATGAAAGCCTTTTGGTGCCAAGAGGCAGGAGAGGGCAGCCTGCGTGACGTACTGCACACCAGCTGAGAAACTAAAAATTAAAGGTGGCGGAAGAGTGGTGGAGAGAAAAATACAGATTTGTATGAATTAAACAGAAAGCGAGAAACAGGTGTGAGGGGCTAGACTTGCCAATGCCAAACCCCTGGGAAATGACGCAGGTTACCGTAAAAGAATTTGCAGGTAGCAGGTTGTGAGAACATCAGCAGGACAGGAGGGAAAGCTGTCGTTTGCACTGACGCTGTCATTTCATGACTCAAGTGTGCCTTAGAGCTCTGCAATATTCACTTAATAATATTCTTTTACCATCAATTCTCAGTTGGGCATGATGCACAAAATACCACGTGTTGAGTCATGAGTTACAGTCCTCCTCTGCAAGTTAAGGAGGTTGGAATCAGCTTCTAAATTCTGTAATTCTAAGTGAACTGGCATTAGTACTTCTCAAGGTGCTGTTTGTGACTTGATTTCTCCTTGAAAAGGGGCTCTTCAGTAAATGAATGTGTGTTTTTAAATTACATGTGCAGACTCTAAAGGAGAGTAGTAGCTGATGGTAAACACAGTATGGCTGTAAAACTCTGGCTTGTTTCAAGACTGCTTCAATGCGAAAGTAACAACTATATTTTCATCATTAAATTAGAATAAGAATCATTTCCAAATAAGTCTTGAAGGGCATCTACATACACATACACACACACTTACTAAAATACATCGTATTTTGATTCAATTGATTGCAGGATACACAATTTAATAGCAGGAGTTTTAGGGGAAGGACTACAACATTACAATGCATCTCCAATTAGAATCGTTAAAAAAAAAGAAAAATAGCCAACTTAGAATGAAAGATTATGGTATGAATGGATAAAGATGGATGCTTAACTAGATGTGTCTATCCGCTTTTCTGGAAATTTTCTCAACGAGGGACCCGTAGCAGAAGCTATGCATCTGTGTGTTTGGCTCCATCCTGACACTGAAAACACAAAAGCCAGTAAAAGAATTTTATAAAAGTTGCACTAGGGCTTCCCTGGTGGCACAGTGATTGAGAGTCCGCCTGCCGATGCAGGGGACACGGGTTCGTGCCCCGGTCCGGGAAGATCCCACATGCCGCGGAGCAGCTGGGCCCGTGAGCCATGGCAGCTGAGCCTGCGCGTCCAGAGCCTGTGCTCCACAACGGGAGAGGCCACAGCAGTGAGAGGCCTGCGTACCGCAAAAAAAAAAAGAAAAAGAAAGAAAAGAAAAAAAACATGAATGCTCAACAATAAGAGAATTCTTAAACAAATCATGACACAGTCATGGATTTGGAATATGGCATATGTATTTGAACATAGATTTGGAATGTGGAAAATACCATGAAGTAAAAAGAATGAAGAAGATCTCTCTGCTAATATGGACTGATGCTCGAGATACTGAATATGTGTGAAAAAAGAAAGGTCTAAGTTTTAAAAGTAACATTCCATATCTTCTTGACTATAAAATGCACATTTCTTCATATCTTAACATCTGGGAAATTAGTGTCCAAGCAAAGGCATCTTAGAGCTCATGAAATACAGTGGTATGATCCTATTTGTGTACATATATAATATACATGCTTGAATATACATGCATAAAAATTTTCTGGAAAATTACTTCTAATCATAACAGAGGAGAAGAAAAAGATGCTTATTTGTTTTATTTTACTTTTCCTATATTCTTTCTTAACGTTCGAAGTGTTTCCTTGAACACATATCACTTCCAAATAAAAACAAAACAAACCACATGTAAGTAGTTTAGGAACCTCTTAGGTTCCTAAAAAGAAGTGTCTTGGACAGCCATTGGAGCAGGCTATCCCTTTTGGGAAAACCACCCCCATGATATTTTTTATTTTACAAAAAATGAAAAGCAAGGACCAAGAAGGGGAAAGTTCACTAAGGAATCCTGAGCACCTCGCAGCACCTTTCTGATCATTGAGGCAAGTCTTGCCAAAAGCTATAGCTCAGTTTTCATGCTGGGGGTGGAGAGGATTGGGAATTCAGAGTAAGTCTTGCCCTCTGGGAAGATGGAGAAGCAAAGCAAGCAAGTGTCCTTCTCTGAGGGAGAAGGGGGGCAGGGGCAGAGACAGAGTCTGGCCAAGGTCCACCACACCAGCAGAGGATGACAGCCAGAAGGACAAGGGCCAGGTCCTGAGCACAGGTAAGCTCAGGCCCTGGAGAACCCTCAGAAGGTGAAACTTTAGGGCAGTGTTTCTCACCTTGTGGTCCTCCATCCTTGGAATTACTAGTGAGGGGGCGGAGGAGGCGGGGATGGTAATCCTTTGGCCTACCCAGGTCTAAGGCGAAGAAATTTCCAGTAGCATTCCACCAGAGGCCTGAGTTACCATGATCTGAATATTTGCCTCTGTCACATAAGGTGGGTAACTTTTATAATACATAAAGAAAAGAGATTAGAGGTAACAGAGTTTAACAAATTTTGTTCTAAATGATTTTCAAAACTAGAATTGAAAAAAAAAAAGAAAATGGAAAAAAAAAACAAATAAAAGCAAAAAAATAAAAATTAGAATTGATACTACCATTCAAAGAGGGAGGATCTAAATCTTCTGAGATTAAGACCTTTATATTCTAACTGTTGTTATAAACTGAAGCAAACACTTGGAAACTTCATCTCCTCCTTGATGAGAAAGTATACCCCTCCCCCATTTATTAAAATAAGAAAATGGCCGCTTGAAAAAGAAGTTCATTTCTGAGGGGAGCAACTCCTAAAATGACTGTCAGGATGTTTTAAATACCCAATATTTTCTCAGACCTTCCATTTTCTTTTGCAAATCAGCTTACTTAAGTTCTGCTCATAGGGTGAGCCTGTACCCCAGCGCTCACAGCACCAAAACTTACATTTCAAATGCCTCTTCCTCTGTTGTTTCAGTTTGGAGTTTAAAGATTTAAGTTTACCTCCTTCCTCCCTCTAAGCAATGTGGCATTTTTTTCCTCTTTATATTGTGATAGAAGGCATATTACATTGACTTACTTATAAATGATTTAATTATATGTCCTCTTTCAACAATACTTTTCACCTCACCATTCCTTCAGGATTTTTCTGTTCTGGTGCAGTGCAGCTTCAAACACAGGGTTAGAATTTAGGGAAATATATCACTTAAATCAGTTGGTATTAAACAGAGATGTATTGACGTGCTTCCTGATACATCCAAAACAGAACCTGTGCTACAAGATTTATATAGAAGATCACTTAAAATAATTTCTAACAGGATACTATCAGTTTATTGAAAGGAAATTATTCCCTGAAAAGAAAACAGGGGTAGTTATGCTACTTTCATCTGAGAGAAGTGAGTTCATGTAACAACGGCCTTTGATTTCACAACATCGCCAATAAGCCTGTAATGGTGATGACTATGCATTACATTCAGATAAGGATTCCGAAGTGCAGGCTTTGAGGACTTTGGTTGCACCATGAATCATCAAAGTAGGGAAAGAGTTCAGTTTTCCCTGTGGATCGTGGAGGGCCACAAGTTCCCAAAAGGCCATCACTATCTTCTGCAGCAGTCACCATTCTACCCCCTCCCTAGGCAACTCCATCTGTGTTTAAACAAGAAGACATTAAGGATTTTTCTTACTAGTCAAGGTAAGATTCATAGGGAGCACATCAAAAACTGACAACCAACAATGAGGAAGAAGTTAAGTTATACAGAAGACGTTTAAATGCCACACTGGTATATCCCTTGTTTCAGACCAACTGGCCTCTGTAAGCTCACAGTGCATCATTGCACTCACTCACTCATTCATTCCCTTAAACACAGCGTGCCCACTGTGTTCCCTAACGAGGGATCCAGCCCCTTCAGACAGGCAGAGGGTGTAGTGATTCAGGCTGTGGAGCCAGCGTGTCTGGGATCAAATCCTACTTCTATCAACAGTAGCAGCAAGACTTGGGTGAGTTGTACAATGTCCTGTGATTCCGTTCAGTCATCCTTAAAATAGAGAAAATAATAGCATCTATTGCAAAATGTCGCTATGGGGATTAAATGAGTTAATACAAATTAAAGGCTTAGAAAAGTGCCTAGTATTTAGTAACTGCTCAATAAATGCTATTCTAATTATTGGTGTGGGGGAGGTAGGCCAGTAGACCCACAACTACAGTAGAGTCAAGGCCCTGGGGGAATCCAGAAGGGGAGCATCTAATGTATATGGGGGTATCGGGGGTTTAGAGAAGGAGGGCACACTTGGGAGTATCTCAAATCAGGAGTCCAGAGCAATGTGGCAGGTGGGCAATCAGTGCAGAAGGGACAATATGTGTGAAAGTTTATAGAGTCAACTAACTGTAAGAAATACTTCAGAAGGGCTGAAGTACAGAATGCCTCTGGAAAAGGAGAAGTGAGGCTGGAAAGTTGGACTGGAACTGATCCTGAAAGCAGGGGGAGCAATTTTGAGAATTTGAAGCTTGGGTGGGACAGGATGGGATTCTTGTCCTAGAAAAGAGCCCTCAGCAGGAAGACCCATGGAGGGCAGTCTCTCCATTTATACTCAGAAGACAGAGGGCAGAAAGGTTGAGAATATTTCTATTCAAACTGGTTGAAATGTTGACAGTTGGAAACCACTTACCTGGTAAATTTACTTAGGTGAAATATTTCACCCCCGAACAATGGTGGGAAACTATTGCACAAGGTGATAGAAACTAACTATTGTTTTATATTTACTTCTTGCTATTGGGTTCACTTACACAATGCGACAGGCGAGAACTTACAGGAAGGGTGACCATCTCATGAATGCATATGCCAGTGCTAGGGAGAGGCTCGCCCTTTCCTCCCATCGCTTCCTGTTCTACCCATGGTTATTCTTGCTCCTGCGTGGAACGTCTGCTGAATTCAACTTGTTTTTCCTTTCAGTTTTATGTGTCTGAAGCAAGCATTCAACACTTTTGGTTTCTATGCCATTACATATCTCCTCGGGTTCACTTCACCCACTTGTACCCACAGGATGGCGGGAGAGAAAGCCCTGTCTCCTATCTTTGAGGGCTCTGAGATTCAAGTCAAGATGTGTAGTGGTGCTGACCCTCCAAAGGCTCATGTCCATCTACCTGAGCCCATCCTGGAGCACACAGCCTTCCTCACGCTGTACACGGCAGGAGACAGCAAAGGGAAAAGGAAGGAGGCAAAGTGTTTTCTGCGTAACATGTCGTCAGTAGCAAAACATTAACTGGGACCAAATCCTCTGGCTTTGGAACTCTGAGCATTTTCCACCAAGCAACGAATACTTTAAGCAAAACACAATGCTCATTACAGTAAGCATACCCTTTATGACCTCGTTGGTGTGAGTAATGGAAAACCAAGTAGTTATCTCTAACCAAATTGGAATGTTTATTCTGGCTGCAGAGCTGTTCCCCTAAAGGAATCCACCCGGAAACCAGGCCCGGGTTCCCCAGTTACTCCAATTTTTGTGGTTTCTGCTCTATAGGGCTCTAGGGCATAGGAAGAGTCTTTCTCAGAGAAGAGAAGTAGGATATGGCAGGCATGACAGGTGGGTCTTCCCAAACAAAGTTCTAAAACATAATAAAATCAAATGAATGAAGGCAGAAATTATAGTTTAAATGGCTCAAAGTATAACAATTTACAATATCAAATATCTAACGAGAAGTGGAAAATCCAAGTTAGGAAGTATCTCTCCTTCAATGGTGATGCAAAATGAGGACAGGGAGAAAGTCCAGGGTTATTTTCAGTTTTCTCCTCGGCAAGTGACAGGAAACTTGCTTTGTTTTGCAGTTTGGGGTTTTCGTTTGTTTTTGTAGGTGAACCGTCTTAGCTCATATGCTTCAAGTGTTAATTAAGAATGGAAATTAGGGCTTCCCTGGTGGCGCAGTGGTTGAGAGTCCGCCTGCCGATGCAGGGGACACGGCTTCGTGCCCCGGTCTGGGAAGATCCCACATGCCGCGGAGCGGCTGGGCCCGTGAGCCATGGCCGCTGAGCCTGCGCGTCGGGAGCCTGTGCTCCACAACGGGAGAGGCCACAGCAGTGAGAGGCCCGCGTACCGCAAAAAAAAAAAAAAAAAAAGAATGGAAATTAATGCACTGAGCCAGCTAACCCTGATGAAAAGATGATGGTCAGATGAGAAACACCCTCCATATGAGCTCATAAAACATCCATTAAAGAGGAGGGGGCACACGGTGGAAAATCAGATGCCCCCCTGCTCAATATGGGTGAATAATTTGACAGTTCTGCAGAACCAATTCTCAAGAGAAACAGAAGTCATTTTCAGCCCATCCTTCCCAAAGAAAGGTGAATTTTTATTTTTAACCCTTACCCAGTGACTAGCAGGAAACATACTAGAAGCAGAGGAAAAAAAATAACTATTCAAGGTTCTAGAAATTATTTTCTCTCATAAACAGATGCCCATATTTCTGGATTATCTCCCTTGGAATATAAGCCTTTTGAGGTTATCACCAGGAAAGCACAGGGATCTTCCTGTCCATAAAATACCAGTAAGCAGTTACAGGAAACTAGAGCTTAGAACAAAATGACCTGAACATACTTGACTTGGTTTGAAGGTCAAGTTCAATGCACTGGCCAGTCTGACCCCAAATAGGTCACCACATTTGGTCCTATGATTCAAAATATCTAATGAATGATTAACCAACCCTGCCTTTCTGTCTTGATACTTCCAGGCCAGTTCCCATTTCTTTTGCACATAAAGACAATTTGTTAAAAGTCTTTAAAAGTTGTACATCAGAGTTCTATGGAAAAATTAGTTCCACCAATATTCCCTGAAGGCCTAGTAAATGTCAGACATAGAAGTGGGTGATAAGACACAAAGATGCGGTACCAGGTCTTCAGCCTGAAGGAGCTGGGGCACATAAATAACAGATAAAAATCACATATAATTGAGTTATGTAGAAAGTAACATGAAGATCCAGAGAAGGAAGTGCCTAGGGCTGCTGAGGGAGGATCAGAGAAGGCTTCCCGTAGGAGATGATGTTTCACTGGGCCTTTGGAGGCTGATTAGGAGCTGGCCCAGTAGAGAAGGGGGACCAGGGAAAGATAATCAGTAGGAACAAAACAATTCACAGAAGGATACAAACTGTGGAGTATCCAGATGGTCCGGGAATATGGTGCCCAATGGGGAATGGTGGGAGGAAGGATAGAAAGACACTGTGAAGGGCTTCCCTGGTGGCACAGTGGTTGAGAGTCCGCCTACCGATGCAGGGGACACGGGTTCGTGCCCCGGTCCGGGAATATCCCACATGCCGCGGAGCGGCTGGGCCCATGAGCCATGGCCGCTGAGCCTGCGCGTCCGGAGCCTGTGCTCTGCAACGGGAGAGGCCACAACAGCGAGAGGCCCGCGTACCGCAAAAAAAAACAAACAAAAAAAGGAAGACAGGGTGAAGCAAGATATGAGGAGCTCTGAACACTAAGGAGTACAGACTTTAATCTGTAGGCAATGTGGTTGATTAATTGATGGTTTTTACACATGGAAGTAACACAACTGGGTGACAAGTGCAAGAATGGACTGGAAGCCAAGAGACAGGTGAGAAGACATAATAATCATGCTTATAATTAGCGATCTGACTTCCAGACAATTGTCTCCATCACTTTCAAATCAAAGCTTGGGACACATGTGTAACATTTTTAGCGTGAGGCAGCCTAAAACCTGCCTCAAAGATGGTCACTGCCGTAATTAATATCCACACCTACGGTCCCTCACCCCAGAAGAATGCCTCTTCCTCTTTCTCATCTACCTCAAGTGCATTCCACAAAGGGAGTACATCACATCAGTTAGCCTGAGGTTTGTGGAAGAAAGGCCTCTGACAGAAAATATGTTCCAATACAACCAGGAGAGTAAAATTGGTAAGAGCACAGCCTGTCAGGTCACAGGCAGTCCCAGCACTAACATGTACCAGCTGCCTGATCTCAGGTACTTTATCCAGCCTCTCTGGCCTTAACTTTCCTCATCATAAAATAGGAACAAAAAAATGATCTTTTTCAGAATGTTGATATGAGGTTTAAAAATAGGTCTTTGTACAAGTATACAGTAAGCATGGAAAATAATACTCATTCTTTTACCCAGTTTTGACAATAAAAAGCAACTACAATGGGATACTGATTCTAAGTTTCAAGTATTAAAAAAAATCCAGCTACTGACAACTATTACAAATGACATGGTTTTAGATGGTCTACTTTTCTAAGATTGAGGGTTCCCTGTAAAGCCGTCAAGCTTATTTTAACTTTATCCTCTCTAAAATATGTGACACTTACTTAAATGGAATATGCTGATCAAAATTGAACCTTTTTTCTGACAATGTGATCACCATGATTTTCTCAAGTGCCTTATGAAGTATAGGGAAGGGCTAACACATTAAAAGTGACTTGGGGTTTCCCTGGTGGCTCAGTGGTTAAGAATCTGCCTGCCAATGCAAGGGACATGGGTTCGAGCCCTGGCCCGGGGAGATCCCACATGCCGCGGAGCCACTAAGCCCGTGTGCCACAACTACTGAGCCTGAGCTCTAGAGCCCACAAGCCACAAGTACTGAGCCCACATGCCACAACTACTGAAGCGTGTGCACCTAGAGCCCGTGCTCCACAACAGGAGAAGCCACGACAATGAGAAGCCTGCACACAGCAACAAAGATCCAACACAGCTAAAAATAAATAAATAAATTTATTTAAAATAAATAAATAATAAAAGTGACTTGATAGGAATATAGCCCCAATATTTTATAACTATAAATGAACTATAACCTTTAAAAATTGTGACTCACTATGTTGTATACCTGTAACTTATATAATATTGTACAACTATATCTCAATTTTCTTTTAAAGTTAAAAAAGAAAAAAAAGGTGACCTGATATACTATGGATTTGCTGTCAATGGGGGTTAAATTCCCCACTATAACATGTAAAATACATATTGCAATTGTTATCTGACATCCACACAGTAATAGACTTGTGATTGCCTTTTTCTCTTTATCCTTATATTTTTAAACTTTTTTCATTATGTAAAATTTCAAACATACACAAAAGTAGAAAGAAGAGTATAATGAGCCCTTACTATCAATCACCCACCTTCAACAATAATCAACAAATTAAAAAAAAAAATCAACAAATTGCCAATCTTGTTTCACTTACACCTTTCCATCCCTTACCCCTTGTTGGTTACCTTTTCTTTTTTACACCTTTATTGGGATATAATTTACAACCCAGGTACAATGCAATGGTTTTGGGTAAATTTAGAAAGTTCTACAAGCATCACCACAAGCCAGTTTTAGAGCATTTCATCATCCCACAAGGGCCTGTTTGCCCTTAATCCCCATTCTCACTTCAGCTTCAGACAACCACTAATGTACTTTCTGTCTTTACACATTTGCCTTTTCTGGACATTGCATATAAAGGGAATCATATAATATGTAGTCTTTTGCATCTGGTTTCTTGCACTTAGCATAATATTTTTAAGGTTCATCCATGTTGTAGCAGATATAGTACCTTCTTTTTTACTGCTAAATACTTTTCCATTGTATAAATATATCACATTTTGTTATCCATTCACCAACTGATGGATATTTAGGCTGTTTCCAGTTTTTGGCTCTTATGTATAATGCTTCTACGAATATTTTCATAGAAGTATTTGTATGAACATATGTCTTTATTTCTCTTTGCAGAACCCTAGAAGTGGAATTGCTGGGGTTTTATTGCCCTCTACCCAATAGCATTGCAAAACATCAGAGTTTGAATGGACCTTAAACATCACATGTTGCAACCTTTTATTTAACAAAAGAGGAAACTGAAGTCCAGAGGCATTAACTGATTTGCTTAGATTCACAGTTCACTGGTAACAGAGACAGGATTTAGACCCAGAACTTCCCATTTTTTTCTTTTTTCTTCTTTTTTAGTCAGTTTCATTGTTCCCCTCCCTCCCCAGAAACATCTCTCCTGGAGACCCTCTTCACTCTGCTCCATTCCAGACTGGCTGTTCTCTCTGTTCCAGAGCTGCTATTGAAGAATTTCTCTCCTTAGTCAACGTCGGACTCCCTTTCACCTCTTGTCGACTCTCACAGCCTCCCTCCCATCTTAAGGCCCACTGCTCACCTCTGGGGAATCTGGAAACTCATTGCTGAGCCCTCCTGGGATTCCGTGAGCACATCAGTTGCTTCTGGTCCTCTCCCCTGACCCTCCTGCAGGTATTTTATTCTTGACCATTTCTCTCTGCAAACTCATTTGTCATCAGTTCATCTGCTTTCCTTCTTCAAGTCCTGTGTGGTTTAGGGTTCTAGACATCTCCTAAGTTTATGAGAATATAGTGTGTAGAGAATATTCCTAATCTTTTGCCTTTTTTAGTTGTTTGGAGGGATTTGCAAGAGAAGAAAGAAAAATTGTCTTTGCTAGCTTGAAACCAGGAGTCTCCAACAATCATGAGACTGTGGTGAAATACTTGGTAAATGAAATTACAGGGATGATGAAAATTTCATTCAAGCTAAGGGGAAGGAGATAAAACCCTGCCCCAAATTCTAAGCAAGAGTTTTATTTCATCAGCGTCTTTACATGTGCATGAAAAACGGCTGCTCTTTACTATTCAAATAGGCAAGCAGCCCTGACTTCACTCTGTGGCCGGTTATTACTCCATTTGCCTAATTTAGGCAAAATTAGAACTCTGTTTGAGGCTGATTAAAATAATCCATGGGATTTTAAAAATAAAATTATTATCCCAAGTTTCCTATAAATATGTTGGCCAATACCAAGGACACAGTAGTGCTTCTGAACACTTTTTTTTTTAACCTATATAAATCAAATCTACTACAATTGCTCTCTCTTTTGAAAAATGTTTAGCTCCAAATTATGCACCACAGGAAGGAAGCGGTGCCTATACTTAAATATAGTAATTGGCTGCTATTATCCAATCAGTTAGCAAATATTTATTGGGTACCCAGTGCGCTAGGCACAGCGGGGGAAATAGAAATGGATAAAGATATGGCCCTTATGACCCTTGTAATCTACTTGCGATAAGACAAAAACATGAAAAGTTAAACAGTGCAAGGAAGTATGTGATTAGGGGGCATGGTTAGAAGTGTTACAGAATTTTAGAAATTACAGAGTTGACAACTTGGATAATACCAAGGGAAAAAAAGGAAGTAAGGGCACCAAAACCCTAAAGCTCATACATAGATTAAAGCTGAACAATGTCAATGATTATGTCACTCGCCTGCTCAAAAACCCTCAAATGGGCTCATCACTAAGAATCAAAGAAAGTCCAAACTCCCCAGCTTGGCCTTCAAGACCTCACAGGCCCTGCATCTTTCGCCTTGCCAGGTTTTGCTCCAGCCGAATGTTCCTTGAGCACACCAATACCTAATGCTGTTCAATCCCCTCTTATCTCCTGACGCCCTGTCCTTCAACACCCTTTCCCACCACCTCAACTACTGAAAATCCATCAGTTTTACATTCTATCTCCTTCCCGGGGGCACTCCCAACACTGTTTTTTTCATTAGTGCACAAGATCTTTACCTCTTAAGATAGCCAGTCTCCTCTTGACCCCCCAATGATTCTCACTTCCTGATATTCACTCCCTGATACAGTCTCCTCCCACACTGAACACAATGACCTGTGTAACCAATAGAATACTGTGGAAGTGATGGTGTGTTACTTCCAAGGCTTGATCATAAAAGACATGTGAGGCTTCCACTTTGTGCTCTCTCGTATCATTCACTCTGGGGAAAGCCATCCACCCCATGTCATGAGGACACTCCTGCAGACCTATGGAGAGGGCTACATAGTGAAGATCTGAGGCCTCCTGCTCAGACCCAGCACCCACTTGCCAGCTATGTAAGTGAATCATCTTGGAATAGGATCCTCAGAAAAAAAATCCAGAAGAAGCCCCAGAAAAACCTTCAGATGTTTGCAACTTCTTGACTCTAACCTCATGAGAGAATCCAAGTCAGAATCACCCAGCTAAGCTGTTCCCAAATTCCTGACATACTGAAACTGTGTGTTATAATAGGTGCTTATTGTTATTTTTAGCTGCTAAGTTTTAGGGCAATTTGTTACACAGCAATAGATAACTAATACACCTCTCAGTAGCAGTCAGCATTCCAATTATTTGCATCCTAACCTTTTCCCTAGAACTAGATTAACATTTCCCAGAGGGGAGGGACCTTCTTTGTCATTTTTCAATTCTCTCCATGCTTTAGTAGGACACTTAGTAATCATTAGTTGACTAAATGATAAAAGAACAGAAAAACCAAATGAAACCATTGATGAAATTGTGCCTTGGGCTGACTTCATATCAGTTTGGATGATTCTGTAATTTTTTTTTTAACTTTATAGACTTGGCATCATGAAAGTTGTAACAGCTGGTAGTCTGGATTCTGATCTCAGCCCTGGCTTTTAGGAAACACTGCCAGGAATACAGAGAAACCTTGTGTCATCTCTACCTCAGGTCTTGCCTCCCACCCTGACATTATCCCGAGGCAAGAGCAGCTTCACAGTGTCACAGGCGATACATAGGCGGTGGGGCAGGGCAGGAGTCAGGCATGGGATGGGGGGGGAGGAGACTGGCAACAATAAATAGTAACCACTTAAAGGATTTGCTGTTGGTCAGCCGTGTCTAAACAGCCTAAATCTGGTAGAATCCCCAGAACCGAAGATATTTCATAGGCTTCTCATTGAGAAGATTTCTTGTGAATCCTCTCATATTTTAGAGAGGCTCCAGCCCAGTGCAGGTCCTCTTTGGAATTCAGACTAAGTTAGGGTCTAACAGAGTCCTCGTAGGTCTTCTTGGGACTCACTGTAGCTGGTCTGGGTGACTAGTAAGACTGAATACCTCTCTTTCAGCCATAAATGAAAGCAGAAGAAAAAAAAAAACAGGACCAATTTTTTGGGGTCCTTTTATAGACCAAACCATAAATAATCACACAAGGATGCAGTCACCCCTCTAGAAAACACAAAGAAATCCAATCATCATTCCTATGCTAAATTATAGGCGGTTATACACAATAACTAGAGTAAAGCAAGGATACAGATTTTCCTTAATTTACAATGGGGTTCCCATTGTATGTTGAAATAAACCATAAGATGGATAAACCCATCATAAGTTGAAAATAACAATAAGTTATAAAATAATAATAAGTTGAAATTGCATTTAATACACCAATGTATGGAATATCATAGCTTAGCCTAGTCTGCCTTAAATGTGCTCAGAACTCTTACATTAGCCTATAGCTGGGCAAAATCATCTAACATAAAGGCTTTCATATAATTAAGTGTTGAATATCTCATGTAATTTATGGAATACTGTACTTAAAGTGAAAAACAGAATGGTCGTGTGGATACAGCATGGTTGTAAGTGTATGGGTAGTTCACCCTCGTGATCACGTGGCTGAGGCTCACTGCCCAGCATCACAAGAGAGTACGCACCATCTATCACTAACCCAGAAAAAGATCACAATTCAAAATTCGAACTACAGTTTCTACAGAATGCACAAGGCTTTCCCACCATTGTAGTCAAAAAAATTGTAAGTCGAGCCATCGTAAATCAGGGACCGTCTGTAATTATAAAATATATTAGTTCCTAACAGGCAAGCTGGCCCAGAAGGTAAACTTACCTTGAATTGACATGTGTATGAATGATTCTGACAGATGATAGAAATAGCAAAATAATTAAGAACCTCCAGATAGGAAAACTACAAAATCACATTAGAAGACAGTTGGTTCTCATTTTAAAAAGGAGTGAATGGGGCTTCCCTGGTGGCGCAGTGGTTGAGAGTCCGCCTGCCGATGCAGGGGACACGGGTTCGTGCCCCGGTCCGGGAAGATTCCACATGCCGTGGAGCAGCTGGGCCCCTGAGCCATGGCCGCTGAGCCTGCGCATCCGGAGCCTGTGCTCCGCAGTGGGAGAGGCCACAGCAGTGAGAGGCCCACGTACCGTAAAAAAAAAAAGAGTGAATGTGGCTTTAAATCAACAAAGGGAGTACAAATCTAGTCAATTTAGCCTAGGGCCAGAGAAAGAAGATTCGTTCCAAGAATGAGTATACAGTGCTTGTTAGAATTCTGCGCAGCTTAATTTTAAATGCCTCTCTCTCTCGAGACTACATCCACAGACCTCAAAGAGATTCTGGTATTTAGCCTAATGATTTCCACATGTTAAACACACCTCATTGCTTATAGGCACCAGTCAGATTAGTTTCTTCTGAAAAAGGAGGCTAGGGTCTGATTCTTCCATGTAAAATTATTCCATTCTATTAGTGTGGGAGACCTGAACTTCATTAGCAAACAACTTGAGGCTAGTTACACAAACCTACTGATAAAGAAAGGCTGTCTTCCAGCTGTTCCCAACACGCCTTTGTAAATAAAGAGCCATTGCTTGGGCAAAACTCTGTCTAATCTCTTAAAGATGTGTATTTCATTTAAGAAAACATTTTAAAGTGGCTCACTTCTTAATCTCATTTATTGTGCTGTAAACTTCAATCAAATCATTTGTTAATATTTTTGCTCCAGTATATCTCAGCAATATCAGAATAAGATGATGTCTTTTAAAAATACACAATGCTGACATTCCCTCAGCCTACATCTTTGCTTTATAATCTCCATTTCTTGCTCAAGAAAGGCATCAACTGAATTCCAATCATTTCACTGAGAAAAACAGAATCAAAATGTCCATAAAAACATAGGAAATTGTGTAGGAAATAATGTTAAGAGAAAAGCAGAATATTAAACTGTGTCTATGCTATGGTCACAGCTATAATATTTAACTATGGATAAGGATGGAAAGAAATAGGAAAAATGAAACAAGTTGTTGGCTCACACACATCTAAAATATTACTATTTTTTTTTTCTTTCTCATTTCCTTTACTTCTGCTTGGAGTTGTCTTAGTAGTGGGTATAGCTTGTTTGCTTTTTTAAATTATCAGGATAAGATCTCACCTCATCAGACAAGATCTTATGAGCCAGTTACTCATGTGAAGGGTGGTAACTGCCTGGACCACCCTAGAAAGATGCCTGCCCGTCTCTTCTTGAACATTCTTCAGGGATAACAACTCCACAATTTCCAAATTTAATCCCTGCAGGGGAAAAGAAACTCTGTCTAACCTGCTGTTAGTAGTGGATTTCAAGAACATGAAACTAAAATAATCTTTTAAATGAATGTAAAAATGATATTTGGGTAATCATAAAAATGAAGTCATTCGTATTTCCTGAGAACATGGGGACAGAGATAACTTCTAGTGATGAACAAAACTTAGTTACTGCTCTCAGGAAAGATATCTAGTAGGGCGAAGACAGCTGCAAATCAAGGTGCAATGTCATAACTTATAATCAACATAAAGATAGGAAGACCAGAACGAGCTATTCACATTCTTGAGAGGAAGAGATTACTTTTGGACTTTTTTTCCTGGTAAAGAAGAGAACCAGGAAAAGTTGCATGGAGGAGGCAACATTTGAACTGGATCCTGAAGGAAAATTTAAGTTTGTCCGGGAAAGAGAAGCAATGGGCATGCAGGAAAGGGGGATATAACCAGCAAAGACAAAAGCAGGGAAGACTGGCGTGCGTTCTAGAGCAATGCACAATTTAGGAACGGGAACCAAAGGAAACATGCAGAAGAGCAGTGGGGATCAGACCCAGCCTTGAACATGGAGAGAAGGGTGAGGCAAATGAGCAAATATTGTTCTTTGGGGCCTGGGCAAGGAGTCTTGCATTTGCTGTTCTATTTAGTCCCAACAACTTGTTTTACAAGTAAGAAGACTGAGGCTCCAAGAAGTCACGTACAGTTTCCGAAAAGCACGCCCATCCCCTACATATCCCAGAGCTAGCATTATGCGCGGTGCCCAGTGGGTCCTCGACAAATACTGCCGAATGCATGGATGACCAGTCAGCAGGCCCATGTGCTGCTGCTCTGCCATATTGCTCTTCCAGACTTGTTTCTGATAGACATTGGGTGCCACTGACAATTTGGGGTTAGAGGACGCGTAATCTGAGACTGTGTGTTAAGAAGAGGAGGTGGGGGGGTTACCTAAAGCTGGGAGACTAGTGTTTATAGACAACACCTTGCTTTGCTCAGTATGCTTTGTTTATATGGATTTTTCTAAGGAAGTATTAGACTGCCTCAAAAACTCAACTGAAATCTAAATTCTCTCCTTTTCCAAATGTATCTTTATTATGAAATTTAAGAATGATAGAAGGTATAAAATGAAAACTTAACCTCCTTTCCCTTCTTCAAATCCAAAGTTCCACTATATTGTTCATTCTTTAAAAAAAAAAAAAGCTTATGCACTCATAAACATAGAATATACATTTTTTTAAAAACATAATGAGATCATTATTTTGCTTTTTGATTTAATCTGTCCTGGAGATCTTTCCATATCCATGCACAAAGACCAACCTTATTCTAAAGCTGCATGATGTTTCATCTCACGGAAGTACCGTAACGTATATAAGCTGTCGATGCATATTTAAGTTGTTTAAAGTTTTCATTTTGTTTATTCCTAAAAACAACACTGCAATGAACTCTTTGTCTCAGACCGAATTCACTCATGATTACACGTATCAGCTTCTTGGATAGTCACAGGTGGGATCTCTGGTGTAAGACATCATTTAGCAAATTTCCTAGGATGTTAGTATAGTTAGCAGTCACTTGTCTTATGAAGGGGAACACAAAGATAACCTAAAAATAAATTTACTCACAGGAATATCTCACTTTGTAGTCCTAAAGCCTCCTGGAAAGACTCAGGGTCAGAGCTCTAGCTCCCCACCCTGAGCCCCTGGTATAGAATTCCTCATTCCACACTGGGGCAGGGTGGCATTCCTCCTTCCAGATGAATCCAGGGCTCTACCCCTCCTGCTCTACCAGTGGCTTGGTTTCCACGCTTAAAATGGCAATGAAAAGTGCAGATGATAACAATCAACAATCAGAAGCGCAGAATTTTAGAGCTGTAAGGGAGTAGAGATTATGTAGTCTACACCTTACATTCCTTAGATGTGGCAATTAAGACCCAGAGGGGTGACTGCCTCAGCAAAATCACCCAGCCAGTTGCCGCAAAGCACCCACTCACCCATCCAGAGCTTTTTCCATTACGTGGTACCAAATAACATCTGCATCTCCTGCTCAGTTATTCCAAAAACACCATGTAAGCAAAATGGGCCTATAATATTTCCCTGGGTAGAAATAATAATGCTTAAAAAGAAATTCTGAGAACATATGTAGAGATAGCACGGATAGGAAGAAATTCTTAAAAACCTTATTTTAGATAATTTTAACTCCTTCATCCACCAAATTCACGACTAGAATGTCTAACAAGTGTCAATATTGACATATTTAAGCTTCACCTGCCTTCTCCTGCCCCTTGTGGAGGCATTAACAAGCAAGTGCTGCTAACACTGCTGACTTATTATCAGCAAGACATGCAGCTCTCAAGTTGTCTGCAGTCCTGACAATAGATTTTCAGATCTGGGACTATTCCAGGCTGTGAGACTCTGGAGCCATATTTCTATTACTCCCCACTCCCCCTCCCATTCATGCTGCACAGTCTAAATCAGGGATCTTGAATAGCTCTGAGAAAACTCTGTTCAAGATCTAAACATTATAGAGTTGTCAGCTCCACCATCCAACCTCCAGAGCTCAGCAAGGTTACTGACCTTGGGCAAGACCCACAAGCTTCCTCAGTAAAGCCTGTGGGTTTTTTTTTTTAATATATATAATTTTTATCTTTTTATTGAAGTATAGGTAATTTACAATGTTTCAGGTGTACAGCAAAGTGATTCAGCTATACATACATATTTATCAATTCTTTTTCAGATTCTTTTCCATTATAGGCTATTACAAGATATCAAATAATATAGTTCCCTGTGCTATACAGTAGGTCCTTGCTGAGCCTATGTTTCTTCATGAGGAAGTAGAGCAATGTGGTTAAGAACCAAAGGATATGAATATCAGTTTTGCTTTTGGCCCTGGGTAAGGACTTAAACTCTCATGGTCTCAGTTTCCTCATCTTTAAGATGGGAATAATAATGACAGAACCTAGGATTTGGTAGAGGCTCAACATTCATTGAGCTTAGTATAATGCCTGGCACATAGTAAGTGCTCAATGAATACTGAGCCTCTACCACCACAGCTGGCTCACCAGGAGCCAACGAGAGGCAAAAGACAAAAACACAGGCAGCTGGGAGTAGAAAAAGAAGAAAAAGCCATCTATCACAATGTCCTTGGCCCTGAGGTACTCAAGAAGAAAGGGGAAAAAAAAAAAAAGCACGGCCACAGGCCAAGACCTAACAAGGACAGCCAGGGCAGGGACATCACTGGATTGTAGTGCAGCCCAGGCCTAAAACTGGGCAAGGTCATGCCCATATGAGAGTGCTCCGAGAAGTGTGGGATACCAGAGGTCAAAGGTCACAAATGCAACAGATAAACGAAGAGCATGACTGATCCAGGTAGTAAAGCAACAAGCAGAAGAGGCTTTGGCCAAAGTGGCATGCATGCCAATCAACTGGAATTTACATTTCAAAACCTAAACAGTGTGTATGTTGAAGAAAGTGTATCAGGGATCACGTCTGGGTGAGGGTTCCCAATATGATGTCCTGCCATGGGTTCTGGTGACCAAGAAGTGAAGGGGAAAAAGGTCAGCCAAGAAAGAAAAGGGCAGGCAGCAGCCCCAGCATCCTCAGAGAGGAGGGGGTCTGGGCCCCATATGCCAGGGGCCTGGGCCGTAACACCCTCAAAGAGAAGTCAAAGTACTGACCACGCAGAGGGCAAGCAGGTGTGGAGACCAGGTTGGCATCTCGTGTGGAGCCAACACTCTGAGACAGGGCTTCCTAGTTTGCTCGTCTTGAAAAAGCAGTATCACGAGAACATGGTCTAACAACTCGACACGGTGAATATGGGGACAAGGTCCCACGGGTGCAGCGCCCACACACCTGCTCAGGGAAGAGCCTGCCTCTGTGAGCACAGCTGTGTCTGAGGCAAGGCCGTGCCTGATGGAGGAAAAGAGTCAAAGGGGCGGGGGAGTTACTAACAGGCTAAAGGAAAGGAAAAAAACCCACATCCTTCCACTTCATTTATGTCATAAACAAGTATATATTTAGTGCTCTGTACACCTTACAAGGTACAGCTGAGGTTACAAAGATAAAAAACTACAGTTACTAAGAGCAAGTGGCTCATTCTAGGTTAACAGGAGAGAGAAATTATTTGGCGGCACCAGGGTTGACCAAGTCATAAACTTGGATTTGGTTACATACATGCTCACTACTCACTGTGCAGAAATGCTAGATAGATAGTAGATTGAAGGAAAAAGATGTATAGTGGATGCTCTCAAAAGCGAACTATAGAGGCTAAGAAAATTAGATTATCATCATTATCAGACTTTTGACAACAATACTTTGAAGAAAATGAAGTAACATATTTAAGATTCTCAAGGAAAGAAAATGTGAGCCAAGTATGTTCTATCCAGCAAAACTGACCTTTAGTATAAAGGTCACAAAGTTTTATCAAGAAATTAGGGGGAGGGCTTCCCTGGTGGCGCAGTGGTTAAGAATCCACCTGCCAATGCATGGGACACGGGTTCGAGCCCTGGTCCAGGAAGATCCCACATGCCATGGAGCAACTAAGCCCGTGCACCACAACTACTAGAGCCTGCACTCTAGAGCCCACGAACCACAACTACTGAAGCCCTTGTGCCACAACTACTGAGCCTGCGCGCCTAGAGCCTGTGCTCTGCAACAAGAGAAGTCACGGTAATGAGAAGCCCATGCACCGCAACGAAGAGTAGCCCCCGCTAGCCACAACTAGAGAAAGCCCGCGTGCAGCAACGAAGACCCAACGCAGCCAAAAATAAATAAATAAATAAGGGGGAAAAAAGGAATTAGGGAATACTATTCCCATAAGCCCTACCTAAGGAATCCACTAGAGAAACAGCTTCAATCAAAATTTGTAGAGACAGTGATATGAGGACTGATGATACGCATGACATATATAGTTACCTGTAGAAATAAGACTAAATGTGCATTGAATGGGAGATATTTTAGTATATAATGGCTATATGATCTGACAATGCAGCTATAGTACAACCATAAAAAAATTGGGGAAGAATGAGTAGGGCATATGCCAAATAAATTATTTTTATTGTTTTCATTAATCATAGCTGATTACTTGGAGACTGGTGTATGTGTAATACAGGGTAATCAATGGGTAATTAAAAGATATTCTATCTCCCTTGGGACTAAAAAGCAAAGATTCTAAGTACGAAAGAAAGGAAATATAAACGTAACATAGAAGAAGTTAAACAAAACCCCCTAGTCTCGAATTTGACTTGGAAATATCAACATGAACTCACAAAGTATTTTATCTTTATATGTGTACATATGTTTGTATGTAAATGTGTGTGTGTGTGTGTGTGTGTGTGTGTGAGTGTGTATTTTCTCAGCTCTGACCAATGAAACAGCCTAGAAACAATGACTACTGCAGTGAATGCACATCTCTAGTGCTTGGGTTATGGTCCTGAGACACCATTCTCATTAAAATAAACCAGGGATTCTTGAAGAAATGGTTGAATCCAGGTCTAGGCAGAAAATGTACAAGACAGGCCTGGATCACCTTAACACACCAGATAACACAGAAGCTAAGGATGTCAGAAGGACCTAGGAGCCAACATGAAGAAGCTCCCACTGGTCAAAGATGGGACAATCTGAGTCTTATTAAGTATATTTAATTCCATGATCATACCAATTTAAAAAAACCATTGGTCACCTTCTGAGAATGACAGGAAACCAATTCTCGAAAACTGGGTAAATCAAAGGAAAGAACTGAGCGTTTATCTTGCTTTTTCTTTGTGACCTGTACCACTGTGTAATCAAATAACAGATTGAAGGGAAGTCTACCTTTATAAAATTATTCCAGCTAATAAAGTAAAGCAAAATGGTAGAATTAGAATACCACTATTCTGCAATCTCCAATGAATTAATAGGTCTAGACTTTGAGGATCAACAGCTTCTAAAGGCAAAAAAAAGAGTAGAAAAAACAGATGTTGTGTGCCTTCCAATGAAAGGATACAACAGCACCTGTAATCTGGCCAAAGGGATCAAACCTGAGTCTGATCAATCCTCTGGACCCAGATGCAGGAAATAGAGGGCAAAGGAATAACTTGAAATGTACCTGGGGGGGGGGGGTGCATCTTTCTTGTTAATAAGACTGTGGAAACTCTACAGATCAAACAGCCCCCCCCAAAAAAAACTATTCTTTTAAATAATTAAAATGAGGGAGGATGTTAAGGAAATCCATAGATTAAAAGAGACTTAAAAGATACAAGTTTTTTTAAAAATGGGTAAGACTAAACTACAGTGTATCAGGCTGCTCACCTGGGTGATAAAACCATAAAGGGATGCAAGGAAGTGATTACTATAAAGGTCAGGATGGCATTTACTTTTGGAGGAAGGAAGGGTAATGTGATTAGGGAGGGTATGTGAAGGCACTTTTGGGGTAGCTAGCAAAGTTCTATTTCTTGACCTGAGTGATGGTTATATGAGTGTTTGCCTTATAATAATTCACTAAGGTGTGCATTTGTTATATGTGTGTTTTTTTGTTGTTGTTATTTGTGTTTTATTTTACAATAAAAAAGTTTGAAGAAAAGTGTTAAGAAAATCTAACATTTTCTCACATCATATAAAAAAATAAACTCAAATTGGTAAAGGACGTAAGAGTGGAAACCATAAAACTCCTAGAAGAAAACATAGGTACTCTTTGACGTAAATCGAAGCAATATTTTTTTGGATCTGTCTCCTAAGGCAAATGAAACAAAAGCAAAAAAATAAACAAATGGGGTCTAATTAAACTTAAAATCTTTTACAGAGCAAAGGAAACCATCTGCAAAACGAAAAGACAACCTACTGAATGGGAGAAAATATTTGCAAATGATGTGACCTATAAAGGGTTAATATCCAAATATGCAAACTGCTCATATAACTCAATATCAAAAAACCAAACAACCCAATAAAAAAATGGGCAGAAGACCTGAATAGACATTTGTCCAAAGGAGACACATGGATGGCCGATAGGCACATGAAAAGATGCTCGATATCGCTAATCATCAGAGAAATGCAAATCAAAACGACAATGAGATATCACCTCACACCTGTCAGAATGGCCATCCTCAAGACCATAAATACCAAATGCTGGCAAGAATGCAGCGAAAAGGAAACCCTCATGCACTGTTATGGGAATGTAAGTTGGTGCAGCCACTATGGAAAACAGTTATGGAGGTTCCTCAAAAAACTAAAAATAGAACTACCATATGATGCAGCAATTCCACTCCTGGGTATATATCCAAAGAAACTGAAAACATTAATTCAAAAAGATACAAGCATCCCATTGTTAATAGCAGCATCATTTACAGTAGCCAAGACATGGAAGCAACCTAAGGGCTCATGGACAGACCAATTGATAAAGAAGTGGTATATTAGCCATAAAAAAAGAAATTTTACCATTTGCAACAACATGGATGAACTGGAGGGTGTTATGCTTAGTGAAATAAGTCAGACAGAGAAAGAAAAATATTGTACGTTATCACTTACATGTGGAATCTAATAACACAAATGAATATAACAAAACATAGACTCACAGATATAGAGAACAAACTAGTGGCTACCACTGGGGAGAGGGAAGGGGGAGGTGCAAGATGAAGGGAGGGTGTTAAGAGGTACAAACTACTATGTACAAAATAAATAAGCTACAAGGATATATCATACAGCACAGGGAATATAGCTAATATTTTATAGTAACTTTAAATGAAATATAATCTATAAAAATATTGAATCACTATGTTGTACATCTGAAACTAATATAATATTATAAATCAACTATACTTCAATTAAGAAAAAGCAATAAAGTAACATTTTCTTTTTTTTTT